>NW_016107379.1:5472925-5541173 GCF_001604975.1 Cebus imitator | reverse complement strand
CATGAGGTCGGGAATTCGAGACCAGCCTGGCCAAGATGGTGAAACCTTGTTTCTATTACTAAAAAAAAAAAAAAAAAGCCGGGCATGGTGGTGGGTGCCTGTAATCCCAGCTACTTGGGAGGCTGAGGCAGAGAATTGCTTGAACCTGGGAGGCAAAGTTTGCAGTGAGTGGAGATTGTGCCACTGCCCTTCAGCCTGGGCGACACAGAGTCTGTCTCAAAAAAAAAAAAAAGAAAAGAAAAAAAAATTCAGTGGTGATCATTACAAATGAATACCATCATGTTGACTTGATGCTTTTGTAGTGTTTGGACCCTCACATTTGCTTAAGCAGCAAACAAGGAAGACAATGTCCATTCACGAAAGTCCACTTGGGAAAAACAGAAATGTAATGCATTATCAGCAGTCTTCTTCACTTAAAAAAAGTCATCCAACTAGTGTTCTTCAGACTGTAAGGTGCACATTAATCTCTTGGGTCATATTAGAATGCAGATTATGTTCCAGTTTTTAGGTATGTATGAGATGCCTGCATTTTTAACAAGCTCTCTGGTGATGCCAGGCACCAGGACATAACTTAGACAGCAAAGATTTAAACCACTGACTCTTATACTTGGCTTAAGTTTGGGACCTTAAAATAATCCTGATGCCTGGGTTCTAAATCCAGAGATTCTAATTTAATTGCTCTAGGAAGTGGGCTGGAATTTCAGGATTCTAAAATATATGCAGGTTGGTCTAAACTTTCTAGTATATTTCAAAATATCTAGAAGAGAGGATTTTGAATGTTCTTACCTTAAAGAAATAGCTGGTTAAAGTAAGGGATATGTTCATTAAAGGGATATGTTTATTATTGCATAATGTATACATGTATTGAAATATCACGTTGTGCTACCTAAATATGCACACAAGTTTTTTATCAATCAAAAATAAAATAAAACTTATAAAACCTAAAATGCCAGCATGGCGACTCACATCTGTAATCACAGCACTTTGGGAGGCTGAGGCGAGCAGATCATGAGGTCGGGAATTCGAGACCAGCCTGGCCAATACGGTGAAAACCTGTATCTACTAAAAAATACAAAAATTAGCCGGGCATAGTGGTACCCGCCTGTAGTCGCAGCTACTTGGGAGGCTGAGAAAGAAGAGTTGCTTGAACCTGGGGGGGCAGAGATTGCAGTGAGCCAAGATCACACCACTGTACTCCAGCCTGGGTGACAGAGTGAGACTCTGTCTCAAAACAACAAAACAAAACAAAACACAATGACAAAAAACTTTCTAAGATTACTCTGTTTATTTCTAATCACAAAATGACTAGAATAGCACATAGATATCTTAGAGGTAGGAAGGGCAATGGATTGTACAGCAAATATACCACACCTTGCTCAGAAAAGGGGTTCAATAAAGTAAGTGAAGATTTTTTTTTCCCTTCCATGTTTTCAGATGGCACAGGTAGATTCTGCTTTCTAAAAATTTCAACTTTCTCTAATAGGCACTCTTATTTCCTGAGTGCTAGAAATTATTTCTAAGAAAAATAGAGGCTTTCAATTCGTATTTCCATATTTTGAAAATAACTGTTTTTCTTTTTTCTTTTCTTTTTTTTTGGGGGGGGCATGGCTTATTTGATATCTTTTTCTTAAAATGAACTCATGTTTAAAGTGGTTTCCTTTGATTATTCATTTAAGAAATATTTATTGAATGGCCATATACTATGTCCCAGGAATTGGGCTGGGCTGTGAGCACCCAGTGCTGAATAAGATTGATAGGGTTCCTGCCGCCTGGGAGTTTGAATGTTGGAGATAGGGAGAACGAGGGGTGAAGGGTAAAGTGTCATGCAATTAAGGATGGGGGAAGTATGGAAGTAGACAGCAAGGCGTTATGTGAAGCCAGCAGAGTCAGGAAGACTTCTCTGAGGAGGTGACACTGAAATGGAAATTAGAACAATGATAGGAGTTAATCAGGCGAAAGAGTGTGACAGGAGTATCCTAGGCAGCAGAAAAATTATCTACAAGCACCTGGTGGCTAGGCAGAGCATGAAAGATTGGAGGAACTGGAAAGAGTGCAATGTGATTTGAGCATAGAGCACAAGGAGGTGGGGCTGAGCACAAAACTAGAGAAACATTCAGGAGATAGGGAGAGAGCTGGTGGAAAGAGCTTAGAGTTTTGGAAGGCTATGTTTGTAGTGACTGGAGCATGGGATGTGGAGTTAGACAAACTGGGTCTTAAATCCCAACTCTACCATCCATTGGCTGTGTGACATTGGCCATGCTACTCAATGTCTCAGACTCTCAATGTCCTTATCTGAAGAATGGAGATAATGATGCCTATTTCATTGAGTTGCTTTGAAGATTAAATAAGTGAGTGCAGGAAAAGTACGTAACATGTAAGAGCTTGATAAATGGCCATTATCACTATCAATTCCAAGAACAATGGGGAGATACTATTGCTGTCTGAAGATGGGATTTATAAGGAGTAAGATTGGAGGCAATGCTGTGAGTTAGGAGGTATTCAGAGTAATGCCACTGGGTGGTGGCTGGAACTAGGAAACTGGAAGAATTGGATGTTAATTGAGTAGGAAGTGAGAAGAAGGATCTTCAGAGATTGGAATAGTCCTTGAGATTTGGAATGTAGGAATAGTGTTAAGTTCAGGATGAGTATGGTGGGGTGGGTTTGTAAACATTGGTGAGGTCAGTTTGTACATGTTATTATCATATTCATGAGGAATCAGCTGCAGAGAACAGACTTCACTTCAGCTTGTTTGGCAGGAAGGGGTTTATCATAGGGTATTAAATGGCTTGTGGAATTGCCAGGAGAGGTGAGGAAACAGAATTGAGATTGAGCTTTCAGGAGCAACCTATAATGCGACTCCTAGGAACTGGGCTGCTAACGTAGCTGCTGTCTCTCCAGTAACCTTGCAATCAGGAAGCTTGCCCCGCTAGAACCACAGAACTGTTGCCGTGAACAGGAAACCACTACAATCAGGAAGCCGCTACTGCTGCCGGGCTCCAGAACCAGTGTACATCTGGAACAGACTCTATCAGCAGAATGGATGCTTCTCCCCAACCACCCAGGCTCACCTCAACTACTAAGCTAGTGTCTGAACATTAAAACCTCTGCAAATGAAGCCGCAGAAAAAACAAAAACCTGTGCTTGCTGGGTCGATGGACAAACATTCCAAAATTCTGTCCATTTCAGGCTAGATAATACTAGAACCCAAGCTGCAAGGGAATAAGGAAAGTATATTTTTAGCATTCCAACATGTGGAGCAGGAGAAGGCACACTGGAACAATGTTTTGGAAACCGTGGGTTGTGATTTATGAGAGCATCATAAAAATCAATTCAAGTGGTCACAGTAAGTTTTTTTTTTTTTTTTTTCTTAGTCCTCGTTGGCAACATGACATTTCTTCTTCTGGGTCATGATAGGAAAAAAACAAAAACAAAAAACACCTGAAAAGTCATTATAGTAGACATTGAGTGGCGATCTTCCATTATAGGGTTTCAGGAGAGAACCGTGAGAAAAGCCCATGAGGAATATGAACATATATGATCTTGGGGGAGAAATCTTCTGGAGCTGTGCTTGTCCTTCACACTTTCTGGTGTTTGTTTACTTTCCAGGAAGAGAGCTAGATCCAGGGAAGCCCCAGAGTGCATTGAAAGGCAGGTTTCAAACCTATGTTAACGAGGGCTGATTCTGCAGTGGCTTGGGAGAGCTATAGCACACACCATGTTGGATTGTAAACTGACCTGGCACCTACTGACACTTGGGATATGTGTGTTGAATAAATATACAAAGCAGAGAAGTACTTAAAAAGTATGGAAGGAGCCATTCAGATTCCAGAGACTAAGCTCCAGGTCATAAGCTCTGATGACAGAGCCATCTAAACCCTTGGTAGCCATGGTTAACAAAGTATCTTTGTGACACCATTTAGAATTTTCCAAGAGTGTTTTTGCTGTATAGAAAAATGACAACTAGGGGTGGGAACTGTGCAAGAAGATGTGCTTATATTGTAGCTTTGTGTGTAATAGCAAAAACCTAAAAGCAAATTAAATGTTCTAGCATAAGAGAATGGACAAACTATAGTATATTCAGACAATTAAATATATAGCAGTTACTCTACTGTGACTCTACTATCTAATTCCTTCCCCAAATCCCCAGTCACATAAGGATGGCTTGGAGAATAGCCCTGTGGCCTAAGAGGTTTTGATGTGGACAAATACTAAAAGGAAGAAGTGCTGAGGGAAGCTGGCAGAATCTACCAAACAAGGGAGCCTCCCAGAATCCCAGGAATACCACTTATTCTGGGATAGAAGGGACAAACTCCTTCAATTAAGAGGATGGGGAAGTCAGCCATCTCCGGAACACTCCTGAGAGATCTGCCAGGCTTGACGGAAGTCCCATTGGTTGGAAGCCCAGCAGGGAGCAGATACTTGGAAAGTCCTCAAGTGTGGTTAGTGAGAGAGCTGGAGTTTCAACCCAGTTTCCTACTCCAATCTCCATTATTGCCCACCAGCCTTGATAGGCCCTCCTGTAGCCTTTCCGCAATTTCTCAGGTCATGTCTTTCCAGCCTTATGTTGGACAGTCTTTCACATTCAGAGCTTTCCTCTGCTCTTCCCTGCCCTCACCCCCGTCACTCCAGGGTGGTGATTTGAACATGAGGCACAGGTGGTCTCTCTTCTCTACAGACTCAATGTATAGTCAATATGTGATTCTGAAAAGGGTTAGGAGCCAGGTGTGGTGGCTCACGCCCATAATCCCAGCACTTTGAAAGGCCAAGGCGGGCAGATTGCTTGAGGCCAGGAGTTCGAGACTAGCCTGGCCAACATGGTGAAATCCTTTCTTTACTAAAAATACAAAAATCAGCCAGGTGTGGTGGTGCCTACCTGTAGTGCCAGCTACTCAGGAGGCTGAGGCAGGAGGATCACTTGAACCCAGGAAGGGGAGGCTGCAGTGAGCCAAGATCACACTACTGCACTTCAGTCAGGGCAACTCTACCTTGACTCGTTATTTTTCATCGACTCACTCATCATCTTCCTCTAAAAGTTGTGCGAATACACTGAGTGTGTGTGTGTGGTGGGGAGGCAGGGTTCGGAGGGTAGGCGGAAGGGAAGGCACTCAAGTTGGGTTTTTACCAAAGAGGCATATGTTTTAGGTAGCCTGGGTTCTCAGTTAGATAAATTATTTATTTCACTTGTATAGATATCATTTTACTAGCATAGTATCATTAATTCGTAACATTCCCAGGGCTGGTTAACCCTCAAGAGTAAGAGAATTTAGTTTTAAACTTCCTGGGTTGCCCACTCCCTATGTATCTATCAGTTGAGTTATTAATGATTATTCTCTCTCATTTTCTTGGTTTGGTTACATTATTCATTTAAATGATGTACCTCTTGCGTCTGTAGGTGTTGGCTTTCTGAGCATTGCTTGACAGACACTGAAATTATGAACCACTCACAGTGCAAAAGTCAGGTACCTCTCCTCAGAGGACAGTTGGTGAAAAATGAAAATGGAATCTTTCTCGAGTTAGAATGTGAGATGGCAGAAAATTTGCTTAGTTAATCCACAGTGGGTTGCATATATATACCTTTTCAAGAATACATGAGTTGGTCTAAGCAAGATTCATTTGTCCTATGCAGTTAATGTGTAACTCAAATGCCAGATGTTTCCCTGTTTTTTTTTTTTTTTTTTTTTTTTTTTTTTTTTTTTAGCTTTGAGTCTCAAAGTCTGTTTTTACCACAGACCACTTGGCTTGCTGAATTCAACACCTTTTCCAATTTCTGCTTCTCCCAAAGAATCTACTCACAGAAAGAGTTAAAGAGAAATGTAGACTTTACTGAATATGTCATAGAGGAGACTTAGGAGAAGGTTGACATAGCATACTGCTCAGCAGATGACTTAAAATTTTCCCTTAGCCATTTTTGTTCTCTCAGGTCCCTCTCATCCATACCACCACTGCTGATTTTTTCTTTCTTTTTTTCTTTTAAATCTTTTCTAGCTTTTTTTCTGACAAACTTTGCTGGATTCCTACTCCTTTTCTCTCCTTCTTGAGAAAAATGCAAATTTTGCTCCATATTTTGGTCTGGCAGGGAAGCTTCCATCTTTTCTTACTGAAGCATAGCCTCAGGGCCTACATTCCATCTCAAATGGCTTGTCAAGGTGCTCCTCCAAAGGTGATGTACGGATGCCAAGTTGGACACAGCTAGAGAAATCCCATGTGGCTATCCCAAGCAGGAGAGGACGTTGCTGTTTCTCAGAAGTCCTCCCCACTTTCAGGGTCATAATTGTCTGTCAACAACTTTGTGGGAATTCAAAAACTCTCCACGGAACTGGTTTTCTGAGAGGTGTTTGAAGCAGGAATATATCACGCAGGAGATGGAGCAGCCATTCCCTGGCTAGATGACCACATCACTATTACACACTGATTGTTTGCTAAAGGCACAATACCTTCCTGGCAGGAAATGAAAAACGCCTGCTGCTCAATTATTGTCAGTCTAATTGATATAGAGTTCAGGCCTCGTCAGATGGCTTCCCAAACACCCAGACGGTCTCTTAGATTCTGGATGGTTAGTCTCTTAGATTCAGGTGGTCAACAGTAAGTTTTTTTTTTTTTTTTCTTAGTCCAGACCTCAGGTGATCTGCCCGCCTTGACCTCCCAAAGTGTTGTAATTACAGGCATGAGCTACCTTGTTTTTTTTTTTTTTTTTTTTTTTTTTTCTTAGTCCTCGTTGGCAACATGACATTTCTTCTGGGTCATGGTAGAAAAGAAAAAACCCTGAAATAGTCCTTTCCATTACATCCTTTAGATCCTGCAGTTCATACCATTAAGCAAGGCACCCTGAACCTTGTCCCCCATATTCTGGCTCTGCTGAGATGAGGTCAGATCAGTACTAGTGTCTTCAATGGTATACTGTGGTAGGGGGTCCTTATTTTGGTTGGAGAGCTTCCAAAATTGCATCTGGAATCTCAGTTCAAAGGGTCTGGTCTTCTGAGATAGAAAAGGTTTTGAAGCAATTCAAACCCAGTCCTTTCATTTGCTAGACTTGGATCCTGGGTTCCAGGGAGGGGAAAGTATGGCGAATTCTTATAATTTTATGTTCCTTTGGCATCCATTTTGCATACAAGCTTAATGTTCTCATACCAGAAGCTGGGCTTAGTCACCCTTGGTAGGGTTTTCCAGTTCTATGCCACACCTCTGGCCAGAGACAAGAACTGAGAGGCATCTCTCTCTTATCTAGCAGACTAGATTTCCCACTGTTCTGTTGCATCCTTCAAACAGACCTCTCAAGCATTTGCCAGTGAATTGAGAGTGATCACACCCTATTTATTTACCTAGGTTGTTAATTGGCTTGCTCTCAATGTCTGACTCCTCATTCCTGCCTCATGTAACCCAGAGAAGGATGACTGCCCTTCAGACTCATTATGGCCTCTCTGTCCAGGATCTATAAGTAAAAGTCTTTGAACTTGTTTTCCATTGTGGTGGTGTATTAAATTTGTGCTTTCCATCTCAAGAATGAGGGGCTGCCTCAGGCATGGTTTCCCCTGGAGGTTCCTAAGGGCGGGGTTGTGTGGAACACAAGGTCAGGCTCCTAGTGCCAAAGTGATGGCCAGACAGGAATAAACTGGGCACGGTTCAGACACAAGTCACAAGCGTATCTGCCAGTATAGAGAAGCTTCCTGTGTGAGAGAGTCCTTGATCACAAGTTGGACAATTAAGCATTAGGCCATCTACAGATAAAGGAAGTATCCCGTGAAGGGTACACTGTAAACACTCACACCCAGCTCCCCTTCACTTCCCATTAGGGCACGGTTGCTAGCCGCTCTGGTACTGGAGCCCCATTTTATCTGGAGGCTCTCAAAACAGAAGAAATAGATCAAGACCATACAGTGAATTGGTGGTTGGGCTGGGACATCCATTCATCCATTCTGATTCCCATGTGGAGCTCTGCCCACCACACTACATTGCTTCCCTGACTGCTATCTGAAAGATACTTCACTCAAAACTCTCTTTTTAACCCGGGAGCTGTCTCTTCCCAAGAGACAGAAGGAGAAGTATACTATTTAATACCCTGTGTAGTTTGTCTTGGTCTAAAGTTTTCTTTTTGCCCAAGTGTTTGGATGGATGAAATACTGTATGGTAGAGAGGCACTTTCTTCCTGAAGGCCAAGAGAAACTGTTCAGTCTGAACTACTGTATAAGAAGATGGACAACACATTCTCAAGAGGAAAGGTGCTTGTGTCTATGTACTGGAATGTATCCACATTGACTGATATGGTGGTATTGACCAGCAGGTAATCCAGCAAGAATTGAGAGAGATTCTGGTATACACTTTTGTTTTGGATTCCAGACTCACACACTGTCATCAGGGCCTGTTTTTTGATCTGCTTGTTGATGAGAAGCTCCAACTTCAGGTCAACAGAATTATTTGGGCATTGTACAAGAAACTGCATTTGGCAAATGATGACGTACCAACCAGGGATCTGGACCACCAGATTCCCATCCTGATATCTGACTCCATGGACAACGCCATCTTTGTTCCAAGACAACTTGGTTTGGTTTAGATGCTTTGCGACTAGAAAAGTATAAAAAACAGAATTATTGAGAAGATCGTAGGTACACATTGGAAAATTCTGTCTTTATTCAAAGTTCCCCATTCGAGACCCATGTTTTCTGTAACATTTCAATCATCTGAGTATCCTCCATGTTACTCCCTCTAGAGTCTACTTATTATTCAAGGCACAGGTATAAAACTGCCCCTCTTCCTTTTCTCCAATGCTCAAAGCTGGAGGGTCAGAACACACATGGTACTTTACTTCTACCTCTTACAGGATGGTTTTCCACGGAATCATTATCATATTATATTATTCTATGATGATGGTGATGATCTTTCCCTTTCAGATTATAAACTCCTGGACTGTTCTCTACAAGGTCAGAGCTATCATGTTCATTTATCATGAATGGGCATTGCAGAGGGTATCAGGGATAAGAAATTCAAAAATATTGAGTTTGATAGGCATTGCAGAAAGTACAAGGTAAGATATTCAGTAATATTATTCAGTTAATAACCAATTTAGGTGTGATGATGTCCAGGAGAATTGCAATTAATTTTCACATTAAGATGTATCCTCTAACTGTTCATTGTCTGAATTTTTGAATGTCTCCTTTCAATGGGAAGCCAAACATAATTGCATAGGTCCCTCATGTGCCTATTACAGGGCTCTTGCCATCCGGGATTTATTGAAAAGCAGAGAATTAGCAGGCCCTCTAAGCTGACAGGTTTGTGCTGGAAGGTGAGTCTCTAAGTCCTAAAGTGAAAATCAGCACTGACTGGTAGGGGTGACTTTCAGAGCTGGGAAGCTGGCATGGGTTTGAATTGCTTCCATGCTTTCCCTTTAAACCTTGTTGCAATTCAACTGAAGAGTGAGAACTAATCTAACTGCAAAATTGAATTTTTTAGATGAGCAGGATGGCCATTCAGAGAATCTTGGCCATCTCTGTAGCTCATTCTTCTGCAGTCTAAAGTGCCCCTTAGTGCTTCATTTGTAAGGGACCTCTTACCTGAAGCACACTGCAATATGCAAATTGGGCCTTTGCTGACATGTTCATTAAGCTGTCAATCTGGGGACAAGGCAATTTTGTGGATCCCTTGTGAATAACTTCATAGAGGCAAAGATTAAGCGCCTGCCTCCCTTCCATTAGGAAAAGGACTGTATACTTTGCTGAAACTGGTAGGTAGCTGAATAAGGAGAGGTGAGGGGTGGGGCTGGTGGTGGCAGTGGTGGCGGGGACCATGAACACCCGCAGAGGCCAGGTAGGAGACGTAAAAGCGTGAATGGGGCTGAAGAAAGAGAAGCCATGTAGCTTTGGAGAAAAACACTCTCCCCACTACGACATTCAAATTCAAATAAAAAAATATATATATATCCTGTTTACTAAACAGTACATATCTGCAGGTCACATTTGGCCCTGGAGCTCTAACTGTGACTCCTGGCTTAGCAGTTGTTGAAAAGCCACAGAGGTAGTTTTCATATGTTTAGGTTTCCTGGGTTTGGTTACTGACCTTGGAGGTAGGCCCATGACTTCTTGAATGGAGCTCTTTTCAGGATACATAAGAGGTCTTCTGAGCAATTTCCTAAAAATAAGGAGACAATGCATTAAAACATTGTTTGCTGTTCTGGGATCTGATGATATCAGATCTTTTTCTATGATCCTTTGATGGAGATAATTACCATTCTGCTTCCATTTTGAGAATCAGGAGAAAACCTCTTTATTTCTCATTTTGGCATCAGTTGTTTTAGGATTTTAATTTTTTAAATTTATTTTTATTGATTGCTTCCACTTGGGCTTTAATGGAAAACTGTGGAAGTCAGGGAAGAAAACAAATATGACATGCATTCCTATAACGTGTCAGGTGCCATTTTTGTCACTATACCTATTTCATCTCCTTAATCTTTGCAGCAACTCTATGAGAGAGGTATTATTAAGCCCCTTTCACAAATGGGAAAAATTCTTAGGGACCAGGCAGGTGAAATACATTGTTTCATGTCACCTTGCCAGGCAGTGGTAATGAGAATGATAACACTGATAGTAAATACTGCCATCTTACCTACCACACACCAGAAACTAGGCTGGGTACTTTTACAGCTGGGTAATATATCAGCTAATCTACTTCTCAGACTAATCCTGCAGGATTAACTTTGATGCCTAGAGATGGTCAATATCATCACTTAAGGTCAGGCAAATTTGCATAAATGCTGGAATTGCCCATGACTAATTCCAGAGACCAGGATCCTTGTTCTAGACTATTTTGCTAGACAACGGAAGATAGAAACATCTTTATGTTCAATTTTAAGAGGACACAGGATTAAATAAATCTTAGCAGAAGTCCTACTATCTGGAGCTTCCTTGGCAGAGGTAACATAACATTATGTTGTTATTGTATTTAAGAAACTAAAATATTTTTCATATATTCACTAGTGATGGTGGCTTAGCTTTTTCTTATTATAGTAACTACTTAATATTCCATATGCAAAGATTCAAGTTATACATTTCCTGCAATGACTCATGAATTCAGCTTATTCAGAGCAAATCTCTTCTTTGATCCTTGGATTCCCCTGGTGTAAAACTGGGCAATCTTTCACCTGACATGGACATCTTTTCAAAGATGTCACCAGAGATGACCATTCAGTCTATCCATCAGAGCCTAGGCAACCAACGGCCCATTCAATGGAGCGGCCACACCCTGGGATGTTTGCTCACTGCATCTCGGAGTAGTGCCTATTGCGCTCACGACCTTTCCCATTGCAATCTCTGCCCAGCCCTGATAAAGTCCCTCCTGGTCAACCTCCTAGCTTCATGGGGGCTTTGGAGTGGTTGAAAGTTAAATGAAGAGTTCCCTCTGCTGTCTGAACAAGCTCACTGCGAGAGGCACCCCCAGCAGACGCAGGGGGCAGTTTTCCTCCTTATCTGCTGCATCCACATAGTGCTTCTGGTCCAAAGCTCTCTTGGTGGGGAGGGCCAGTGGGTCAGCTGTCATTCTCTTGGTTTCATCCTCATGTATCCTCTGACTGGTGCTCTGGTCCTTCCTGTTGCAGCCCATGGCCCACACTCTTGGGGTGTGTAGTCAGAACCGTAACACTGATGGCTGCTTTTGCTCCTAATGGACTGTGACTATGGCTAGAGAGGCCAGTTTCCCGGCCTAACCTCTGACACTAAGCTGTAGAACATCAAGTCAGGGAGACAGATCTGGCTAAGTCTGTTTGCATGGAAGCCCTTTCTGACTCCCTTTGCCTGCAGGATCAGGCCCAAGCTCCTCAGCCTGGCATTCATGGTCCCCAGTGTTCTGACTCCTACTCAACTCTCTGGTCTCACCCCTCACCTTCTTTCCTCCCCTTTCCCTTTATGTTCCAACAGTAATAACAATCGGAGGAGGAGGAGCAGTGATAATGATATGAATGACAATAACTAATGCATGTTGAGTCAGCCATTTTCCAGGTACTCTGCTGAGCATGTTACATGCATTATTTTGTTTAATTCTCACAACCACACCATGAGAGAGGTTCTATAATTATTTCTATTTTGTACATAAGAAAACGAACCCTTTTAAAGGTTAAGAGGGTTGTTCACATTCACACAGGTAGTCTGGGGTGGAGTAGAGATTCAAACTCAGGCTGTCTGATGCTGCCCAAGTGGATTGTTGACCGCTGTCCTGGAGTTTGGGGCTTTGCAGTCCCCTCTAAATGTACCATTTAGGCATGTCGATTTATCATTACACCTTGGCAATTGCTGGGCTCTCTACCTGGACTTTCCCACTTCAACAGGCAAGTTATTCCTCCTTTGAAACAGCCTAGCAGTCATCACCTTCAGGATACCTTCTCTGACTCTGCCTATTTGCCTCTTCTATTAGACTATGAAACTTCAGGCCAGAGACTCCTGCTTATATACCCTCCACTGCCCAGCCTAGCAGATGCTCTGTAAATGTTTGTTGAATTGGATCATCTAGTTCCTCTTTCTTGTTTCCCTCTGTGGATACCAAATAAATACTTAGGGCAACAGCAAGGTGAATGAGGATGCTTGGCTTGACTTTTGCCTGAAGGCTGGAATAACACAGGGCCTCATTCTCCCACTGGCTTTGCAGAGATGGGAAGATAAGATTCAAGCCCTGAGCTGAGGCCAGCTTGAGCCATACAACAACAAGGACAGGCTCTGCTCATTGGCCCAATGCCCCTTCACACTGTGTCCCTTACCCCTTCCGGCAGGTGAGCCTCTGTGAAGAGGTGGCTGGAGAAGTGCAAGCCCAGGCTTGCCTCTTACACATGCTCGTTCTTTTGTTGTTTTTTTCCCCTTTGGTCTTCAAATGTTTAGCGGGGTGACCTCAGTTGTAATTCTGAGAAACCCGAGGATGGAAAAAAAAAACAAACTTATTTTGAAATATTTGCATTTCCTGAAGTCAAATGGCATGATATATTCTAGTTTTTCTTTAAAAATCATTTAGATGGTTTCTAGCTAAAGGAAAAAACACAGGCAGCCCCTTTAAAAATGACCATTCAGAAAGGGGCTAAGAGTAGGACACTAGAGGAGCTATTGAGGGAACGGGCTGTTGAACTTGGAGAAGACCCCAGAGGAGGGCACAGCCTCTGTCCTTTAATGCTTGAGGAGGCTGTCGGCACACCATGGCGCCCCGAGCACTAATCCTCCAGGTGGAAGCCGAAGGAGATGAAGCCCTCAGCTACTGGCTAACACTGCTGTAATCCCCATTTCTCAGATGCAGCAATGGAAAGACCTATACTCAAAACACCTAGTCACACTGTGAGTCACCGCACCAGCAGCTCACATAGTTGACCAGTCAGTCCTGCTCAAAAAAGAGGTGGGCTGCTTTGGAGGTCATGAGGCTCTTATAAACAGTTAGATGAACATTTCATGGGTCATCAGCCACGTGGCCTGAGTCTTCTCATCACCCTGTGAGTCTATGATATAACTTTCTTTTTTGGTTATGAAGACAGAAAAAAATAAATAGTGGCATTACATGCAGCTGAAATCCTACAATGTCCCTGGAATTTTGAAGGTTGGGAGCAGAGGGAGAAAAGGTGATGTCTGGAGAGGTTTAGTTTGAAGAACAGAGCATCAGAGTGGGGGAAATGAGAACTGTCTGCAAGTCACAGCTGAGTTGATGGCCTGAGAGTTAGAATCCTGGGATTGCTCCTCCCTGGTCTCTAATGTCCCTATTAGGATGGTGCAAAAGTAACTGTGGTTTTTGGCATCAAAAGTAATAACAAAAACCACAATTACTTCTGCACCAAGCTAATAGATGAAGATCAGCGGATTTCATGACCTATCTATAAGGGCCTATCTAGCCTATTTCAGCAGGCTGTGCAGACTCAGCCATTCACTACCAGACCTGCTGGTGGTCAGGGTGGGAAGGTTTGGGACAGGGTGTCAGTCCCAGCTCCAGCTATCTGTCTTTGTGGGCATGTTGCCTTACCCGAGGTAGGAGACTGTGTCTTCACACATTCAGGTTATCAGACACCTGCAGTAGTGGAGCAGAACATTTTAGCTCCAAGGACAATCTACATCATGAACAGCCTGATTCTGTAAGGATTTGCATAGTTCGGAGAAACGAAAGTTCCCTGAGATCACCTGGCTCAGGCTTGGTAAACACATAACTCATGTGCTCCTCAATGTTGCCCCTATGGCAGGCTTGTGCCAGTTCATCCAGAGAGTTAGAGAGGCAGGGCCAGAGACCAGGGCTCCATACTCCTTCTTTGGGGCAGTCAATCTTTCAGATAACCCAAGCACTTCATGAACTCCCCTGAGCACCAAAGCCTTCAGATGCATCTGAAAGACGATTATAAAATCGTCTTTCCAAGCTTTAGCCTCTTCTAGAAGGATCATGGAATGTTCTGTGGTTTTGTTCAAGAGGCTGAAGAGAAAGATGTGCTAACAAAACCCTCCTGGCTAGTTTCACACAGAGGAGAGAGATAGAAAGAGAGGTTGCACGAGGTGGTTGAAAGGACCACATTCTAGAAGATCTAGATTATGGCAACCTTAAGACTAGCTTTCATCTTGAGCTTTCATAATGTTGGACAGAAAGGGCCATTAGATGCCATGCTAACAGAGATCCTAGTTTTAGGAGTAGGGAGACTGAACCCAGAGAGATGAGGGTCTGGCCCAAGACCCCATAGTAGGTAAGTGGTAGAGCTGGGTTCAGAACACAGGGCTTCTGACTCCTAGTTCGGGGCTCTTCTCTGCCTTTCAGTCTTCCTGTGGAGAAGGAAGGGTTAAATGCAGGAAGAAGTAGGTTTGTAGCCACCATAGACACTGGAACTGAAAACTAAGGAGACAGATGGAGGTGCTGGGAAAACAGGCACTAATGAGCTTCCAGGTTCCGTCTTGTGGGAGAATGCCAGCAGATGACTTCAGGTCCATGTGCTGAACACTGCCAAATTACAAGTCATGGGCACATAAAGATGCAATGTTGCTCAAGATAGCTCTACCATGGCAAAACAAACCACGCTGATCACCCCGGCCAGATGGTGTGTGGTTTGAGTGCCAGGTACCTTCCAGATGCATAGCAACTTTGATATAAGAACAAGGAAGACACAGTTTATCGCAGAAAGAGCACCTGAGTTCTGGTCAGGGCTTTTAGCTCTGGATCTGTCATTTCCCCTTACTGAGACTCAGTTGTCATATCCGTAAAGTGACAATTGAAACAGTCAACCCAAATGTTCAGATGTCACGCAGATGCAATGAGTCTATGGATGTCAAGTGATCAGGGCAGCCCATGGCTACAGGAGACATTCAGCAAAGTAGATTCTTTCTGCCTTGCTCCTCTTTTCTTTGCTGTTATAGTGGCACAGTTTAGCAACGCCACTTAGCAGAGTGAATTGGCAGATGAAATGCTCATTGAAATGAAGCTCATGACATTATCTGATGGATGGGAGCTTCTCAATTAAGTGCCTAAGTGTTTGAGGCTATCTGATGCTTCCAGGAATGTGTGCCGAATCCTCTTTACATTTATTGAAAGTGTTTTAATCCTTCCAAGAAGGAAAGGGATTATCCTAAAGACTCTCCATCTGCCATGCCCTGGCTTCTTCCTTCCAGGCTTCAGGGAGAATATACAGGAGAGTCTCAACACTGACATCTAGAGGACAGTCTCTCCCTTCTCGATAAAATTTGGAATCAAAGTGCATCCTTCACCCGAGCAAGGGTCATTTCAACTATTAGGTTGGTGAAAAAGTGATTGCGGTTTTTGATCATTTCCTTGATGTCACTAGGCCAAATGGTAATGGAGAATAAACTGCAGGAGGGGCCATTTGTTAAACAAAGGACGACTAGGTAACCCTGGATTTACAAAAGGATAGGGGAAATGCCCATTTGAGCATGCTTAGTGCTGAGCACGTAGGAAGTGATCAGTAAATATAAATTGAGATCAAGTTGGAATTCATTTAAATAATTTAAATCCCTCCCCGTTTCCTTGGGATGTTAAGGTCTTTTCCGTCCTGACTTGTTGCAGTGTATCTGCAATAGTCAGTAAACCTAACTGACTCTATGGGCATTTCCTTGGAATTCACTTATACTAAATACAGGTTGAATTGACATTACTATGGGTAAGAAGCACCTTTGAAGTCTATAATTTAAAAGGAAAGGTGAGTCTGGAGTCATAGGGTAAAATCTGCTAACATTTTAATAACCTGAATAAGACACTCCCTAGCTATTCAAGATGCAAACGTATGGCAGCCATTTTAGAAAGTTAGTCCTGGGTTCAAATAAATTTTAGAAAGTTAGACAGACTTGTGTTCAAATTACACCTCTGCCATTACTAGCTGTGTGGCTTTGCAAAAGTCATGCAGCCTCTTTGAACTGTCCTTTCTTCTTCCTAAAAATGAGAATAATAAAATAACTATTGTGGAGAGTTGCTGGAAGGATTAAATGAGATAGTGCATAAAAATGAGTCTGGTATCTACCACCTAAAGTATATCAAACAGTGGTGGAGTCCTACGCCCTAGTCTAGGGATTGTGCTGCTTGAAATGCAGAAACTTAAGCCAACACATGTTGTGTCCAGATAGCTTGAATGAAATACATAATAAAGCTATTTCAAGGAATGGGCCTGCTTTCCTCTCTCTTCCCCTTTATTTCTTCCTTCTTTCCTTCCCTCACTCCTTCCCTCCTTCCCTCCTTCTCTCCTTCCTTCCCTTCCTCCCTCCCTCACTCCCTTCCTTCCTTCTTTCCTTCCTTCCCTCCCTCCTTCTTTCCTTCCCTCCCTCCCCTCTTTCCCCTTCCTCCCTTCCTTCTTTCCTTCTTTCTTTCTGTTTCTCCCTCCTTCTCCAAAGTGCTGTTTGAATTGTGGGGAATTCTGAGATTTCCTCTGGATTCAAAGACTTGTGATTTATACGTGCTAAATTCGAGCATAAATTTTCACATGTATCCCAGTGATTTAAATTTTTTCCTTTTTCTTTTTCCTTTTTCTCCTCTCCCCTCCCCTGCACTTCCTCTCTTCTCTCTTCTCTTCTCTTGGTGGCAGGGATGTGAGGATTAGGGGCAGATGGCTTTCAAACTCTGATGGCCTCTCCAGGATCCCATTCTACTTTATTTTGAGTGGCTCATTGTCTAGTTTATTTCTTATAAGAGATTTCTGTTTCCTGTTAGCTCTGCTTTAAGAAAAAGTGAGTTTAAGGGTAGGTTCTGAGTGAGTGTGTTTAAAGTAAATGGAGAAGCAAATAGGCTTTTGAGACCTGTGACTTATCTGAAAAGTAATTTTCCCCCTGAGCAGGAGCACTCTCCCTTTCTGTGAAAAAAGCAAGCAAGCAAGCAAGCGAGAGAGACAAAATGATGAATTGGTCATTCTAAATCCAGAAATGTCTCTGCTTGGTAGTTTTCAGTCTTTCTAGGGGAAGGAGTTGTCAGGAAGAGGGGGGCTGTTGCACCTCCAATTGCCTCTTGACTGCTTTCAGTGTGGTGTTCTGCTGGGGCTGCTGTCGCGTGCATTGTGACCATGGAACATGGGTCTTGGTGAGAACCTAGTCTTGGTTTAGTGCCATTGCCTTCAAGGCACAGATTTTATTGTTTCTTTGGGGTGAGTTCATTTGGTAAAATTAGAGAGCCAACCTCATTTCATCTTCTTGAATGCCATTTTGTTTTTAGCAAGGGGAGGGGGAAGGGGAGTAGCCTGCCACTCCTTATAAAATTTCAAATGTTAGAATGTTAAAGTTGTCAAATAATCCCAAGATATTTAATTTATGGAACACTACAATCAAAGCAAAATCCATCTCAGGGTTAGGACATCTGGCTTGTTCCCCTCACTTCTGATACTTTAGAAAACAGAAAACCCTGAGAGGGAAAGTGAATTGCTTCAAGTCCCAAGACTCTAATGTCAACATTCCAAATTCCAGGCCAGTTCTTTGCATCTGGTACCGCAACTTCAGCTGGAGACTGAATTCAGGCAAGGATGGGGTTGTCAGGACCACACGAGGTCTATCAAACTTTCTTAAGGCCTCTAGGAACCTCTGAGTATTGGAGGCTACATAACCTTTTTAGGAAATACAAATCTGTTTTAAATGGTAGACATGGAAAAGGAATTGTCTTAAGGCACATGACCCTCACCTGCAAAGCTAGAGCTGAAATTCAGCCTATAGAACCCTCACCATGGATCATGTTTCCCCTCATCACTTCACCTCATTCAAACTCATGCATGCAGCCTCCCCTAGTGGCCCTTTCTGACCCTGAGCTTGGTAACAGGGAGTACACTTCTGAGACATAAAAGCCAATGGCTGGGGACAGCAGGTGCTGAGGAAGTGACAGAGCTGATATAGCATTGGAAGGGTCTCTAGACTTGGTGAACAGGTAGGAGAAGGAAGCACAGTACTGAGTTTTCCCAGATGTTCTACAATACAATCCCGCTAAGCATAAGAGCTGCAAGGTGGATCAGCTGGATTTGAGGTCTCACCCCCCTCCTTGCCAGCTCTAAAATTTTAGGCAAGACAACAAGCCTTTCTGTGCTCCAGTTTCTTACCTATAAAATGGGGCTAATTATGGTCCCTGGGGGCTTATTGTGAGTAATGTATGAATGAATTACTAAGTACTCAGCCAATTCTTGGCACATAGTGGATGCCTGTCAATGTTCATTATTCTCACTCTGCTTTGGCCTCATACAGATGCAACGAGGGAGTACAAGAAAGAATGCTTCAGAATGTCTACAGAATTCTTCTAGCGCAGGTAATATGTCATTTGGTGGAGTGTTTTGTTATTAAGAAAGGTCAGGGGATACTGAGAAGGCCCTGAGGTGAGACCAAAGGACCAGAATTGTTCTGCAAATTAAAGTCAGTACAATTTGAATTTCTGCAGAGTTTGTGAGGGGAAGTAGAAAGTGGCGTGGAAATGGGGAGAAGGACATTAAAACAGGAAGGAGAGTGGGTCAGCTCAGGTGGCGGAGGACTGAGCCCCAGGGAGGAGAACTGTCCCTTGAGAAATTCCCAATAGGTGGAATAGCTGAGGTTTTGCAAGAACAGAGGGACCTAATATTCAATTCTGTGTCATCTGCTGGCCCGCACTGGGATGTACTACAGTGCCTTACCAGCGTCTCTGCATACCCCAAATCCTTCTGTAGATCTTGCTATTCATAAATGTGAGTTACCATTCAAACTTGCAAAATCAAGGCAAAAGTGGCTGACTTCTCTGATTTGGGCAAATAAGCCACAAACCGTGAGCAGATATAAGATTCAAAATTTGGTGGAAGCAGAAAAGTGAAACAAGAAGTGGGGGAAAAGGATGAGCTTCGCTCTCTTTACACCATTCTGCTTGGTTCCATGCCATTTGTGAAATGAGATGGGAACATTTTCTCCGGATAGAAGAACAGATTGGGTCCTCTGCCCAAAGGACATAGGCCCAGCCAGGTATCAGATAAGGGTCACTTTTGCTGTCCCATTTCCTCCTTACTGTGGCTTCATGCAAGAGTCATTATTAACTCTCTCTTCTGGGTGAGAAAACTAAAATCCAGAAAGGAGAAGGGTGTGGGGAAAGCTTCTCCTCCATGTGCTTTTCTGGCTTACTGCCTGTGAGGTGGCATTGGCTGGGGGCTATCCTGGCTGGGAATGGGAAGCTTGTGATAAGACTCAGAAATCCTTTCATTACCAAAAAGGGCTTGGTTTTTGGTGGTTCCTCTGCAGTGAAGTGTGTCCTGTGATACTGTTTCTTTAGCATGTGCACATAGCTCTATATTTCAGCTTCTGAGCCACTGCTGATTTTCTGCTGATGGTGGAAGATTTTCAACAGCCAGTGACAAAGGGCTCCCTAGAAGGTGTCTGGCTTGTGCTCTTTCCTTTTCTAGTGACAAACCACATGCTGTCTCTGAAGCTTCCTCCCAAGAGTAGCTGGAAGATGGGAAGATGGTTTTCCTCTGCCTGGAATGTGTTGTAATGGCTTTTTTCAGAAGGGACAATTTGCTTGCTTCTGTTTGTTGGGGAAGGGAAGCTGTGGCTTCAGATTTCCTCAAGATATGTGTTAGAATTTTTTCTTCTATGTTTACATATTGGGCAAGAGAATTATAGTCTCATAAAGTGTCAAAGCAGGAGAGACTCCTCCAGGGCGTTTAGTATATTGCTGTTATATTCCAGATGAAGCTCAGAGAGGAGAAAAGGCTTATTCATCTGGAGGTCAGTTCTGGAACCCAGGAATATTTTTTCTACCTTGCCCTACTACAGTGTCTGCAGTTTGCTGAGTTAAGGGGAGTGAAGACTTGCACCAAAAGCAAGAGAAAGTCAGGGACCACCTCCAGCAGGTCACTGGCATCTCATGGTGGAAGTTCATCATGGGAGGGGGAAAGAGGGAGGAGCCCTGGATTCTCACTTAGCCATTAACTCCTTGTATGACCTTGGGCAAGTCACCTGGCTTCTCTGGGCCTCAAGCTTCTCATCTGCAAAATGGGAAGACTGTTCCTCACTTTGCTGTGGCTTGCAAAGGAGGTGTGGGAGGTCTTTAACAAAAGTTTTGGTCCCAGTGGGATTATTGAGTTGGTGCAAAAGTAATCGCAGTTTTTGCCATTGAACATAATGGCAAAAGCTTCAACGACTTTTGCACCAACCTAATATTATTAGGATTAAAAAAATCTGGTTATGGAAACATTGAATTGTAAACTGAGGTTGGTTTTGATTGCTTTGTGTTATTCCCATGCATGGCTTAGATAAAAAGAAATCTGATAAGCAATCTAGTCCATGGTTCTTAAATTCTGTGATTTATAGACCCAGGAAATTTCTCCCCAAAAGGAAAATTCAGAGACCAACAAGGAGCAGACAGCTTTTTATTTTGCCTACTGCAATCATTAAAACCAAACAAAATAACTCTGGCAAAAAGCAAGCCAGCCTAACTCCTGTGCATATCAACTTCGTATTGTAAAAGAAAGGACATTTTGACACACAAAAATGAAGGACCGTCCCAGAGGAAGAGTGCCTCTTACATTAGATATAATTGGCCCTGTGAAAAGAGGGCTACTGTGTCCTTTTTTGCACTCCACTTTGGACTGATGGCAACTTTGTCAACTTTATTATGGGACCAGAAAACTAGTTAGAGTCCCCGTACTTGGCAACTTTGGATTGAAGTGCTCTTTAGGTGAGGAGACTGAGATCCAGAATGGCCGAGGTCCCATTACCTAATCAAAACCATCCTCGTCATTGAGACCATGTTCATGATAAAAATCCCTTCTCCTTGTCAAAAAATGAGAAAGTTCCCATCTTCTCTTCCTTGGAAAGTCTGGATGGAGGTGGTGGTGGAACAGTGGGAGTGGGGAGGGGCAAGTTATATTCACTCAGAGCCTTTCGGTTTTTATAAAGCTCCATGTGAATGTGCAGTTTAACTCAAACATCTGACTCCAAAGCCTGTAGTGACTCCTCCAATTCGTTAGCCAAATCTAGCCCAGCATCTCATTTGAGAAATAATGTTTTATGGGAACGCAGCCCTGGCTACTCATTTGCATGTAGTCAGACTGACTCAGCACTACAATAGCAGAGCTGATTAACTGCAACAGAGACATTGTGGCGCCCAAAGCCTAAACGTTTGCTGTCTGGCCCTTTGTAGAAAAAGCCTGCCTACCACTGTATTCTAGCATGCTCCTTTTAATATTAATGTGACTGTCTGCATAGACATGATAGGAATTAAGGACTCATGCTAAGTAATTCCAGCCAAAATGAGATACTGTTGACAAGGTTGTAATTAATTAGTCTGCCTTGAAAGATCCAGAATCCTTGTCTTTTGGGGGCTTTTGCCCCTACTTTTGAAGTCTCTGGGTGATAAACTACATGAAAGGCATGACCAAGGGAAAATTGAAGGACACTCCAAGTGTGATGCTGTGACTATGAGGAGCTGTGTCCAGTCATCTGTGTCCTCTGGTCTCAAGGACACTCTTGTGTCCCTACGCTGGTGCCTATGTTAACTCACTTTTTCACTTTTTGCTCTGAGCTGTCTGGTTTTCCAGCTGTGTTTGCCATCTAGGTTCTAAAGGTTACAGGACTGAGATGGGGGCTGGTGTTCTTGGGTGGAAAAGACACTGTATTAGAGACAAGGACATCTGGGTTCTAGGCTTGGTTTTGTATGACCTTGGACAAGATGCTTCCCTTTCCCTCTCTGGGTCTTCCTTTTCTTCCTCTGAGCAATAAAAACTTTAATCAGATCATCTGAAAATTTCTCATCATCGATGTTAACTGAACTTGGCATATCATCCCTCTGAGGCTAGTAGAGATGATGTGTTAATTAGTGACTTCAATGATTGGAAATATGGGGAGTGAGGAGGAAGTCTGTTTTCACAAGTCCTTGACTTCATTATGCATTTTAGCTATTACTAGTTATTTAATTATTACTATGTGCCGGTTACCATACCAAGCAATTTATAGATGAGATCTGAATGACTTCTCCAATACCTTGATTAGGTGAGTATTATTATACCCATTTAATAGATGAAGGAGTTAAGGCTCCCAGATGGGAAGTCAAGCCAAGATTCTTTTCCACATTTATCTGATTTCAGGTTTCAAGCTTTAACACAACACTGCCTTGCATTCCTGCCTATGCCAGAGGTGGAATTTTCATTAATGGGAGTGTCAAGGGCTGGTGGGAGACTTGTGGGGATGAGTTCAGGGGCTACTAAGGTGAATTCAGATGCATCAGCTCAGTCCTGAGCAGCCCTTGCCTCCACCCCTACCCACTTTGCTTCTGGGCCATGTCATAGTGTTGTTTCTGGTTGATAATCAGCTTTCACACTTTATGGCATTCATCTAGATGACTTACTACACAGTGACACCTAATTCCAAGATCTTACCTCCTTTGAGGGGGATGTTGTCAGGTGGGCTGGGAGTGGAGTCCTGGAAGAGAAGGAAGAAAAAAGAAGCATGAGGTGTGACATTCAGTTGAAACAACTTTTTTTTTTAATTTCTTTTTCATTTTGTTGTCCTTAAAGTACTGTGCAATTTAGAATTCACCATCCACCTACCTCTTAAATTTTAAAAATTAATTCACTGATGTAGTTTCCAATGGGCTTTCTATCCATTTGTTTGACAATGTGACTATTAGAAATGCAAGATAAGGATTGCTGTCCTCATTTCACAGGCAAGAGACATGGGAGAGAGTAAGATAAAATGACTTGCCCAGGGCCACATAGTTATAGAAGATCAGAGTCCAGAGCTGGGACTGTTTTTTTTGTTCTTTTTTTGAGACAAAGTCTTACGCTGTCACCCATGCTGGAGTGCAGTGGTATTATCGTGGTTGGCTGCAGCTTCAACCTCCTGGGCTCAAGCGATCCTCTCACCTCAGCTTCCCGAGTAGCTGAGAGTACAGGTGCACATCACTACATTCAACTAATTAATTTTTTATTTTTATTTTTTTGTAGAGACAGGGTCTCACCATGTTGCCCAGGCTGGTCTCGAATTCCTGGGACCAGCTGATTCTCCTGCCTCAGCCTCCCAAAGTGCTGGGATTACAGGTGTGAGCTATCGTACCTGGTTAGAGCTGGGACTCAACTCCCAATCTCATGCTTTTTTTTTCCCCTCCACATGTGTGATTTTTTTCCCCCTTTGGTCAACATGAGAATAATCAAGTGTATTATAGAAGTATACGTTGTTTCTTTTTTCCATGTTTGATTCATCTGTGAAAGTGTGTTGTAAACATACCTGGAAGGTACATCTCTATCTCTCCTGTGGTTGGAAATTCTGAATTGTGTGTTTATATGCCAAGCATTGTGAGAAAACCATACATAATTAAATTGGGTCCCCAACCTCATGGATTTATTACAAGTTCATATTTAAATATACAGATATGTATACATATGTAGTATAAATACATACAAATGCATATTATATATTTAAACATTTACATTATATTATGTATTATTTATTCTATAACAAACAAATATATACATAAATATTTACACAAATAAGTAAGAGGTTGATAGAAACAGATTGTCTTTTTAAGAAGGGAATCCTGGGCTGAGGACTGAAGAGGATTAAAGGGAGGTTCTAGTTCAAGGGCTCTGAACAAGGAGTTAACAGAAGCAGAGATGCACAGTTCTTTTCCCCTAATAAATTATTCAGCGACTAACTTTCACACCCTAATTCTCCCTCCCCTTTCTCCCCAGCCATGAAGACACTTGTACAATGTCCCACCAATAAGCAATGAAGTATCTTATTCATCTTTTGACCTGCCAAGGTTGGAATCTTCTATAATCCATTAAATTGAAATATTAATAAAGACCTAGAGAGGTGTGAGCACGTATATGGGAAAAAACCAACTTCCTAACTTCTACCAAAGCAAGAAATTAGCAGCTGCCCACAGCTTATTTTCTTAGTGTTCCGTGTGAACACTAAGACCATCTGGAGTTCCCCTATTATTGTAACATTTCCCTAGGAGCTCGGTCCTTTGCCTTCCACTGACAGCTTGTTTTTTTATGAATGGATCTCTTCTCTAGTGCAAGAGGATGGTAGTGAGTCAAGGCGGTCTCCTGAAGGCAAAGCCTTGGCATAGCACCAATCTGGAGATGGGGAAGTCAGTTTAAACATGTGGGCCCCAGCTTCTCAGGGGAAGGGAGGCAAACCTGTCCTGGAAGGTCCTTCCCTCTTAGCTGTAATAGTGTATGATTTTGTTGCATTAGTTGAAAGCTTTTAACCTGAATAACAAGGCTGAAGTTTTTGTGGTCTTTCATTTATGCATGCAGTTTGCAGGAAAGCCTGACATCACAAAATTCCCCTTTATGTTGCCTTGTGAGACAACAAACAGCATTTTAAAATTTAATTAACAACTTACTGCCAAGCGTGACCGTGACCACTGATTAGCATGATGTGCAAATGCACTTAGAAAAAATATCTGCATAGGAATGTCTTGTTACAGTCATCAAATTCATCAGCTTCCCAGGGACATATACTGGAACAGTGAGAGAAGCTGGAATAGCAAACCTAGTAGGGCCATTATTGCAGAGGCTGCTAGCATTTCCAGAAGTCCTAGAGAATCATTCATTCAGCACACCCTGGATGAGCACCTGGTCTGTGGTAGGAACTACGTTAGTCATTAAAAGACATCCTATGGATTTTACAATTCAGTTGTTAAGGCAGCCATTAAAACAATATAAATAAATGTGTAATTAGAATTGCAGTTGCAAGTTGTGGGAAGAGCTATAGAGTAAAAGAATCAGAGTGCTTTAAGGTAGCACTGCTTGAACTTCCATGGGCAAGGAATCACCTGGGGATCTCATCAAAATGCAAATTCTGATTCTGCAGATTTGGGGAGAGTTTGCCTGCCCACCTTCCTCCCTCCCTCCCTTCCTCCCTTCCTCCCTCCCTGTCTCTCTGTCTCTCTTTAAGGTGGAGCCTTGCTCTGTCAACCCAGGCTGGAGTACAGTGGCAGGATCTCAGCTCACTGTAGCCTCTGCCTCCTGGGTTCAAGCAATTCTCCTGCCTCAGCCTCTCAAGTAGCTGGGACTACAGGTTCCCACCACCACACTTGACTAATTTTTGTATTTTTAGTAGAGACAGGGTTTCTACCATGTTAGCCAGGGTGGTCTCGAACTCCTGACCGCAGGTGATCTGCCCTCCTCGGCTTCCTAAAGTGCTGGGATTACAGGCATGAGCCACTGCGCTGGGCCAACATTCTGTATTTCTGGCAAGCTTTCGGGTAATGCTGATATTCCTGGTTCACAGAACGCACGTTGAATAGCCCAGCTGTAAGAAGTTATATCAGAGAGGAGGACCTAATTTAGATGGGGGTCAAGGAAGGCCTCTCTTCTCTCTGTCACTTCAATACTTTCTGGTTTCCTAATTTCAGACAGGGGATGTCAAAAGCAAAGCATCTCAAACAGGAAAGAAGCCTGTCACTTAAACCTTCACCCAGGGCCCAGGGAATCTATGACAGAAGCATGACTATTCCTATTTTGAAGAGCTCTTGGGATGAGGTCTTTATAGCATCTTCTGGCTACCCATGGTAGTCAAGATTAGACAATCAAAGCCAGAGGGGAATTGAAACATCTTTCAGTCCATCAAGCTACTTTTATGGAGGAGGAAACCAAGGTACTCATGAGTCAGAGGCCGACCTTGGACTGAAATTCTCTGGTGTACTTTCCACTGCCCCAGGAGAGATGCTGTTTCCAGAAACCAAGGATAGAAGAGCTCATTCCTTCCTCCTCTCCTCTCCCATAAGCAGTCCTTGCATTTGGAGGTGGAGCAGCAGGGTCTAAAGAGATGATGACTGTTCAAATTCAACAAAGACTGTTCATAAACAGGTATTATACTAAGTGTTGTTCACCAACTACTTTTTGGCCAGATGTCCCCCAGTCCTAGAATTCTCTCCCTAATCTTGTCTGGGGATCTGGGTCCTAGCTTGGGAAATGGGAACTATCTTGCTTGATGATTTGGCTTTGAGTAAGGTAGTGCCTAGGCTGAACGCAGACACAAATGGACCCTCCCAGGTTTTCATTCTTAGCTCCACTGAGTAGCTCAGGAAACTTTATCTCCATGTTTATCAACCAGCTACACGTCCTTAAATGTACTTTCTCTTTTTCCTGGCCTCTGTAGATGTCTGATGTGTATTCCCAGCAATAATAAGTTCTTTTCATGTATGGAGGGGGGAATGGTCATGTTTAACCTGTTTGTCCCCAGCTATAAAATGACCCCCATCCCATCATCTTCCCTGCCTAGAATTGTTTTCCTCTCCTTTGATCAGTGATTAGATGGCTAATAATCTGTCTTCCCACTGGGTTATTGTGGACATGATAAAATCTTATAGCAAGTACTTGAAAAGCATAGCTATTTTGAGCACTGCCTTGATGTTACTGATGTGTTTAATTTGCTCCCAAACCTTGAAAGCCTTGTTTCTTTTCACAGAGCAATGATCAGCAGAAGCAGTCAGCTCCTAAATTTGCTTTGGACACAAAATGCCCTGTTGGACTGAAAATGATCAAAGGCAACTCTGTTTGGAATATGCCAGAGGGAATTCCACATTCCTTTCCTTGCTTCCCTCACATAGTCTTGTAAGGTGGGCTCTGGCTCATGGTCCACAGAGACTTTTGTGAAGAATACCTTTTATTTTCGAGCTAATTGATTATTTCAATTTCAAGCTAATGCATTATTTCATTTGGCCTTTAACTTGACCCCAAGAATTAGGGATTCATCAAGACTTAGAGAAATGACTTCATAATGTGATAATGATTACAGAAGGTCCCACAGGTGGTGAATAGCATGGAAGGGATTCAAACTCAGGTGAGTTTGACTCTGAAGGCAATGCTCTTCAATGTCCTCCTGCATTGCCTTTCTAGATGAGGGCAGAATAAAGCCGAGCAGTAAAATCTCCTGAAATTTCATGGAAAAGTGAATGGAAATCATAGAAAGTCCTCAGGGGAAGACTGTTTTTACTGGGAGCACATGGTCTGTCAAAGTGAGAATTGGACCACAGTGGCTTAAATCAGTGCTTCTCTCAGTTTAAAAGACTTATTAGCACTTGGGGATTTTGGTAAAAGCAGATTCTGATTCAGTAGGGAGGGTGCCTTAGGTTTTGCATTTTTGATGAGCTTCCAGGTGATGCCAATGTTGCCATGGACATGGACCACCCCTTGAGTAGCAAGGTCTTAAATACACTACTTAGTAGGCAATCAGAACACCCGAGGTCTTGAGTGATGGCTGTAGGAGGCTGAGTGTAGATTTGGGCTCAGATATGGGCTTAGGAAACCTTCCTAGTTTGAGGATGGCAGTGGCATCTTGTCCTCTCAGTCTCTTCTATCAAATCTTTTTGTCACCTAGTTCCATTTCTTCTCTTCTGTACAGTCTGGACTGACCCCCGGCCCTGCCACTCCTCTCCTCACACCTGGGCTTGCCTTCCCATGGGCTGTGCCGCTGCTTTGTCTTTTGCCTCACCTGGTATATCCTGCTCTTTCTCCTCCTCCTGCTATCATTTTTCCATTGAGGAGCTCTTCTCTGCAGAGAATGACAGCTAATAAATTTGGAAGGAGTAAGAGACTTAGGCATTCACTCTTTTCAACTCTCAGTGCATTAGCTGATTCAGACAAGGATCATCAAGAAATGGCAAAACCACCAAGTGAAGTATATTTATGTCTTTAGACTATTATCCCATAGATTACTTTTTTTTTTTTTTTTTTTAACATGGAACCTCACTCTGTCACCCCAGCTGGAGTGCAGTGGTGCCATCTCTGTTCCCTGTAACTTTGGCCTCCCAGGTTCAAGTGGTTCTCCTGCCTCAGCCTCCCCAGTAGCTGGGACTATAGGTGTGGGCCACCACATCTGGCTAATTTTAGTATTTTTTGTAGAGACAGTGTTTTGCCATGGCTGGTCTTAAACTCCTGGCCTCAAGTGATCCACCTGCCTCAGCCTCCCAAAGTTTTGGGATTACAGGCATGAGCCACTGCTTCTGGCCAGGTTACTTATTAATGAGAAAGAAAAAATGTTTTACAAAGGCAACAGTTGTGGTCACTGCCTTAATCGAGTAACTAAACATATAGTCATCAAAAATGGGACAAGGTGACATATGCCTCCAGCTGTGCTACAATAAGAAGTCTATAGCATTACCTATGTACTATTCTTACCAAAGATGTTTCATCTGAGTGTAACCATGAGTCAGTACTAAGACAAATCCAGGCCATGAATGGACTTCTGCAACAGAATTGGCCTTGACCCTTAAAAAGTGCAATGTCATTTAAAACAAACACCAAAGCATAGGCCAGATTTTAGTTCAGAGCTTCTCAAACTTTAGTGTAGACACAGATCACCTGGGGAGCTTATTTAAATGCACATTCTGATTCGGGAGATCTGGGGTGAGCCCTGAGATTCTGAATTTCTAATAAAACTCCCAGGACCACAATTTAAACAGCAAAGTTCTAGATTAAAACAGGTATTACCATAACATAGTATGTGACCCACCCTGGATTGGTTCAAACAAACTACAACACCACAGCCATATGAGACATTTTTGAACAAGTGAAGAAATTAAAATATGGATCATATAGTATTGAATTAATATTAACTCTCTAGGCTGTGATAATGGCATTGCAGTTAGTTAAGGGATAGGCACTGAAGTACATGTGGGTGAAAGGTCATGCTGCCTACAGCCTACCTTAATATACTTATATAGAGAGAGCAAAAATACAGCAAGATATTGGCACACCAATCTAGGAGCAAGGTTATATGAGCATTTGCCATCCCACTTTTCTGTAGGTTTGAACATTTTCAAAATAAGACCTTGGGAATAAGACATGACTGTTCTAATTCTTGGAGGCCTGACTTTTTTTCCTAGCTCTTCCGCAAACCCCTCCTTCATCCCAAGAAGGAATGACCTCTCCTTTGCTTTGCGACATTCGGTGCCATTCTGCCCAGAACCCAAGAACCTGATGTTTGGGCTTCATCTGCTCAATTTAACAGAGTTCCCAGAAGACAGGGTCTTGCCCAGTCCACTTGGGCCCTCCCTGCATAAGCTCACACAGGGCTCGCACCTGGGCAGATTTTCAGTGGGTTTTTCTGGATTGCAAACTGGAATGAACGTCAGGTGGAGGGAGTACCTGGGGTAGAGGGAAGTGTCATTGAGCATTCCAGATAACTTATTCTTGTGCTGAACTCCTATTAGCCTCAACAGGGAAGGAACCACGTTCAAGAGGCTAAAGAAGAGGTGTAGAGTCAGCAAACAAGACATGGGGTTTCATTAGGGGCTTACATACAGGGGAGAGAGTCCAGCGGCAGTGAGCTGAACAGAGAACTGCCTTACATACAGAAATAATCTCATGGCAGTAGACTGGACAACATAGTCACCTTACACAGAGTCCAGTGTGGGTGGGCTGGGCAGGAAAACCACAACCACTTGCAAACAGCATCCAGTTTCTATAGTATGTTCACTTAACAGCCTCCCCTCAGGCCTTCATGTAACCCGAAACTCAGACCTCAATCCCCTGGATGGCGTATGTTCCACTGGATGGGCTGGGGGCTCAGATGTTCCTCATAGACAAGGAATGTGTCTCCAGGTTGACCACTCCTGGATTCTCTAGCTCGGGACACACATTCAGACACGTCTGCTCTCCATGGTTATTCTAAAGGTATGCTTAAGTTATTGCTGTTTCAGGTATGTTTACCTTACACTTTCCTTTTGTGTCTGAGCTAAAAATAAGCCCAAAATACGAAACCACCACCAACACTCACTACCCTTAAAGAGGTGTCAGCTCCACTGCTGGTGTGGAGATAATTAAAAAAGGGATAATTTTTTTAAAAAAGAGTTTTCTTTGCTTATAAAGGGAAAATAAGCAGCTGCTTTCTCCTTCTTTCTAGAAATGATCTACTTGAAAACCTACCAATCCCTAAGTCTTTACGCTAAACTTTTAGAATGTAACTATTTACATTTTCCCCTGGGGCTAGAGAAGCCCAGTCTCCTGGTTTACAAAACAGGGATGTTTCAAAGAGCCTTTTTGAAATGTAAACACCAGCCTCTGGTGTTAACCTAGGAGTCTATCTCATTATGTATTCCTGTCTCTTGAGGAGATAAGAGAAGTTTTACTTTTTGTTCTTTTGGTTTGCTGGATGAATTGTGTGAAATTTCATCTTGACTTTGTAGTCTGTTGCAGGCTGCCTATATACATGCACTCTTTTGCTTACTCAACGATAAATCAATTTTTTCTTTCCATATTGATGTAAAGAGGTGTCTCTTTGTTGGTAGGACTTTTACTTCCTCAAGGGTACACTAGTACAATCTCTTTGGAGACAGATTGATGTTTATTGAAATGAAAATGCATATTCCATTTCTATCACTAAAAATTTATCCCCTAGATATTCTTGCAGACGTGCACGGAGGGCAAAAATTCTAGAGAAAAATTAATGTCTCTTACCAGGCACAGATAAATTATGAAGCATTTACAGTTCATACTATGCGACTTCAAAAGAATAAAGTGGACTTCTATGTATTGAGGATGGAAGAATCTTTAAGATATACAGTGTCAAGTGAATAAAGCAAGATGCAAAATTATGGGTTTATTATAATGACATGTGTGCACTGTGTATTTGTAGATGCACAGATATTTGGAAGGACACACAAGAATCTGTTAATGGTGGTTATTTTGGTAAAGAGGGATTAGTGGTTGGTGGGAGGGTGTGACAGATTTTTACTTCTTTTCCTCTTATTTGCTAGTTACTTTTCTTAAACCATGTAAGTATATTTTACAACATATATAAAATATATTAATGTATAATATTATAAAATATTAAATGATATAAAATAAGTATTTTATATTATAAAAATTTAATGGCTTATCTACATTACTAAGCATAAAACTCTTAAAATCACTTTATAATATTTATAAACTGCATTATAAACACTTTATAATATAATATAAAATAGAAATGTTTATTTTATAAAATAAAATAGCATTTATTGTATAATATAAAGTAATTATTTTATAATATAAAATAATATGTTTTATAAATATGCTGGCTTAAATGTAAATAAAACAAAATACGACCACCACTGAGACTTTAAAAATATCACTGGAAAGTACGTTTCATAGCAACACAAAGACAGGGATTTTGTTGGTTTTGTTCAAGGGTATAGAACAATGTCCTGTACACAGTAGATATTTAATAAATATTTGAGATAGAAACCTACGATCCTCCTTTGTCTCTCCCAAGGTGTTTGAGCTTGGAGTTATCTGATCTTCAAGCTAAATCTCAAGGTAAGCTTTGATGATTTCCTTATAGTCTCTGTATCTTCTCTCCTCTGTCTCTTTGCTGATGCTGTTCCATTGGCTAGGAGTGCCTCTCCTATGCTTTCCCTTCCTTGCCTGTTTGAAATTGTTCACATTTCTCAAGCCAACCTGAAACTCTATCCCTAGCAAAGTTTTTCTTAAACCCGTCTGGAAAAATATACTTTCTCCTTAACTTGGGGTCTCATGGTATCCCTTCCATCACTTAATGTACATTATGACTTAGCTGTTTTAAATGTTGTCTATACATGTGCCTTGAGATAAGAATTGTGAGACTTCTTATGCCAGTAAAACCATTTTTAGGGTTCCCCACCTCTGTTCCCATCATATACAGAGTGCTAACTGGCCATCAAACTCATTCCATTTTTAATAATGAGGATGTGAGTCTTGGCTCCTGGGCTTTCTCCCATTGATTTCTTTCCTAGAGTTTATTTTACAGTCTCTTCACTGTGTCTAAGTTCTTCCTGCTTTCAAGTCAGTCTACATTCCCACTTCCTATAGGAAACTCTTCCCATAGGAAACTCTTCCTTATAACTCAAGTTAATGGGAATAACGCGTTTTTTTTTTTTTTCTTGTTAGGTCTTACAATCATTAATGTTGGAGCAATTTATTGGAAATGACATGAGCAATGCATTTGACACTTAATATATCACAGCTACTATTAATATGACAGGGCTTAGTTTTAAGGAAGCAACTCGTGTTTCCTGGGCTAAGAAATCACAGCACAGCAAACCACATAATCAGATTGCGCAGTGAATCTTTTCATATCCAAACATGAAGGGTAAGTGAAGGACATGGATGGCACAAGACGATAAACCTCCCAAGGGAAGAGTGGCGCAGTGTTTCTTAGTGCTTCTGTGGCTGGCTGTGTTGGCAAAGGGGATGCTGCTGGCATCAATCAAGCAGTATTGGCTCTACCACTTTCTCAGGGTGACGTGGTGCAAGCCCTGTTCCCTCTCTGCTCCTCATTTTCCACATTTACAAAAATGATGCAGAAAGATCTGCTCCAGTTCTTCTATAGAAGAAATCAATTCAACCACAAGTTGGATTTGAATTAGCTCTCTCTAGCTTTATACACCACCATTGCCAGCCACTCCTCCACTATCTCTCTCTCTCAGCAGTTCTAGTGGCATCCTTTCACTGAAGGACTTCTTAAAGGACACTTCCATTTCTTTTCTTTGACCATTGCTACAAAATGACACACCCTTGGCTTACTCTAAATTAGAATTACAGAAATTTCAGAGCGCTTACAGAAGATGCCTTAAAGTGTTTTCAAGAGTCTTAGATTTAATAGATGTAGATAAGCCCATTAAATTATGGGTTTTAAGAGTTCCACTATCTAAATCAAATATTTGCAACTCGTTCTTTTCACTTTTGTGGAGATATGAGCTTCAAAGCTTTATGTAATTTCAAAGCTTCATGACACTTGAGAAACAGATATCAAAGCCTTTTAAAGCCTAGTTCTTTCCAGCAATTGATAAGCTATAGAGTATTTGGCTTAAGAAAACTGAAGAAAAACCAGAACAGATTCTGCAGGATTATAATATAATGAAAAGTAGGAGCTATGAAGTAAGAAACAGAAATATTCTCACTTTGGCAGTTCATGTGGGTGGGTGCAGTTCTTAAATTACCCAAATTACAGATTTATAGTTGGGAAAACTGAGGCTCAAGGAGGATGAACACTGTCTCAACCAAAGTCACAAGTGTTGATCACTGAAATTAACAACTTTACTTCACACACACACACACACACACACACACACACACACACACACATCATGAGCAATGTAGGCTATGACTACAGTATTTTCTATACAATACATACTGGTGGAGTCTCTGTAAACACCAATTTCTTAAAATATGAAGAAGCTTCCTCTTTCTTCTCCTCTTCTGTTTTCAGAAACAAATTTTACCATTTACTTCAAACAAAGTACCTTTCCCAACACAGTCTGACCCTGTACAGTGTGTACCCAACAATTGCTTAGTATTGTGAGGAACCGCAGAGAGAACAGGTGCTAAAAGCCTTTCTACTTTCTGCCTCCATGTGCTGTTTCTTGTGACGCCCTAACTTCTTCAAAGTGGTGGCTTCAGAGGAAGCTTTCGATTTGTCTTGCTGGTTTTAACACCAAAATGTCCAAGGCTCTAAGGAGCCATGGACTTCTCTTTTGCCTCCTTTCCTTCTAGACCTTGGCCTCTGAAACTTACCTCTTTCTATAAAACAAAAGCAAAACCAAAAACTCTTGGCAACCGGTGAGGCCTCAGAAACCTCCAGGACACTCGGACTTAGGATATAGAACCTTGGAATCCAGTCTGAAGTCCTTGAAGACATGATAAAAACTTGTGTAAAGTCTTACCAGGTTTCTTTATTGTTTCTTTCTTTTGATATAGGTCTTTGGCTCATTAAGATTAAATCTTAACTTCACAAGGCCAATAGCTCTGCTCCACTGTTTTGCTCAAACAGGTCTGCAAAGTTTTGAGATGATGATGGTCTAACAATATTTCTCTCAACAAGCCAAATTATTTCAGGGAGTTAAGTTCCCCTTTCTTTTCTCCCTTTCTCAAATATATGTATATACAGTATAGTATATAATATATACTGTATATTATGTTATATAACATATATACTGTATATTATGTTATACAGCATATACTATATACTACAGATATAGTTTATTTATTTATTTAATTTTATTTTTTGCTCTTACCCAGCGAATGAATATCATTTGTTCCCAGGACTCTTTCTCTAGGGAAAACAACAAGAAAGGGAAAGGGAGGAAGAGGAGTCCACTTACCGTCCTCTGAACTACCAACACCATAATAGTGGCCACCGTGAAGACAAGGCACAGAGCCAGCGTGGCTGTGGTGAAATAGAAATAGCTACGGCTGGTGGTCCCCAGGTCGCTGGCCACGGAGCCTGCCGGCACATGCATGGCTGTGTCTCCAGGAGGGGCCATTCCGTTGAGTGCTTGCTGCAGCCCTGGGTCCATTCTTTATATAGTCTTCGCCACATCACACCTTATCTCTCCTCATCTGATTCAGCTCTGGGCTCATCTCTGTTCCAAGAAGGATTCTCCCCCTGCATCCTGAATCATGTGACTTGGAAAAAAAACCTTCACCTGCTGCCTGGCGGAGAAACTCTTCTCTGGGGGCGTGAGGCGAGAGGAGGCAGCAAGGGTGGGGGAGAGGTTCATTTTTCATTGCCAGGGATTAAGTTGAGTGCAGAGAAACTAGCTACGGAGAAGGTGGCTGATGTCAGCGGGCGCGTAGGAAAGTGACGGTTCCCCTACTCTCTCTCTCTCTGTGTGTGTGTGTGTGTGTGTGTGTGTGTGTGTGCATGCGTGCGCACACACAAAGCAACTTCTGTTTCGTTTAGACCCAGCCACAAAAAGGCCTTCCTGTTCAAGAAGTTGCACCTTCTTTCAGTGAGGCCTGTGGCTCAGAAGACCTCCCCAGATAATGAGTCCTTGCTGGGTTTCAGGGAGGCGGGATCCCTCGGACTGCGGTGGAATAACTCCAAAGGGATCATTTTGATCATATTGGCTCCTGCTGAAAACAGGACATGCTGCAGGGTCTTTGGGTAAAAAAAAAAGGGCCCACAAATGGGAGATTTCCCACAAAGGGAGACTGGCTCATGGAGTATAAAATTCGGGGTTCAGAGATGCTGTCAGAGAGCAGGAATCTGGAAACATCCATCCTTTGAACAAACACTCCTGCAGAATGTTTTGGGATCTGTTAAACCATTAGATGAACCTGGGCCTGCCATAAAACTCATGAAAAGGGGAAGGAATTGGCAATGAGGCAGTGTGGTATCGGGGCTGTGTGCGTTGTGCGTGATGTGTGTGTGTATTTGTGATATGGGGGTATGTGTGTGTGTTGTGTGTGTTCTGTATGGTATGTATGCAGTGTGTGTGTGATGTGCATTTGTGATCTGAGATGCATGCTGTGTGTGGTTTGTATGTGTTGTGTTGCATGTGTGTGTGTGTGGTGTGTATATGACTGCTACAATTGAATCTCTACTGTCTCAGGCACGGTGCTAGGAGTTACATGTGGACTCAATCCACTTTCACCTCCACCCTCCCAGGCAGGCAATGTTTATTTTTTACAGATGGGAAAACTGAGGCTCAGGGAGGATGAAAATTGTCTCAACCAGGGTCACAAGTGTTGATCACTGAAAGAACTTGGGTGCTCTTTGCAGCCTGCCTGGCTGAAAGCTCGTGCTGTCATTCAATCGTCACTGCACCTGAAGGCTGAAAACCTGACGTCTGGTCTCAGCCCTCCCCTTCTTAGCCTTTGGTCCTTGTACAAGTCCTTATGGCTTTCCCTGTTCCCTGTCTGCATTACAGTCATCAGGAAGACCAAGTGAGATGATGTCAGAGTACTTCATGAATAAAAACAGGCTTGGGGGTGGTGTTGGACAATTCCTATTAAACGTTCCAACGGGTGTCCTAAATTCCAAGTCTGGAATTTAGATACAATAGACAGATTATCCGGGGGACCGAGCTAGGTCACATCTGTGGTTACTAATGATCTCTATTTCAAAACATCATTTACAATGTGAATCACTGCATAGCTGCTGCCTCCAGATGTGGTTCTTTGAAAACTCCACTTGGTATCAACCTGGAAGGAGCTCATTCTGTGTGGCACCCCCTTTCCTTTCTGCTCACTTTTTGGCTGCAACATGTCACTTTGAGGCAGCAGAGATCCTAGATGCCCCTAAGGAAATGTCCTGTGTTGAAAGCCAAGCTTGGACTATTACCACTGCTGTTCTTACACAGATCTAAAGCTTCCGAGTTTCTCTCAAATTAGGTCAGGCTTTAGGAGTTGGTCTGGATATTTCTTCCCAGTGAGTCCGTAAGAGCATAAACCCTGGAAGTGAAAGAGACATCAAGGGATAAATTGTTTTCTTGGGCTAAATAGAGTCGGGGGCGGCACACCCATTTTACAGTCAAGGAAACTGAAGCCCCTGTGATCCTGAGTCTGGTTTTGAAAACTGTGTGTTTACGTTCATTTGGTCTGGTAATTAAGGTGGGAAGGAGGCAAACCAGTGTTTTCTGGAGCATGTACCTGACTGATTTGGGGAGAAAGTTGTGTCCTCTGGTAGGCACGGACATGAGTGGGTAGCAAGGGCTCTGTGATCTGCCCAGAGCTGCTGAGAACCAGCTGCTCCCTTGGCCCTCCTGTTCAGTCTCTTTGATCAAAGTGGAAAACTTCTGATTGTTGAATGGAAGCTGTGGGTGTTGAAAAATAAAAAGGCTTTGCTTGAAGTTCGGGTCTTCCTGAAGGCCTGTGGGGCTGAGAAGGGCAGTGGAAAAAAATGTTTGTCTTACAGTTACCCGTTTTGCATACAGTAAAATGACCTGGGAGGGAAGGCTGACAATGGGGAAAAATCACCCTTTGTTTTTACTCAGAACTTTCTGAGCAGTTGAGATTTTCAGATCAGTTTCTAGTACAGTAGTTTGTGGGCTCAATTTCTTTTGCTGTGGCACTCCTCTACTCACAAACCTTCAATGGCTCCCTATTTCCCTCTCCCTTACTCTAAGCCCCTCTCTGCTTTCCAGCTGTTCTAGAATCTATCCTGGCCAACATAGAAACCCATTCCCTGTGCTAACTGGCTTCTTTCTGTCTTCTACTCAAGCTGTACGATGTGCAGATGGAAAGAGCCTTTATAGAATTTCTTGTTGAGTAATTTTTAAATACTTTTGGAAGCAAAACTATACAAGGAGTATAAAAACATAAGAAAACAGGTCTGCTCTGGATGAAGGACAAGTGGGACAGAGAGAAGCTCCATCTGCTCATTTGCCCTATTCTGGTGTGGTGTCTCTCCAAGGTGAACAAAATTTAGAAACTTCAGAAAATTTGTCCTGGATCCCTCATTCCATGAAAGGAGGAGACTGGGACACAGAAATGGGAACAACGAAAGGAGTACACACCGGCAGGGAGAGAGCCAGGTCTAAGAGTCCCCTCTGCTCATTTTCTTGCCTGCTCTGCTAATATTCCAGGTGCATCCACGCTTCCTCTCACGTTTTACTTGCCTTTCCACTGCTCCCATTCTTCCTCTACCTTTCAGCCTTTGCCAACCCGCCTCGCCATCTCCAGGAATGCTTGCCCAGATCTCTCAAATCCACTAACACCCTCTCTGCAACGCCTCTATTTTCATGCCACATGACCTGATTGTCTAATTATCTACTTCTCTTGATGTGGAACCCAAGTATGTGAACACAAGTGAATTTTGCCTTGCTCATAAGAGTACTTGAGGGCGGTTTGCACTTTCCCAGTCTTCTTAAGACCTTGCATCCCACCTTACATTTCTTGCTGCTGGGCCTCTATGTAGGGCTGACCTTCAATCAGTGCTTTGTGTTTATGGAAGGAGAAAGTTCTAGAAGGATGGCTTGTGTGGTGGCATTCCTGCCTCTCTCTTCTCAACAGTACTCTATGTCTCCATCCTTCTCCAGAGAATGGCACCATGAGGGGACCACCCCAGCCTTCTTTCAACCTGGAATTAGTTGCTGAGGTGTGGCTGTGCTGTCGTAGACTCAGTGGGCAAATAGAACTAACCTCTCCTTAAAGAAGGAATCCCATTTTGAAAAAGTAAAGAGAAGTCAGCTATAGCCATTCCCCCAACATTGCTTTCCTGTATAAGGGACTGAGAGATCTCTGTTGTATAGACTAGAGGCCCTCAGGTGTAAGCCAACACCAGCAGTGGCAGCAATAGCACCTGGGAACTTGGTGGCACTTCAAGACCCACTGGACCTACTCTAACTCAGAAACTCAGGCTGGGTATGGTAGTCTGTTTTCACAAAGCACCCCAGGGAATGCAGATGCTTGAGACCATTTGAAAAACACTAATTTAGGGAAATAATCTCCAAGGGATCATCTGGTCCAAAATTTGGCCTTTCCCTATCTACGCAATGGAAGTAAACTACCACCTCCATTGTGTAGATAGGGAAACTGAGGCATAATAAAGTTATTGTCTGGGGTCACGTTGCTGGGTCATGTTGGTTTACAGACTAGTTTTTCTGGTCCCTTGATTGAACCCTCTTTCTAACCTTGACTATGGCTGCAGGCTCTAGAAATACTTTCACAACCTTTCTGGAATGCAGGTATTTTGGTTGGCACAAAAGTGATTGTGGTTTTTGCCATTAAAAGTAACTTGATAGTTTTATTCATTTAAGGTTCTCTTGTGCTGATCACTGTGCGTGGTAGGAATATATAAATATATATTTCACTATGGGTATATGTGAGACACGGACAGACTCACCCAGGGTATATTCAAGCAATAACACATGTAACTTGAAAAGGTTGGACATTGGAGTTCAGCCACAGTGACACTTCATTGAGAGGCCTCAGTGAGGACAGGGACAGTGCGGGGAAGGTTTCGAGCAGGGCTAGTAAAATGGCCCACAGACAATATCTGGCAGGCACCTATTTTTGTAATTGAAGTTGTATTGAAACGTAATCATGTCCACTTGTGTAGACATCTATGCCTTCAATTCCACTACAACAGCAAATCTGAATGGTTGTAACAGAGACCTCATAGCTGGCGAAGCCTAAAACATTTATTATTTAGACCTTTACAGAAAAAGCTTGCTGACCCTTAGTTTAGAGTATTAAAATAAACCCAAGGCAGGATAACCAAAAGAGATTTGGGAAAGAGAACAGAAATGCGTTTCCTAAGACACCTCCATGTGGAGAAAAGGGAACTTGTTCACTGTTGGTGGGAATGTAAACTAGTACAGCCACCATGAAAAACAATACGAAAAGTCCTCATAAAACTGAAAATAGAACTACCATTTGATCCAGCAATCCCACTGCTGGGTCTCTTCCCAAAGGAAAACAATCAGTATGTCAACAGGACACCTGTACCCATATGTTTACTGCAGCGCTATTCACAACAGCAAAGATGTGGAGTCTACCTAAGTGTTCATCAACAGACAAATGGATACAGAAAACGTGCTATATATGCACAGTGAAATACTATTTGGCCATAACAAATAATAAAATCATGTCATTTGCAGCAACATGGATGAAACTGGAGATCATTATCTTAAGTGAAATAAACAGGCACAAAGAGACAAATATCATGTTTTTATTTACAAGCGGCAGCTAAAAAATTAGGTCACGTGGAGGTTGAGAGTAGAAAGATGGAGAACAGAAACTGGGAAGGATGAGTGCAGGAGGAGCTGGGGGACAAAGAGAAAAGGGTTATGGGGTACAAATATACAGTAGGATAGAAAAAGTAAATTCACTGATTGATAGTAGAGTAGTGTGACTATAGTTAAACAAAAGGGTACTTTACTCAGGAGATGGACACCCTAAATACCCTGATTTGATTGCTACGCATTATATGCATGTAACAAAATTTCACATGTGGCTCATAAATTTGTACAAATTTTAAAAAGGCACCTCTGTAAGATCTTCCCTGATGTCCAAATTGTTAACTCATGCTTCATGTGAGAAGACTATTTTTGGAATTCACTAATTGTAGAGAAGCTGTGTGTTCTGGTTGGTGGATGAAAAAAATCGACTACTGAAGAAGACAGCTGATAGAAAGGTAGGACAGAAGCCATCTGGGAGATAGATAGATATATTTCCAGTATTAGTGATATATATATATATATATATATATATATATGTGTGTGTGTGTGTGTGTGTGTGTGTGTTTAAATCACATCTATCTATGCATCTATCTACCTATGATTTTATCTGTCATCTATCAATCATCTATCTATCTATGTACCTATGTATCTATCTATCTATCTGTCATCTTCCTGTCAACCTTAAAAATGTTTTGAGATAATACAAAATAAATGCACAGGTATATACTGAAGCCATTAACACAATGTAAAAGGTAGGAGTCAAGATATAAAAGTAGAGAGTAAAGTGAATGTATTAAGAAATCCTATCTGATGACAGTTTTAATAGTTAAGCATAACATTTATACTTATGAGCTTCCTGGTAACCAGGGAAAAGAAGCAAATACATTGGATTGCATAACTCTTTTTGGTCATAAAAAGCAGATGAACTTAAAAGGAGAAATGGATACTTTGCTGGTTGTATAAGTGTATTGAGATATACAACATATTCCAAAATATCAGATGAATGTAATCTAAAAATTTAAAGCATGTCATTGCAATGAATTAGGACAATGGCAGATCTTACCAAATGGACATACTGAAACTTTTTAAAATGTAGTTTTATGATTTTCAGTGATGCAGAACTAATGATAAACTGGTACTAGGGAAGTAGGAGATTCAAGGAAAGAAAAAATAAAAAAGAATATCACTTTTCTGGCCTCTGGGGGCTTCCAGTATAGCTGAATGGCTAGAAAACTCTATTAGTTACGTGGTCCTTAATAACTCCATTGCCATTCAAAGAAGAGAGACGAGTCTGTATTCTTAGCAAAGCTGGGGAAAGGTCCTTCCATGTTGATTAATAATGGATACAAGAAGAGACATCCATTGGGTATTTGAGGGCTTAACATGTGCTAGGCACTGCCCATATAACAATGAGCAAGTCAAACATTATCTCTTCTTTCATGATACTTACAGTAAGGTGGGTAAGATAAGAAGTTAAGTAATTATTATATATCATAATTTATATACATAACAGACAATTCATGATGTTATGGGTACACAGTAGGGAAATCTTAAGCTGATCTGTCATTCTCTAGGGGATTTCACAGAGGTTAACTCTTCTACCTCTACACTAGCTCAATGAGTAAGACTCCTCCTCAAATTCTTACTAGGCCATTTTACTCCCTTTCTCTTCCAGTTTAAAATCCTTCAACATCTCCCTGTGCCCGCAAAATCCTGGTCATGTTTCCTTGGAAGGCCTCCGTGGCCTTCCCTTTAGTTCCCCTAAGCTTTGTTTTCAGCCTCTGATTCCACTGCCTCGACTCCAGGCGCAGTTTTTTATTCCAATCCCCACGCCTGACTTTACTTTTGTGCAGGTGACGTCTTTATTGCGAAATCGAATGCCCTTTCTTACATCTTTCATTAAAAAGAATAATAAGTTACTGTTTACATATTGACCCTTTTCTGTGCTCCCTCTCTCAACTTCCAGTAAGAAAGGAATCCCTCTTTCCTCTGTAGGTTTTTATAGCATGCTTTTACCTGCAATCAATAATAATGAGAGTATTAATGATTATTTTATGGTTACAACCACCACCAACATTTAGTGAACTCATATTACGAGCTCATGTGCCAAGCATGTGACACTCATAATTTCACATAGTTTTAAAATAATCCCAGTAGCGCTATTATTCTCATTGAACAGATGAGGAAACTGAGACTTGGAGCTGCAAAATGGCTTTTCCAAGTTTTTACTGCTACTAATTGATGGAGTTGGCATCATGGCGCAGGTCTGCCTGATTCCAGAGAAAGTTGCTGTAACCACTATGTAATTACATGACCTGTATTCTAGGTAGCCAAGTAGGGCTCTCCCCAGATCCACTGTAAGCACCTTGAGAATACAGCATGTGGTTTGTACATTTCCATGCCTAGCAGGCTCCCAATAAGTGTACATTTACCTAGAGTACAACTGTACATTTACCTAGTAATTTTAAATACATAATATCAGGAAAAACATGATTTGTTTTAAGGTTTTTTTTTTTTTTTTTTTTTTTTTCATTTTACAGAGGTCCAAAAGCATAGGACCATCCCAGAAAAGAAATCTCAGCTCAAGCCTGGCTTTTCCTCTGGTTCCCTCTTGCTGACTTCCATCCTCCTAATACCTGTCTCTTCTCACTCCGCTTTTTTTTTTTTTGCCTGTAAGTGAATGTACTCACACATGTTTTTGAAACAGAAGCAGTCAGAGTGTTGCACATAGATGTCTAAGGGGACTGGTGCCTTCTTGGTATGGTTCCTGAAACATAATTGATGTCCAGAAACTGGATGAACAAATGCTATTTCAAAAAGAAAAGAGAGAGAGAGAGCAATCTGAATCTTAGTACATTTTAGAAGTTCAAGATCTGAGGTTTTTTGAAAAGAAGAATGGCTCATTTCTGAGTTACTCAAACTTTTCACTCATAGAATCAGTCAAGCATCTGTTCTCTGGTTATGCTAGATTTATGGGCTTTGTTGGGGGTGGAGGCAGGTACTGAAAGATCTAAAGCTTTGTTTCCTGATGTTAGCAAAATCAGGAAGTGACCTTTTCTCTTTAAAGTGGGCTAACTTTTTTTTCAATTTCTATGAAATAGGAAGCTTGGTGGTGTTGGTTTTGAAGTAAAAATCAATGTATCTCTGCATTGTTAGGGCAACTGAGTAAGCTATATCAGATTGGATAGATACATTAGCTGTGCAGCTGTGGATATATTCAGTTGTGAAAAGACAAGCAAAGGAGAAACAGGTGAACCACAGCATAGAGCACAATTCATTTTTCAGTGACTTTTTGCGATGCAAAGAAAGGGAATTGGAAGAAAATAATTGCCCAAGTGTGGGTGTTTGCTTGATGCCCATGGGCAGAGGGACCAGAGAGGGGATAGTCAATGTAGGGACACAAAAGGTATTGAAAATGGAAAGATTTTGACTGGAGCACCTCTCTGGGAAATTTGTCCGCAATGAAGCTATAGAGGACTGTGAATATTTGAAGAACAGTTCAAAGAGGTATCCAGGAAATACAGATCTGACTTCAGTCCCCTTCCCCTTCCTTCTATTCCAAAACAAACATCTATGAAGCCCTGCAATAAGGTAGGTGCTTGCAGCCTTTAAGGAAGCCATTGAGTCACCCCAAGTCTCAGTTATTTTCACTGGTAGTGTGACAACAATCATTTTCACTTTTAGAGAGGTTAAAGGATGGTTATTGTGTGCTTAATACACCTTAAAACATCTTGTATAATACTCAGTGGGCACTTAATTTATATTTGTTGAAAGGATCTGAGTCTTTCTTTCTTTTTCAAGTTTTTATTGCTACTAATCGATGGAGCTGGCATCATGGCACAGGTCTGCCTGATTCCAGAGAAAGTTGCTGTAACCACTATGTAATTACATGACTTGTATTCTAGGTAGCTATGTAGGGTTCTCCCCAGATCCACTGTAAGCATCTTGAGAATACAACATGTGGTTTGTACATGCCCATGCCTAGCAGGCTCCTGATTAGTGTTTAAACTGTACATTTGTTTTTTGAGGCAGGGTCTTGCTGTGTTGCCCAGACTGAAGCGCAGTGGCATGATCACTGCATGCTCCTTATTGTAGCCTTGATCTCCTGGGCTCAAGCAATCCTCCTACCTCAGTCCCCTAAGTAGCTAGGATTGCAGACATGTGCCACTACACCTGGCTAATTAAAAAGAAATTTTTGGAGACAGGAGGTTTCGCTATATTTCCCAGTCTGGTCTTGAACCCCTGTGCTTAAGCAATCCTCCTGCCTTGGCCTCCCAAAGTGCTAGTATTACAGATGTAAGCCACCATACCTGGCCAGGTCTGAGCCTTTCTTATGTTTACTTGAAGTGTGAGATTCCAAGCTAGCCAAATAAATCACTGGGCTACATCTCCAGACAAGAAAAACTCTCCCTTCTTTCTTCTTAAATCACCTGAGACAATCTTTTCACTTTTCTCCCATCTTTCACACCCCCAGCTACCCATTTGTAAGCTGTTGATTTCTTTGGGGGCATTGTCCCATAAACTTTCTGTAAAGCATCATCAACTTCATCATTCTTCCACTCAAGCTTCACCAAAAATTTGATGTTTGTTCTTGCTTCAATTTTAGCAGAATTCACTTCACTTTGAGATGGGAGCTTTTCAAACTATATTATCCTTTTTAGTGCTTCAAACTAAATCTGTGCCAGACATGTTATAACAAGTTAGTATGAGTTTATTTTGGTGCAAAACATTTGTGAACTCCATGTGGTTTGGTCACAATATGCATTTTCCATAAAGTTTTTGAAGACTTCTTGTATTTATCTGTTTTGTTTTTGCACTTTATATATTTTCATTTCAAATTAAAAATGATTTTATTATTTATGACTATTATTTTTATAATACAATTCATTATGTTGTATTGTGTATTTTTTTTTTAATAAAGAAAGTATTGGAAACAACTCATAATCCTTACCCATAGAGAAGACTATAAGTAGTATCTTGGGACCATACGGAATATGTGTTATACTGTTGTTTTCTTTTTTAATATATGTAGTTTCCTATGTCTCATAAAAAATCTAGTATTTCCTTATCTAAACACCATGCATTACTTCTCACTACCTCTTTCCAAGGAATGTGGAATATATAAAAATAAAATTAAATGTCTCCTTCTGAAGCCAGCCCACAGAGTTGTTGACCCAGCCCTGTGTGCCCTTTTCTTTGTTCTCCAAAAAGTTGCTTTCTGGGGTAGCCCATTCTGTTCTTCACTTCAAAACATGTTAGTGTAGCTGATGAACAGCTGGACAGAATGAGAACTGGGAGAGAATAAGACATCCGTCTGAAGGGCTCACTGTGCCAATTTGGTGACACTATAGAAGGCAATTCCTCTGCTCTCGGAGAGTTGAAACTCATGCATGGCTGGAAAAGCAGGAAGGACTCTCTTGGCCTTGAGCTTCTCCCATGAAGTCCTGCCTTTAATTTCCCTGTGGATGTTTACTGGAGGGTCCAGGCTGAGCAAAACTAGCCCAGCTCTCCTCGACTTTCATAGGACCAGAGAGCCCTGTGTTCTAGGCCACATGGATTTTCGCTTATTGTCTTTTTCTCTTGCTTTCATGTGATGGAGCTTGGTAAACATTTTCGAGGAACAGTAATAAACCCTAAATGTTCATACTCTTAAAGCATTGAGGGAAATTCTTGTCTAGGCTGTGTTGGTACTGAAGGCTAATTAATTAATTATAACAATAGAAAGACCTAATCTCTCTTACAGAGTCCTCTGGAGAACTTCAGTAATGTTGTGATCGAAGGATTACAAGTAGAAACTAGAAACAAGAAGAATATATACATGAATTGATTCGACCTGGCAATGTGTAAGAGCTTCTTAAGAGTGTCATAAGTTGGTGAGTGTTTACAGCTGCACTCATTCTATGTGACTGCTGGTTCTGGTCTTGGTTCATTCATACCACTGCCTCTCAAACTTTAACTGTGCATAAGAATCACGTGGAGATCTTATTAAACTGTAGATTCTAATTCAGCAGGTCTGTAGGCGAGGGGGTTGACTGTGTTTCTCACAAGTCCTGGGAGAATGCCAATGCTGCTTCTCCTAGACACATACTTTGAATAGCAAGGAAAGGTAATCAAACTCACATGATCACAGTGGTCAATTTCACTTAGAAAAGTGTTCCAGAGGCAACACAGCAGGCCAAAAGGGCATCATCAAGTATATCATCTTTCTGGTGTGAGTCTTCATGGCAGTCCAAGGGTCAGGCTCCTCCTTTCCCTAGCAACATAAGTGGTGGTGTTGTAGAGACTAAAGGATGGAGTATGGGAACCATCCTAGCTTAAAAACTCAAAGCTCCGTAGCAACCAATACCTGTTATAACAGCTGTCAGGTCTTGCACTGTGGGAAGCCCAAATCTATGCCTTCCCTCCAAGTATTCATATTCATCTACAGTTTGCCCAGTGTAGAGTCAGTTTATCAATCAGAGGTCATTTTCCTCATTAACAATGCCATTCCACCTTTATCAGGGATTAGATTCCAGGGAATATTCTATAAGGTTAACCCATAGTCATTTTCCTACAGAGAAAGCAAAGGCATTTTGTTAAAACTTTACATATACCTATGTCTTTATTAGCAAGAAAATAAAAATATAATAATAACAAAATGAAACAAAAACTTTACATATGCCAATTTGCTTTAAGTTCATGAGCATACAAGGCCACCAGGAAGTCTACAATAACCTGTCTCCCTTACAGTTAGAGTGAGGCCATGTGGTCAGTTTGAGGCCATGGGATATGATTGTGAGTTAGGTATTTCTCTCAGCAATTTCTCAGCTAGCTAGATGGCTGCAGGCAGATGATCCAGCAAACTTTACTGAGTAAAGGACTCCAGGGAAGACTTTTGGGGGATGATGAAGCCTCAAAGTGGAAGGAGAACATTAGAATGGGCAGAGAGGTGTCTGGTAAGAATTGTGTGTGATATAACTAGCTTAACCCTGTAATTTATTGTTTAAACCAGGATACCTAAGAGGTAAAGGGAGGCTCTTATATTAATAACCACAATGATTACACTGAGATAATAGGTATCAATGGATACTGTTCTAGCCAAATCATGACATATATGGTCCTTCTAGCTGTAATCCCTGTTGTATCATCCAAGAAATTCTTCAGTGAAAAACAACGTGGTTTATCACTGCTTTTAGAACTGTGTGTATGTGTGGGAGGAAGGGATATAATGAAGCATTGAGTCTGACTTCCAGGTAGATATGTGGCGAAATCAGAGACTGTTCACGGTGATCTATCCACATTTGAGTAGCATGAATGAAAAAAATCAGGGCTACAGAGGAGATGAAGTTCCAGTGTCACCTGATAAGCTGATGGTTGAACCAGGCATTAAACCCTTGATCTCTTTCTTTCTTTTTCCACTGTTCCACTCTGCCTCTTTGTATTAGTCAGGAAAACACTAGGATGTGCAGCTGTAACAAATAAGCCCTGAAATATCAGGGACCTAGTAAAATAAAAATGTATTTCTCACTTGTTTGAAGTATAATAGGTGACAAGTAGCCCTGGTAACTTACAAGGTGGTAATAGAGGGGAAGACTGTGGAATATTGTACATGGGATATTTTTGGGGTCAGGCATGGGAATGACATGTTATCTCTCCATATATTTCACATCCCTTTTCATAAATACCTTAAGGCTGGGTGGCTTAAACAACAGACATTTATTTCTCACAGTTTTGGAGGTTGGGAAGTCAGAGATCAGAGTGCCAGAAGGGTGAGGTTCTGATGAGGGCCCTCTTCAGGACTTGCAGACAGCTGCCTTCTTGCTGCATACTATATGGTGGAAAGAGAGGGAACAAGCTCTCTGATCTCTTCTTATAAGGGAACTAATGCCATCACAAGAATCTTCCCTTTATAACCTCATGTAAATCTAATTACCCCCAAAGACCCTACCTCCAAATATCATCACATTGGAGGTTAGAGCTTCAACAAATAAAATTTGAGAGGAAACAATCATTCAGTCCACAACAGATAACTTCTTTCGTCTCCTTCTGATGCCCAGGATACTCTGCAACTGGAACTATGCACATTTGGGTTGTGTCCCACCTGTGAATCTGGGAGCTCGGACCTCTGGTCATGTGGCTTCTTGATGCATCAGCTTCTTGAAATGTCTCCCTCTAGAGCTCTTGAAATAAGGAGCATGAAGGAAATTTGTGAAGAGGGATGTGAAATCTATAAAAAATGATTACTATGACACAAAGGGTGAGAGGTTGTCTGTTCATTCATTTAACACATTTTTTGAGCACTAAATGGAAGACATTAGACACTAGAGACACAAGGATGAACAATAATAAGCATGCTTGCTGCACACATCCTCAAGGACATTTTTTTCTCTTAGTTGGCAACATATACATTATTTTTGTGTTTATTTGAACAATCCCTAATTATGGGTTATAATTAGTGCTATGAAGAAAAGGTACTAGTCATATGAATAGGCATGATCAGGACATCCAATCCAATTTGGGGCATGTCAAAACTTCCTTGGGAGACTGAGGCAAGTGGATCACGAGGTCAAGAGATGATTGAGAACATCCTGGCCAACATGGTGAAACTCTATCTTTACTAAAAATACAAAAGTTAGCTGGGCATGGTGGTGCGTGCCTGTAGTCCCAGCTACTCATGAGGCTGAGGCAGGAGAATTGCTTGAACCTGGGAGGCAGAGATTGCAGTGAGCTGAGGTTGTGCCACTGCACTCCAGTCTGGTGAGAGAGCAAGACTCTGTCTCAAACGAACGAACAAACAAACAAACAGAAACTTCCTGAAGTGAGTAGTGTTAGATTAAAGATCTGGAGGATAATTTGGAAGCAAAGTAATAATTGATGACGTTGTTGATGATGATAATGATGATGGCATTTATTGAGACCTTACTATGTGTCAGGCTCTGTTTTATGTGCCTTGCATGTATTATCTTGATTATTCCATGCAGCAGGGGTGTCCAATCTTTTGGCTTCCCTGGGCCACACTGGAAGAAGAATTGTCTTGAGCCACACATAAAATACACTAATAGTAACAATCAGTGATAAGCTAAAAAAATTGCAAAAAAACCTTGTAATGTTTTAAGAAAGTTTACAAATTTGTGTTGGGCCACATTCAAAGCTGTCCTGGGCTGCATGTGGTCTGTGGGCCATGGGTTGGACAAGTTTGTCTTACAGCCATTCTGCAATCTAGTTATTAATATTATCCCCTTTCTGTTTTTGTTTTAAAGACAAAACCAGCTAGAGAAAATCAAGGTGCATCTCCTACCGAAAAGGAACCAGTACAAAGACACTGTGGTTGGAGGGAACATGGCATATGACACATTTGAGGAACTGAAGGAAAGTGTTTGGAATTATTCTGTGTACAATGCTAAAGGAAAAAGACTTTCTCCATTTCCATCAAAGTGAGAATGTGTTGGGGAGGGAGGAGAGAAGGAAATGTGGAAGTTTGTGTTTGGGTGTTACATGTAACGGTCTATAAAATATACTTACCATGCAATATGAACTTATGGAAAATTTGATTTAATGAGGTTGTGTCTGGATTCCTTGTAATGTTACCACAAGATCTCAGAGAAATGTAGGCTTTTGGAAGATGTGTAAAACCAAAATTCCAAGAGAAAGGGACTCAGGTTTTGCTAGTACTTTACATCTTCTGAGCTATAAACTTGGGTGTGGGAGCTACTGAGGTTTTTTAAAGGACAGGATTCAAGGAGAATAGTTCCATTCAACCTCATTTAAATCTGCAATGTGTATTGGGCAAGATAACAATTTTGTATAATACAGTGATGACTTATCCAGTCTGGCTCAGCATATTTTCATAGGAGGTTAATGGGAAAGGCTTTTTCATCTCAGAAAATGACCAGCTCTCTTTGAAGTTAGAATTTGAGTCTCTTTTCTAGGCAGTATTTTGTTTTCATTTAATTGATTTACATGTGAAAAGTCCTGTCATTCCTTAATTCTGCAGAGGAGGTTTGTTTCTTTGAGGCTGAGATGTTTATGTGCATAATTATATGTGTCACACTTGCATTGACACGTCTACATATCTGATGGAACCATGTGTTCGCTAATTTACTAGCAAGTATTTATTCAACATCTACTATATGCCACATTCTGTGAATGCTTCAGTGAGCTCACTAAATAAGGTTTCTGTCTTCATGGAATTGACAATCTGAAGGTGCTTATAGATATAAGCAAAAAGATAAATGTAGAAATAAAAATGTTATTGACTACTAAGAAGAAAAAGAACAGGTTGGCATGTAAGAGTCAGAATAATCAGAGTGTCTACCTAAGAATGAGTAATGTGTTTGGTAGCTTCTGTTTGTCTCATCAGTCCCTCTTCTCACCCTTCCTCATTCTTCCTGGGAGCCTTTCTGCATGGACTGCTTTAAAGGACTCCTCCACTTCCAGTGGGGATTGGCCACTGAGATGGTGGGAGAAGAATGACGCGGGGTTGTGTACTTTCCTAGCTCTCTCTACACTATATATCCCTATTTGATTGAAACTCTCCACTAAAGGCCATCAGTTCTTTAAGGTGGCCCTTACACTTACACTCTCCAGGTTCTGGTACATTCCCTTCCCTCCCACTTCTGGCCTCCCCAGCTGATGATGCTAGCTGTGGGGTACTGCACCATCTCTTGTTGGTGTCACTAAACCCTGCCCATAACTTGGTATATGGACACTTTGTGAACATTTTACCCCATTTGATATATGACACCTGTTTCCTGCCAAGGCCCTGACTGACGTACATCCAAGAGGGTCTTTTTGAGGATGTGGCTTTTTAGTTGAAGGCTGAAATGTCAGAAATTGTGGATCAGATGACTAATGAGAGGAAGTCAGTTTTAGAAGGAAGAAAGAATGTGTATGAAGGCTCCAGGACAGAAAAAACTTTGTATGTTCAAGGGACATACAGAGGAGGGACCTATATATAGGAACAGAGGACAGGTGATGCTGGATGAGGCTGGAGAAGTGAATAGTCACAGCCACAGCCAGCTTTGTAGATGCTGTTAGGGAGTATAAGCAGGATAATCAATGACACTGTCTTTAGCTGAGCTGAATAGAATAGGGAAGACTTTCTGGTGGTGGTGGACTTGGAGTGGAACTTTAATGGACAGATAGATCTTAGGTATTGGTAATGAAAAGGTGTTTCAGAACTGTATTAGGCAGTGCTATTCAAAATAGCTGGTCTGTGTCTCAGTAAGATAAAAAACTTGTGTCTGAATACAAATCAGTACATTGCTTTCTTCATCATGGCAACCTTGCAGTGGGCCACCTGGCATTTGTAGGTAGGAGGTAGAGGACAAGAGAGAGATAGAAGGAGAAATTTGTAAGTGGGTACAGTGAAATCAGATCACAGAAGGATACAAATACCAGGGTAAGGAGTTGGGACTTTATGCTGTGGGCAATGCTGAAAGCACTGAATATTTTTTTTTTTAGAAGAATGGCAAGTTTAGAGCTATAGTTAGAAAGACAATCTAGCATGATAAGGCTGGGTACATCCAAAGGAGGAAAGTGTGGGGCAGTGATCAGAGAGCCACTGGGGAAGTTCAGTTCTCTCTTTTGTGGTTTCATTAATTTAACAAGATCCGTTTTATCTTTGAAATGATGGCTGTGGTCTAAAATGTGCTATTATTAACTATCATCTTCCATGCTAGCTTTTGATGATGATGTTGATTTTTGATAAACAAAGCCAGGGGTCTTCAATAAAATAAAACAGAAGTCTTGAGAACAAAAGTGAATTGTGGTCTGCTAATTTTCAGCTTATTTATTTATTTATTTTTGAAGTAAGGGGAGTGTCTATTCTGTAAACATTGACTTTGGCAAATTTCAAAATTTTAGGAAGACCCATCACTTTCAGAATAATGTCAAAGAGTCACGCAGAGAAATTTGCTGAATTATCAGCAGGTTAGTTATAGATAAAAGGCAGCAATTACTTTTACTACAAAAGCTGCAAGTAAGATTTATAGAAGAGAAAGGGGTGAGGTGGAGGGGAAAAAAAACAACGTCAGGCAGTCTAGGGAGAGAGTGAATCTCATGTGCACATTTTCTGGATAAACTGATTCGCTGGCATCAAGTACATATTTCAGGGTGGACAGTATTTCTTTGAGAAGACAGGCTAGAGGTGTCAAGGGAAACCATTCCCATTGTTGATGGATTTTCTGGGAAGCCTGGAGAGTCTGGCTGAGGCACATATGTGATGAGCTGCTTCTCTGTCTTCTTACATCTTTGCTACACGCAGCGCCTTCACCATTTTCTTCACCAGAATGTCTCAGTTACAAAACTTAAGTGGAGTAACATAGTCCTGAGCATAGCGTAGATGCTCGCTAATGCTCTTTAAAACACATGCACTCATGGGCACACACAAGTAGGAACGATGGCAAGTACCTAGTCACACGTCAAAGAAGCCTGTAGAGCAAGCTTGTTCAACCCACAGCCTGAAGGCTACACATGACCCAGGACAGCTTTGAATGTGGTTCAATACAAATTTGTAAACTTTAGTAAAACATGAGATTTTGTTGTGATTTCTTTTTTAAGCTCATCAGCTGTCATTAGTGTTAGTGCATTTTATGTGTGGTTCAAGACAATTCTTCCAGGGAAGCCAAAAGATTGGACACCTCTGATGCAGAGGGTTCTGTTTGGTGACTGGCTTTAGTTAAGGGAATAGACTTGTCATCGGACCTGATGCTCCAGGTTCTACCTCCCAGCTTTGTGTGCGATTCCTCGAGAGCATACATCCCATCCTTCACTCACATCTGCCATTAATAACCTGTCGATGGGACCTGTACTTTACTTGTTCCGTGATATGTTCATTTTGGATCTTTTTCATATGCCCTCCTATCTTAAGCATGCATGCATAATTACTATATTTTCTTTTCTTTTTGAGATGGGGTCTTGCTCTATTGCCCAGGCTGAAGTGCAGTGGTGTGATCTCATCTCACTGCAACTTCCATCTCCCAGGTTCAAGTGACTCTCCTGCCTCAGCCTCTCGAGTAGCTGGGATTACAGGGATCCACCATCACACCTGGCTAATTTTTGTATTTTTAGTAGAGATAGGGTTTCACCATGTTGGCCAGGCTGTTCTCAAACTCCTGACCTCAGGTGACCTGCCCGCCTTGGCCTCGCAAAGTGCTGGGATTACTAGCGTGAGCCACCGCGCCTGGCCTTACTATATTTTCTATAAAGCCAGACTCCAAAATCATTCTGAAGTCACTTCTTGAAGCCATTTCTTCTTTTCTCTCTTCACAAGTCTCCCTTCTCTAAATGCTTCTTAATAAATTTATCAACACATCTCCTATATATTTATTACTTTTGTCAATTCATTCAGTAAACATTTTTTGAAAGCCTAATCTGTTATTTAGTGAATGTTTACTAAGTGCCTTTATTATTATTATTATTTTTGAGATGAAGTCATGCTTTCTCACCCTGGCTGGAGTGCAGTGGTGCAATCTCAGCTCACTGCAAGCTTCACCCTCCAGGTTCAAGTGATTCTCCTGCCTCATCCTCCTAAGTAGCTGGGATTACAAGCGCCCACCATCACGCCTGGCTAATTTTGGTATTTTTAGTAAAGATGGGGTTTCCCCATGTTGACCAGGCTGGTCTTGAACTCCTGAACTCAGGTGATCTGCCTGCCTTGGCCCCCACAAAGTGCTGGGATTACAGGTATGAGCCACCGTGCCCAGCCCTTTATTATTAAATATATCATTCCATTTGTGACTTGAAGCCATTCTACAGGTAGGCTGTTATTGCCATTTGACAGATGAAGAAGCCTGAACTTGGGAAGTTTATGTGGCTTCCTAGAGGCAGGCAGCTAAGCAGGTTAGTAAGGTGGCCAACCATTCTGATTTGCTCAGAGCTGAGGAGTTTCTGCAATTGTGAACTTTCAGAGTCTTGGGCAAGCCAGAATGGTCAGTCTACTGACGTAGATTTGAATTTTGCTCTTTGCTGACTTTGACCTTAGGCAAATTTGTTCACCTTTCTGAATCTGTTACTTCATCTGCAAATTTTCATCCTGAGAAAATCAAACAGGTCATGTGTACACAATGATTAGCACAGAGGACCATCTCAAAAAGTAGCAGCTCTTATTATTATCCTTAAAGGACTTTGGGCTGTTAGTTATTTGGGAATTTTATGCCTGGGACCTGTGCTTTCAGTAAATCCAAAAGGGGCAAAGTTAATATATGTGGCATGAAGTAGAGGTGACAGCCTCAGGGGCTGTTATCACATTCTTTTCCTTTGCTACTGGATAGAAACTAGAGATAAAGGAGAAAGCAGACATTAAACAAGTAATTATACAATTGCCTCATTAACTGATAATATTGTGAAGAAACACCGGGTTTTCTGTAAGCCTATCGAGGGAGACGGGGCATGACTAATCTAGGTAGTCCTGGTAGGCATCTCAGAGGAGGTGATTTTTATGAGCTCTGAAGGGCCAACAGCTGGGTAACTGTGCGTATGGAGGGTTTCAGGTGCTTTCAGTCAGAGGGAATAGCATTTAAAAAAACCCTGAGGCTGGAAGGAGCCTGGCATGATTGAGGTCTGAAAGGTGGCTCTTATGGCTGGAATACAGAGAAGGAAAGGAGAAGCTGTAGTTTCCAGCTGTTTGAATCAACCTGACTGTGCCAATGTCAGAAGTGTCATTTCATCATCATCACGTCATCTGCATGTTCACAGCAACTGTCAACAGAGCTCTCACTATGTATCAGGCACGGTGGTAGGCACCTTCCACGCATTATTATTATATTTTTCTTTCTTTTTTTTAAATCAGAAACCCTAGAAGCTAGTATGCATTATTTTATAGGAACTCCCCAACAGCCCTGGGAGACTGGTATTGTTATCTTTGTATTGATAAGGATACTGAAGTTCATGGAGTCTGTTGACTTTCCCAAGTCACACGGTAAGTAGAAGTTGATTGGAAGCTAATTCTATTTTATTGTACAAACTGAGTCTCTTTATACCACACTCATTGCTTTTTCCACAGTCACCCTCGTCCTCCTCAACTGCAACACTCAGCAACATGCAAACTGGTATTTGCTCAGTGGATTATTGCCGTGATTATTATGTTGCTCAGCAGATGGCAGGTTTATGACATCACCTTTCCTAAAAGTGGTAAAATAAGGAATAGAAACACCAAAATAAGACATCCTGCATTGTAAAATAGGCATCTACCCTATAGGAAGATGAAATAGAATTGGGATAAGCTATTGGATGATGAATCCAAATGAATTGCCTACAATGAATATTCAAGGACAGAGTGAAATATTAAGGTAAGTCTGTCATCTTTGAATGACATCACTTTGGCCACTGGATGTCACACAAAAAGTTCCACACCCAGATCCTGGCTTATGGGTTCAAATGTTTAAGAGCTGCTTCACTAACTTACTAATGAACACTTTCTCATATGCAATGGGATATAACATATCTACTCCTTGGCTTGTTGGGAGGATTAAATGGAAACACATGTGGAAATATAATGTTTGAATACATAAATGAATTTTGCTTTATTATTTTAATAAGCGAGTGGTTCTCAAAACGTGGTCCAGAGACCCTTAAATATCCCTGAAACCCTTTTAGCGAGCTCATGAGGTCAAAACTATTTTCATAGCAGTACCAACATGTTACAGTTCTTTTTCAGACTCATTCTTTCATGTGTGTGAGTGGAGGTTTTCTGAGGTTGCATGATGTATGATATTTGCAACAGACTCAAGGAAGAAGCCGGTGTGGGAATCCAGCTGTCTCATATTAAGCCAGACACAATAGAGATTTACTAAACTATAAAACCAATGCTGCTCTTAGCATTTTTAAATGTTATTTTTTCATAAAATATGTTACACTATTTTGGTAACTCTTTACTTATTAATTTATTTTAAAATAATAATCCATTAATTCCACTATAATGGGATTATTATTTTAAAATAAATAAGTACGAAAGATTTTAAAGTTTGTCAATTCTTATTTCTAATAATATTCATAGATAAACCCACACACACACAACGTTTCTGGAGTCCTTAATTTTTAAAAGGCTGAGGAGTTTTGAGACCAAAATGACTGAAAACTACTGACTACATTAATGTTTGACATATTATTGATTCAGTGCTGCCTACTCCCACTGCAATACAAATAATTTGTAATTAATCCTTAGTAATTCTGACAAGAAAATGCCAACAGCAATGATGTGAAGGCACCCTGCTGCTTTTAAAGGAAGCAAGAGTTAATATGCAGAAACTTAAGTGCTATTTCACAAGAATAATTACATCTGGGTACACTTTAACCCAAGGGCATGGATTGCAAAATGTAATTAGAACACATTTTCTCAAATATTAATCACTAAATAGAGGAAAATCATACATTAATACAAAAAATAAAAAAAGGAACTGTACCTCTTGAAATTTCAGTATGATGTCAGGCTTCTGGCCAAGGGCATGTGATGGCTTCCTTTCTGCAGTCTTGAAGGGGGCTCCTCACAAGCAAAGCGATGCAACCTGCATTGATCCTGATTCTGCTGTTAGCTTGCCACTCTCCCTGGGGCCCATTTTCCTCATGGAGGTAGGGAGAGACTATCTCTTGGGTCCCTCCTCGAGAGACTCATTTGTATTGAGATATCTGAAACAGAATGAGGAGTGGATAAAGAGGACATTTAGGAAGGCAGCACAGTGATAGGCAAGGCCAACACTTTGGATTTAGTCAAAGAGAGGCCCATAGGAGCCCAAGGAGAGATGGTAGGAAATCTTGCGTTCAAAATTCCAGGCGGGATTAAGGGAATGTAGTAGGTATGTATAAGGAGCAAAGTAGGAGTTTATTCGAGAAGAAGTTGTCACACAGTTGATGAGAGCAGGCACTCCCTGAGTAGTACATGGCCACTTCCAAAGCCAGCAAGGGGACCTCCCAAGTACAGTAACTTCTTTTGTTAGGTTGTGGATTTGAATCTGTTTTTAGGCAAAAATCTTAAAAGGAAGAAACATACTCCAAGTGTTGGTCTCTGTCTTGTGACACATTCTTGTGCATCTGTTTATGGCATTTCCAGTGACTCAGCATCGCTTTTTGGATGGGGTGCAAATGCTTTATGGTCTCTTTCCTCCTATCTTTGCAAGTTTGTTCCTGATGGTTTCTACAGGCACACTCTCCCCTTCAGCTGATCCTAATCACCTCAGATCCTTTAAATCCTGATGGAGCTTGCTCTCAGGCCCAGGCCTTTGCACATGCTCGTACTTCTACCTGGAGGCTCCTTCCCCGAAACGGGCTGGCTGGCTAGCTTTCAAGTTTTCAGTTTAAATGCCGTCTTCTTAGAACGGTCTTCTCTGCAGACTAAAGTAAGCTTGTAGTTTATTTACCTCCATTATTCTCTCTTATGGTACCATGTTTCAGGGCTTTATAATACCTATTTTATAATTTTTGAGAATGAGTATTTTTGGAAATTAATTACTACTTTATCAAGTTAAAAAAACACGCTGAAGGTGTATAATGAAAACAGCAGTGCTCTGCCTACCGATCTCTACCACACTGGGTCTTGCTCTCCAGAGAAATCACTTGGAACTGTTTTAGCTATCTCTTCTAATCCGTGCCTCAGCTTTTCTAGCAAATATGATTATATTGATTTATTAACATTAGACTTCTAGTTTCCTGCTATAAAAGGAAAATTTAGATCTTTTATACCTCTTCATTTTTCCTCTTGCTTTAATATTTGTATCATAATTTTTGGATAAATCAGTATCAGCGTTTATGTTTTTATGCTTATATAAAAATTCTTCGCAGAGTCCAAGTAGCATACTAGGATCATATTTTTTATTGTCCAACTTGATACTTCCTGAGTTAATAATTGCCTGTTTACCTCCAGCTGGTGTTATTCTACATTTATTCTTATCTTTTTTTCTCACCTATTCCATCAGATCCCTAATTAGTTTTTTTTTTTTTTTAATCAGGCATTGGCAAACCCTTTCTATAAAAGATCATATAGTAAATATTTTTAGACCTTTTGGTCCAGACAGTCTGTGTTGCAACTACTCAATTCAGCTATTAAAGTCATGGGCAATATGCAACTGAGCTGCAGACAATATGTAAATGAATGGGGGCGGCTGGTTGTGTTTCAAAAAACCTTTATTTACAAAAACGGGTGGTAGACAGGATTTGGTCTGCGGACTGCAGTTTGTCAACCCTTAATCAGAATGATTATTGGTTTTTGTAATGTTTTACTTTCCCAAAGCCCTGTCCTGGAGCCCTCGCCTGAGTTGCTCTGTCTGTCCCGGTTGATCTCTTCATGTTCTACCCCGCCGGCATCCTGGAACTTCCCCGACTGCTTTCCTGTTTTAGACCCCTTGTTTCTTGGGCCTCTGCACTTCCTCTTTCTTGTTTCATTCCTTGGTTTAGCTGGAGGATATTCTCAAGTAACTTCCTAAAAAAGAGGGTGTGAATGGGAGGTATAATTTCCAAGTCTTTCTATGTCTGGAAATGTCTACATGTTCCTTTTATGCTTTTCCATAGCTTAGCTAAATGATGTATTCTAGATAAAATATTTCATCAACCATTTGAAGGCTTTCTTCAGTTATTTTCTGACTTCTAGCATTTCTGGTAGAAGCCTCATTGCCATTCTGATTCCTGTTTGTGTATGATCCTGATCTCCTTCTCTCCTTACCCCCAACCCTTTGTCTGAGTGGTTTTAGGAACATGTCTTTATCCCTGGAGTTCTGAAATACGTGATGATGTACCCTGGTGTAATCATTTTCAATATCATATCCCACTTGTATCCCTGTCTGTGTCTGATGTACATGAGTCTGGAATTTCTTCAAACGATTTCTCCAGATGCTAGCTCTCCTATCTTCTGACTGTGGGATGGCCATCAGGCTCTGTGGGGCCAAGGGAGGGAGTCTGCAGATTTAACTCTGAGTTCAGATGTGCAGCCTCATGTCTTGCTCCTTGCCTCTGTGGGCATCAGGTCTCCAAGAGACACACCTTGCAGGTATATGTAGGGTGCAGGAGAATGATTATGTTCAACATTCTCCTCTCCAGGCTCGTTAACTTGAAGTTTTCTCACTTTTCAAGAAAGTTGATTATTACCCATGTATCTATTCCCCATCTTTCAAAATTTGATTAAAATTTGTTGTTCATTTATACCTTAAAATAATTTTTTTGTTCATTTTATCAGGAGAAGAAAAAGATATAAATGCTTGTGACCCATCTCTTGTGTTTAACCGAAGTTCAGAATTTGTCCATATGTATGTGTTTTTTCTTTTTCCTTGAAAGAAATTCTTACTCTGTCCCCCTGGCTGGAGTGCAGTGGTGTGATCTTGGCTCACTGCAACCTCTACCTCCCAGGTTCAAACAATTCTCATGTTTCAGCCTCCGGAGTAGCTGAGACAATAGGCGTCCACCATCACACCAGAATAAGTTTTTGGATTTTTAGTAGAGTTGGGGGCTTTATCATGTTGGCCAGGCTGGTCTCAAACTCCTAACCTCAAGTAATATATGCCTGCCTCGGCCTTCCAGAATGCTGGGATTACAGGCATAAGCCACCACGCCCATCCTATGTATATGTTTAATGGTCTAAAGCCTGTCTGCTTTTCTACTAGGAAGAGGCTGTGTCTGTTTATTCACCCACTGTATCTGTCACACCTGGCTCAAAGTGGGTATTCCACACATATTTGATAAATGAGTGACTACACGTTGAGTGAAATGGTTTGATGGGAAGAGGCTTCAGGTGGGAGCCCGGGGAGATGATGCTGTAAGATGCTGAACCTGATTTATGAAGATCCTTGAGTACTCAGGGCGAGGAGAGTGACTTTTCCCTGGTTAGGAGCTTGTTAGTAGTTTTTCAATGGTGGGAGATGTGAAGGTGTTAGGGTATTTTAATCAAAGTGATTTCAGAAATAGTTTTTCTGGTTGTGGTATGAAGGCTAGTTTGAAAAGAATATACACGTAGGGAATAAGGTGATCTGAACTGACAATAACTTCTGAGAAAGGAAGAGCGGATTGCAGAGAGTTTTTAGAAGAAAAATCAATAGGACTTTGGTTCTGATTTAATACAGGAGGTTAAAGGTGATTCTCAAAAATGCTACCATGTGGGTGTGATGGCTGACACCTGTAATTCCCAGCTCTTTGGAAGGCTAAGATGGGCAGATTGCCTGGGCCTAGAAGTTAGAGACCCGCCTGGGCAACATGGTGAAATCCTATCTCTACAAAAAAATACAAAAATTAACCGGACATGGTGGCATGTACCTGTAGTCCCAGCTACTCAGGAGGCTGAGGTAGTAGAGTCACCTGAGCCTGGGGAGGCACAGGCTGCAGTGAGCAGTGATCATACCACTGCATTCCAGCCTGGGCAACATCATGAAACCCCGTCTCAAAAACAAAACAGAACAAAACCTGATGGTTGTCTTAGTGGAAAGAAAGAATACAAAGGATTTTGGGGGGGTGGAGAAGAGAAGATAATGGTTTTCATTTGTCATATTTGAGGCAATAAAGGAACATCCAAGTGGAAATGTTTAGCAGGCAGTGGCTATATTTGAGGTAGAAAATGAAAACAGATTAGACAGTTGTTCTCACAGAGAAATTAAAGAAGAGGATGACATGAAGAAAGATGATTACTTGCTCAAGGTCATAAAGCTGGTAATTGGCAGGCCCCAAACTGGAAGTCAGAGCTGGCTAAACTCATGGTTCATGTTCAACCACAGTAGTGTTCTAAAACTTTGTTGAGAGGCAGCCCAGAAGAACAGAGACTTAGGATGGGCCTTGGGGAATACTCACATTTAACAAGGCAAGTGACTTCTTAAGAATGAAGGTGCAAAATGCAATAGAAAGCTAATGAAGTCTGAAGGGAAAATACTGATGTTCCAAGAATCCCCCAAAATCTGGACAGGAGGGTAGGACCTGGTACCTTGGGCCAGGCAGCTTGGCTAGACCCATGTGGCTTTAACAAGGGCTGAAATCTCCCACAGATGCATCTCGCTTTCACTCTGAGGACTTCTTCAAGACCATCAGTTGCGCTTTCTTTTCATACACTTTCCACTCTGCCCACTGCTATGGTTCAAGCCAGAGAACACTGTGGCCAAGTAGCAATTCTGAGAACATAAGTGAGGCTGACATCCTGCCTGGTTTCTTCCTCTCGTGCTCAGCCCAGAGCAACCTGAGAGAATTTTGGTGAAGCGGTGTTTGGGGATTTTCAGAAGTGTCCGTGCTGGGAAGGGCTCCTGGGCTCTTCTCTACCCTAGATGCGCTCCCTGTTGCACGCCTTCAGGTTCATGGCATGGGCTGGAGGAGGAAGAGGAAGCAGACACCATGTGAGTGGAGGCGTGGGCATGTAGGTTGTGAAACAATATGAGAAACCTCCAGAGCCAGCAAAGAAAGTTTTGTTTTTGGAATTTGGAATTCAAAGTTTTTCACACTCAACATTTCTGTGACTAGCAGATGAGATAAAAATCTATGTCATTCCACTGGTTTTCACCTTTGTTTTAAATTATCTGATTTTAAACAGAAATTATCAGTCTGATATTGTTTCCTTTTCTAAAATGTGGTTTAATTTCGTAAAGAGCCGAGTAGGACGGCAGAGCTGAATCATAGGAAATGTCAGCATGCAAGCTCTACACCCATGATTTCAAAATCATGTTCTGCTAACCTTGGTGCTCTCCTTGAAAAAGCGTTCCTTAATCCTAGGTTTTTGTTTTCATCTAGGCACATTTCCTTTTTGTTTCTTCTACCATAAGGGCGTCTTTAATTTCATGTGAGAGAACTAATCATGGGTCCCGAGTTTGAATCCGACCTTCTCTTCCTTCCTGAGCAACAGTGGGACAGCTACTTAACCACTGAACCTTAGGTGTCTCCCTATAAATGCAAATAAGATGGAGGACACACACACACACACGCACATACACACACACACACATGCACAGCTGGCACTTAGTAGGTGCTGAAATCTTGTAGCTTCTTATCATGGAACAAGTTTGGATAATGTTTTTTTCCTATTGGTAGCCACTGACTCACCAAAGAAAAAAGAAAAAAAAAATCAATTTACTGTATGTTGTTAAATTAAGAGAGACAATTGTGGGTGTTTGTGTTTTGGATCTTATTTTTAGGCATTACAAAAATGTTCCATGCACTGGATTTTGAAATTAAGAAGGAGGAAACATTATTTATATCTGAATCATAAATTACAACAAACGAAAATATTACACGTATGATTTCAGTTCTATATTACAGGTATTTAAAGGGAAGAGAGAGGGTGGAAAAGGAAGGGAAGGAAAAAAAGGGGTGGTAGTAAACACACAGAATTGGCAGAGATACAAAAGACATGGCAAAGGTAAGAGATAGTGGATGTAGGTGCCATTGTTTGCAGATAAATATTTTTAGTTTTACCCTAATTAACACTTGACCTATGGGTACTAGAGTTACTATTTGCAGCTGTAACTTCTCTTTGAAACACATCTATTCATCCATTCATTTATCTGTCCATCCTTTCACTTATTGTTTGATTTAATAAACAACAACTCAATGTATCCTTTATGTTTGGCCCTTTCCTAGGTGTTAGCAAGGCAAGAAATCAAGCCAACCTTGCTTTCCCAGAGCTCATAGTCTGGCTGGAGAGACAGACAAGTAAACAAATAGTGGTAGAGAATAATAAGTGACTAACTTGGATTTGGGGTGGTGGAAAGGCTTCATAGAGAAGGCGATTCTATGCTAAGTCTCAAAGGGAATTGAGTGATTTGTTAAGCAGACAAGGCTTTCAGATGGCAGGGGAGACTAGCTTGTGTTCTGGGCAGATGAATATTCTGAATAGCTTTTGGAGTAACTAACCTAGTTCTATCTTAACTGGGAACTAGTCTATTTGAAACAGCTCTGTGTACCCAGGAAGACAGTGTGATGAGTGGTTAAGATCATGCATGTTACAGGCAGACAGATATAGGTTTAATCCTGATTTACTAGCTGTCTGTCCTTGGTCAAGCTGTTTAACCTGAGTCCTCACTCCATATTTAAAGGGAGGATAAAACACAGAAATGTAAACTTTAGGTGAACTGCGATAACACATGTAAAATCTATGTATGTTGCTGGGCACACAGTAGACCCTAAAATGGAAACCATGATTTTCATTTCAAAATGTTGGATCTTTGGTTTATTAGTCTTAGAGGCACTCTCAGAAAGTTGGATGGGGTTGAAAGAATGTGTCCCTGTGGAAAAAAATGGGTTATGGGAGTATTCCTGACTTTCAAACCTTTTTTTGAAACTTTTGAAAAACTTTTCTGAATCACAGTAGCTTATGTTGAAACTTTCCTGTGGGGTGCATTCCCCTCTGTATTTCCTAAGGCTGAAATGAAATCAAACCAAGGGTAGATTGACATCTTTGTTGTAGATTACCTCTTGGTTAAAAAACCCTGAAGCATTAACTCCTGAGGTTAACCCTAAAGCTTTAACTTCCAAAGTTCTTTGGAAGGCCATCAGCAACACCTGTAGCACAAAGCTGTTTTCAGGCCTGTAATTATGAGTAGCACCAAGGGTACCAAATGGTGAGGAGATTCTAGATCTGGTTTCACTCTCTTAGCACGGACACTCACATATGGGATGTAGAGAAAGCAAGCAAAACCTTAAGACTAAAACATAAATGGAGAGTAATCATTTTTTAACAAAGACCATCCTGAAATTAGCTGTTTCATCCACAGGAATACCATTCATTCCTAGGGGATAGGAGTATAATTCATATCAGCCGATTGGCTGTCCAGTTTATAATTGTTTTTTCTCAGGTAATGGCCCCTGTAATGCAGTGGCCAGATTTCCTTGTTATCTCCCTGTGCCCATGGCCACAGTTGATTCTAAGGCAGGAGTGTGCGCCAGAATCTCCTTGTTAAAACAGAGCACTGGATCCTATCACCAGTGTGTTTGACCCTGCAGGTCTTGGGTAGAGCTTGAGAAGTTTCATATCAATAAGTTCCCATGTAATGCTGATGCTGCTTGTCTAGGGAGTGCATCTTGAGAACCACTGACCTGGAAGAAGGCAACTGAGCTCTCTCTGTATTTTTCCAATGCACCCACTTCCTCCCATCTTCATTCCACCCTCACGTTTCACATGTTTTCCAGGTATATTTTCCATTGGTTACAAGCAAAATAATTTTAATCAGCACTGGAGGGGAGCTTGTCTACAGCCTGGAGCAGAAAGGAACCAAAGTGTGAGGGGGACATCAAGGTGTTCTCTAATATCAGAAATCTGTGTGTCAAGACAAGAATAGGAGGTGGATCTTTTCAACCTGCCAGTTTTGCCTCCCTCAAAGGAAGACATTTTTAACAATTTTAAAATGTCTGAAAACAGGCAGGTTTTGGTTAAAGATGATATACTGAACAAATTCATTTACCCTTGCTCTCTCTTAAATACCAACACAATGCTAGTAACTAAACTTTTGGCGTAGTGTGCAGCATAAACTCTCAAGGACAAAACGAAGGGGAGAAGGGATGATAAGAATATTGAATACAAAAAAGCAGATAGGCAACTGTTCCTACTGGCTTCCATAGACTGGAGAATTCTGAGCTGTAAGTGGCATCTGAGAGCTGCCAGCAAGGGGATTTGCACACCAGAGCCCCAGAAGGGTTCTGGATTCTGGAACTTGTGAACGAGATACAGGTGGGCCTAAAAAGAGGCGGAGTGATTGAGAATCTGCATAAGGAGCAAGAGAAATTCTAGGTCTGCCCTATCAACTATGTCAGGTGATGCCTTCTCCTTTGTCCTGGCATGTAGCTGGAGGTTTGCTCTCAGAAGGTAGTGAGTCAGTTCAGTCCAGAGCTCTGGACAGGTGGATACCAGGTACAGTTGGATGAAGGGGTATTTTATAGAAAATGGGTGGGGGATTAAATGAAAGTCAACATATGGAAACTTTACACCTTAGTCTTCTTCCCATCTTGAGCTCCCAGAATGTTGACTTCCAAGTGTGTACCTTCCAGGTAAGTAGCATAATGCTGAGATTTTAGAAGGTACAGTCTTCTAACAATTGGTATCTATATTCACAAAAAGATGGGGGAGGATGGAAGGGGTTTGTGGTACGAGAGAGGCCTGCTGAAGGTTTCAAGCTGAGTTTAAAGTCAGCATAATTTACTGAACATCTACTCTGTTCCAAATAACAAGCTGTGAGCTTAGGCAATTCCATAATTAGAAAGATTCAGCGTGCACATCCCTCACTGAACTAGACAGGAAGATTGACACCTGTAATTGATTGACACCAAATTCCAAAAACAGATTGGAGGAAGGAACAGCATATACAGAGGCAGATGGTAGAGAAACAACATGCTGAGTTTGTGGAACCACAAACGGTTTGGTATTGTTGGCATGGAAACTATAGATGTGTAGGGAGCATGGGAGGGAGGGAGGCCCGAAAGATGCTGCTTTGCTTATGTCCCTCTCGTTCTTTGCATGTGTTCTGTCACAATGCATGTTATTTTATATGCATCTATTTTGAATCTTCATAAACGTAATCCATTCTCATTTTTTATGTTTTTTTCCATCAAGGGATTTTTTTTTTTTTTTTTTTTTTGAGATGAAGTTTCACTCTTGTCTCCCAGGCTGGAGTGTGATAGTGCGTTCTTGGCTCACTGCAACATCTATCTCCCAGGTTCAAGTGATTCTCCCACCTCAGCCTCCTGAGTAGCTGGGATTATAGGTACCCGCCACCACACCCAGCTAATTTTTTTTGTTTTTTTAGTAGAGACGGGTTTCGTCATGTTAGCCAGGCTGGTCTGGAACTCCTGACCTTAGGTGATCTGCCCACTTTGGCCTCCCAAAGTGCTGGAATTACAGGTGTGAACCACTGCATCTAGCCAAGAGAAATGTTTTTTTTTAAAGATTCATCTATGTTGCTATGAACATAATCTAAGCCATTTCTTTGAATTCATGCCTGATATTTTATTATATTATAAGATGTGGCTTTACTGATTTTTACCTACTCATTCTTTCAGGCATGGTTATTAAAGTTATTTTCCGTCTCTCTCCTGACTTTCCATCACTCACTCCAGAAAAGAAATATGGCAACAAACATCCCCAGGAATGTCCTCTGACAAACCTCTGTGAGAATTGCTTGTGTTTTATACCCTGGAGAAAGATTTCTGCTAGGTGCATATGGAATGAGACTAAATATTGACAGTTTGCCCTCTAAAATGGCTGCCTACCAGCCTGGTTCACCATGGAAATGGTGGCCATGATATTCTACATTGCTGCTAATCTAGATTTTTTTCACACAGTTTTAGGTTTTTGGCTACTACAATGTCATTTTCTCTGGATCAAAATGTTATTTGCATTTCTCTAACTGCTAATGATTTTGAACACCTCTTCATAAACTGGTTAGCTTTTGAAGCTTTCTCATCTGTAAGTTGACTGTTCATATCCTGTTACCATAATTCTATTAATATTGGGGCAGCTATCTGTTTCTTCCTGATTTGCAAAATTTTCTTACGTATTTTAGATATTAAGCTCTTGTTGACTTTAGACATTATAGATATATTTCTTTCAATCACTCATCTATTTGCTAACTTTGTCTTCTTCAACTTTATCTTCTTCATTAAACAAAAATTCTTGGTTATAATATAACCAAATTTGTCAATTTTGGTTTTTTTTGTGGTTTGTATTTTTGGAATTTTAGCTATCCCTTCTCTAGGTTACAAAGACATTTTTCCATATTTTCTCCTACTAACTACAGTTTAAGCCTTCATATTTAGATTTTCAATTCTTTTAGAGTCCACCTTTCGCATGTGATGTTAGGTGAGCATTCAGATTTGTTTTTCTCCACATAGTAAGTATATTAGTCAGACCTATCCAGAAACATGCATGCCATTTTTAGTGTTTGCAACAAAAGAAATTTAATGGAGGGATTTGGTTATGTGAATGATGGTAGGTCTGGTGAGTTAACCAGGAGATGCTGAGGCAATCTAGACCTTGGTGGCAGCAAGAGGCCACTGTCACTCTTAGGTTGAATGATAAAGAACAGGAGGAGGCAATGTTACTGGAATCTAGTAGGGGAACCCCCTTTCTTTGCTCCTTTTTTTTTAAAGGACTACTTGGTGGAATTGGAATCCATGCAGGAGTTTTTGGAGGGAGTGGGAATGAACAAAGAGATGCCACTGCTGCCATAAATGTCATCAAATGCATGAAGAGTAGGAGACAATACCCTGGATTCTTTCTTCCTCTTTCTCTGCAATCTTCTCCATTGCCTCCCATTGGCCTCAATGGATGAAGGACAGGTGACAGGAGAGACTGGGAATGTGGCCTGTAGCCTGTGATATAAAGTAGAGGAGAGCAAGAACTATATTTGGGGGCAAACAGGTCCAGAGTCAGCACAGTGAGCTGATATTTCCCAACATCATCTGCTAGAAATGACTCTTTCCCATTGCTTTTTGGTGTCACCTTTGTTATATATTTAGTCTTCAAATGTACATGAAGCCTATTTAGAGTCTAGTCTCTCTATATTTAGAGATAGACTCTAAATAGACTTCATGTACATTTGATGACTTAATAGTAAACTCTAAATTAGAGTCTATCTCTAAACTCTCTGTTCTGTTACATTTTTCTGTGTATCTGTTCTCATGCCAATTCTGGTTTGTTTTTTTAATTACCATGGCTTTACAGCATGTTATATCTAGTCGGGAAATCCTCTTTCTTTAATCCTTTTTTTAAATTGACTTAAATATTCATGGACCTTTATTCCTCTATACAAGTTTTTAGAATATTTCCATTTTCCAGCTCTTCTGTATCTATTGTTATTTTAAAGTTTTCTTCATAGAAGTCTTATGTATGTAGTAGCAGAAGAAAAAAAGTATAAATAATACACTGTCTCAGAAACGAGAAGGGTCATTTTTACTCACATTTCTAGTCAAAATAAGTCACACAGTCACACTCAATTTCAAGAGGATGAGGAAGCGCAATGTTTCTGGCAGGAGAATTAGAAATCTTTGGTGGAAAACATTAATGGTGATCAAAATCTGCTAATCTGGTCACCAAATATTTAGTTCACTGAACTTCTTACATGTAAAAGACAATCATGCTACCCCAAGACAGAGAGAAAACACAGCAGTCCAGACAGTCTCTGGAATCAGCTAAAGGTCCAAGGTCTCTAGGGGATGCTAGGTGGCCTCTTTACTAGACCTGGATGTGCCTTCTCTCACTCTGGTAATTTGTAAACTAAAAGGAAAGGGTTTCTATGCTCCCTTCCTACACACCTAACATACAGAGAAAACAAAACCAAAATAACTCTTCCCATTAGAAAGGAAAAAGAGGTGAGACGCATAAGTAGATGTATTCTTAATGAAATGAAAACATATATCCAACAAAAAAATTTGTACATAAATGTTCCCAGCAGCATTTTCTATAATGGCCAAACATTATGTTAGTGTTTAACAAATGTAAAAACATTATGCTAGGCAGAAAATCACACTGCCATGTGTGTACCTATGCAACAATCTTGCATGTTTTTCACATGTGCCCCAAAACATATAATGCAAAAAA
>NW_016107379.1:5469786-5472711 GCF_001604975.1 Cebus imitator | reverse complement strand
ATGTTTCCATAAAGCTCTTAAAAAAACAAGCAAACAAAAATAAAACAAAACAATTATTGGTTACTGCGTTTAAATGATACGTATTTGGCTGGAGCAGGACTGCTCATATCAGAGCTGAAGGCTGCCTTTCAGTTGCAAGTCCTACCTCAAGATGTAGCCAACAGAGTCTCAGAAAAAGGAAAATGACCTTGAGACTTGGGATGGCATAGCCTGGTAGTATAGCTCTGTGTCATATATGCTTGCTTATGGCCCCACAGACCACTGAGGTTATCTTGTCATTAAATCTTTTTTTTTTTTTTTTTTTGAGACGGAGTTTCACTCTTGTTACCCAGGCTGGAGTGCAATGGCGCGATCTCGGCTCACCGCTACCTCCACCTCCTGGGTTCAGGCAATTCTCCTGCCTCAACCTCCTCAGTAGCTGGGATTACAGGCACGCGCCACCATGCCCAGCTAATGTTTTTGTATTTTTAGTAGAGATGGGGTTTCACCATGTTGACCAGGATGGTCTCGATCTCTTGACCTTGTGATCCACCCGCCTCGGCCTCCCAAAGTGCTGGGATTACAGGCTTGAACCACCGCGCCCGGCCGTCATTAAATCTCTTAATGTCAGACTTCATTCACAAACCTCACCCTTAATTACTTCCTCTACCTAGGGATAATCTTCAGTTATAAGCACATATTATTAATATTACTATTATTATTATTATTGTATTTTATTAGACAAACAAGAATTTTACTGTTGAAAAATTGGGGCTGAATGTGGTAGCTCATGCCTGTAACTACAGAACTTTGGGAGGCCACGGTGGGAGGATTGCTTAAGGCCAGGAGTTTGAGACCAGTCCAGGCAACAGAGCAAGACCCTCTCTCTACAAAAAAATTTAAAAAGAAAAAAAAGAGAAAAATTGGAAAATACTCAAAATGACAATAAAATTATTAAAGATCACTTACAACTCTGCACCTAGAAATGACTACAGTAAATATTTCAGGATGTATTTAAGTCTCTGAAATTGAATGGCTAAGAAAATGTAAGCAACCTTATGACAAATGACACTCCTTTTTTTACCCCAGTGTTCTCTATTAATCTCTCTTGTAGAACTTTCTACATTTTCCTATAGTTATTTTCCAGGGATTAGTAGAACAGGAATCAATTGGCTTATGTTTTAGTTCCATCTTTGATTTGCCAATCCCCCCAACCTTTTTTTTTTGAGTCGGAGTCTTGATCTGTTGCCAGGCTAGAGGGCAGTGGAGCAATCTCAGCTCACTGCAATCTCTGCCTCCCTGGTTCAAGGAATTCTCCTGCCTCAGCCTCCCAAATAGCTGGGACTACAGGCACGCGCCACCATGCCTGGCTAATTGTATTTTTAGTAGAGATGGGGTTTCACCATGTTGGCCAGGATGGTCTCAATCTCTTGACCTTTTGATCTGCCCGCCTTGGCTTCCCAAAGTGCTGGGATTACAGGCATGAGCCACCATTTTCAGCCCACCTCCTTTTGTGTGTGTGTGTGTTTGTGTGTGTATACAGGTTTAAATTTTTTTTTTTAATTATAAGTTCAGCAATACATGTGCAGAATGTGCTGGTTTGTTATAAAGGTATACATGTGCCATGGTGGTTTGCTACAGCTATCAACCCATCATCTACATTAGATATTTCTCCTAATTCTATCCCTCCTGTTGATCCTAATCCCCCAACAGGACCTAGTGTGTGATGTTCCCCTATGTCCATGTGTTCTCATTGTTCAATTTCTACTTATGAGTGAGAACATGTGCTGTTTGGTTTTCTGTTACTGTGTTAGTTTTCTGAGAATGATGGTTTCCAGCTTCATCTATGTCCTTGCAAAGGACATGAACTCATCCTTTTTTATGGCTGCATAGTATTCCATAATATATATGTGCCACATTTGCTTTATCCAGTCTATCATTGATGGGCATTTGGGTTGGTTCCAAGTCTTTGCTATTGTGATCAGTGCTGCAGTAAACATCTGTGTGCATGTGTCTTTATTGTAGAATAATTTAAAATCTTTTGTTTATATACCCAGTAATGGGATTGCTGGGTCAAATGGTATTTCTGGTTCTAGATCCTTGAGGAATTGCTACACTGTCTTCCACAGTGGTTGAATTAATTTACACACCCACCAACAGTGTAAAAGCATTCCTATTTCTCCACATCCTCTCTAGCATCTGCCGTCTCCTGACTTTTTAATGACCGCCATTCTAACTGGCATGAGATTGTATCTCATTGTGGTTTTGATTTTCATTTCTCTAATGACCAGTGATGATGACTTTTTTTCCATATGTTTGTTGGCCATGTAAATGTCTTCTTTTGAAAAGTGTCTGTTCAAAGAGAAGATATAGAAAATTATGCCAATGGGTTTGGAGTTTCTTCTGTTAGTGACTGGGAGACATTAAAGGATTACAAGCAGTTGAATAAACCAAAATAGTTTTTGAGAAGGAAGTTTCCCTGGAAGCAATGATGCATGAATGTAAGTGAATGAAAATAACATTCATCAGGTATGCGACTGTGCTAAAGGTATTATTTATGGTATTTTATTCAATCCTTTTGGTACTATAGCATAGGGGTAATCATCCTGAGGACTAGGCTTTGATTTTTTTTTTGTCTTGTCCAAATTCCTATCCAAGGAGTCTGTGGAGTCATGCCCCACAAACCATAAATTCTCATCAGATAGGTTTTATTTAACCCTATATACCATGACTTACTTTCAATATGACTCTGGCATAACACTATGTGACAAAGGAGAAAGTCAAAATATTTTACTTCTTTTGTCATTTTTTGAAATGGTCCTGCAAAGCTGTCCTTTCTGGGGTAAAATTTGCATCTGTAAAGAATCTCTATTAATATAGGTAGATATTTTTCTTCCAGGCCCTCCCAATCCTGAAGAGATTAAATAAGAGTCTAGCACATTTTAA
>NW_016107379.1:5373859-5469686 GCF_001604975.1 Cebus imitator | reverse complement strand
AGACTGAGTCCAGTGGTGCGATCTCAGCTCACTGCAACCTCTGTCCCCTGGGTTTAAGTGATTCTCCTGCCTCACCCTCCTGAGTAGCTGGGACTACAGGCACCTGCCATCATGCCCAGCTAATTTTAGTATTTTCAGTAGAGACAGGGCTTCACCACATGGGCCATGCCAGTCTTGAACTCCTGACCTTGCCCAGCTTGGCCTCCCAAAGTGCTGGGATTACAGGTGTGAACCACCACACCTGGCCTTCACAGTCTTTTTTATCTTAATCTGAATACTTCCTTTACATTGATCCCAGGTGTTTAGACAAACTCAACCAATTGTTAATCAAAAAATTTTAAAATTTGCCTATAGCCTGGAAGTCCTTCCCCCCGCCCTTTGATTTGTTCTGCCTTTCTGAACCAAACCAATGTATTTCTTAAATGTATTTGATTGACGTCTCATGCCTCCCTAAAATGTGTAAAACCAAACTGCACCCCACCCACCTTGGGCACATATTCTCAATACCACCTGAGGGCTGTGTCATAGGCCATGGTCACTCATATTTTGTTCAGTGGAAGACAGTGTGGCGATTCCTCAAGGATCTAGAAATAGAAATTCCATTTGATCCAGCAATCCCTTTACTGGGTATATACCCAAAGGATTATAGAGTGTTCTATTATGAAGACACATGGACCGTTCATTACGGCACTATTTACAATAGCAAAAACCTGGAACCAACCCAAATGCCCATCAGTGATAGACTGGACAAAGAAAATGTGGCACATATACACCATGGAATACTATGCAGCCATAAAAAATGATGAGTTCGTGTCCTTTGTAGGGACATGGATGAATATGGAAACCATCATTCTCAGCAAACTGACACAAGAACAGAAAATCAAACATAGCATATTCTCACTCATAGGCAGATGTTGAACAATGAGAACACATGGACACAGGGAGGGGAGCATCACACACTGGGTGCTGTTGCGGGGGGTGGCTAGGGGAGGGACAGCGGTGGGTGGGGAATCTGAGGAAGGATAACATGGGGAGAAATGCCAGATACAGATGATGGGGGATAGAGGTAGCAATCTACCTTGCCATGCATGTACCTATGCAACAATTCTGTATGATCTGAACGTGTACCCCAGAACCTAAAGTGCAATAAAAAATATTTTACAGAGTTTGACTCTTTTCATCGACAATCCCCAAGTTAAGAGACAAGAAATTTGAAACTCAGCTGGGTTAAGCAATGTGCTCAAGGACACACAGCTAGTAACAGTTATAGCAGGGAATTAAATCTAGCATGTCCAACTAACTGGTTTCTTTCTAGGCACAGAGGTTGGCTCAAGAGATATTTCAGCAGTCTGGGTGGGCTGTGTTCTCACTGCATAATGAGAAGTTATAATAGAATGTTTAGCAGGCTGCATTGTTAAAACAGCAGATTGGCTGATGGCTGACCCCAGGGGTTTTTCCCTATGACTCAGACACAGTTGGGGAATCCTGAGGGAAGCTCAGCTTTTGCTTCTTGAAATGTAAAGTCCTGACAGTGTAGTGATTGCAGATAGAGATCTCAGTCGTTGACAACAAAGAAGTTTAAAAAGGGACCTTGGGTAAGTCCCTTTCTCTCTGGACCTCAGTTTTCTTAACCACAAATAATTAAACAGTCTCTGAAGTTTTCTTTTGTTCTAAGTCTCAAGGATAATACTGAGTGCCTAATATAATGTGAAGTTCTAGGTAGAGGCTTAACAATAGCATTACTCATTTATAGGAATTAAACAGAATACCCACAAAGAACTGGTTGAAAGTAGTCTGCAGAAATGGTACAGAAGGTACATATTCTTAGTTATTCAACTTTTATGCATTCACTAGACTGTTAAGATTCAGGTAGGCGGGGCTGTATGCTTGTTCATCCTACATCTTAGAGGCCATCACTTGTGTCTTGTGGATAGAAAACCAGTTTCATTGAAAGAAAGAACAAATAATGCAGAAAGGCTGCTTGTCCCCAGTATTTGTTCTTCACTTCTTCTTCAATAATGCACCACCTAGAATTACCTGTATACAGTAGCCTAGGAACAAACTTCATTTCTCAGACTTCCTTGCAGCTAGATGTGCTCATGCTATTAAATTCTGTCCAATGGGATGTAAATAGAATTTTGACTTCTTTTTTTCAAGAAATAATCTTAGAGTGAGAGGACATAATTTTCTCCTTCCAATTTCTCCTTCTGGCTCAGATAAAATGGATACATGGGTAAGCTATTTGGAACTTGGATCATAAACATGTTGAGAATAGCAGTGCAATGAGAAGTGTGGTGTCTAGGTTATCTTCAATAGTCAAGCCTCTAAGCAAACTTTTAACTGTGTAAGTTTACTTAAGTACGAGAGACAGTTATGTCTCTATTTTGTAAAACACTTTTATTTTTGGTTTACAAATTGTTGCAGCTGACCCTAATACATGTGAATATTTTCAAAAGAGGGCTGGGCACAGTGGCTCAGCCTTGTAATTCCAGCATTTTGGGAGGCCAAGATGGGAGGATTGTTTGAGGCCAGGAGTTTGAGACCAGGTTGGGCAACATAGTTTCTACAAAGATTTAAAAATTAGCTGTGCGTGCGTGGTTGCACATGCCTGTAGGCCCAACTACTTAGGAGGCTGAAGCAAGAGGATCACTTGATCCCAGGAGGTTGAAGTTGCAGTGAGCTATGATTGCACCACTGCACACCAGCCAGGGCAACAGAGTGACACTGTCTCAAAACAACAGCAACCAAAAAAAAACTTTCATAATTCTTCTTTCAAGAACAGCTAATAAAAATATTTTGAGCATGGCTACCATAAACTTCACAATGACATATTGTAGATTTGATTTTGGGTGATGATCGGAGAGTGCCTACCTAGTTGGCCACTAGTTAATTTTTATATAACTACAGGATTTGCTTGATCAATAACTTATTTTATACCAATTGTCTAAACTAGCCCTTTTATTTTCACTGAAAACTTTTATATTTCCATATTTTACATAAGGGTGTTAATGTGAAACTAATTTATTTTTGCGAATGAAATGAGGAAGATATATAAAATTGCATTTTAGGTTCTGGAGTACACTTAAAGAACATGCAGGATTGTTGCATAGGTACATACATATATGGTAATGTGGTCTGCTGTCTCCATCCCCATCACTTATATCTGGCATTTCTCCCCATGTTATCCCTCTTAACTCCCTACCCCCCACTGTCCCTCCCCTAGTTCCCACTCCCTGCCAACAGACCTCAGTGTATGATGCTCCCCTCCCTGTGTCCATGTGTTCTCATTGTTCAGCACCTGCCTATGAGTGAGAACATGTGGTGTTTGATTTTCTGTTCTTGTGTCAGTTTGCTGAGAATGATGGTTTCCAGGTTCATCCATGTCCCTACAAAGGACACAAACTCATCGTTTTTTATGGCTACATAGTACTCCATGGTGTATATGTGCCACATTTTCCCTGTCCAGTCTATCATCGATGGGCATTTGGGTTGGTTCCAGGTCTTTGCTATCGTAAACAGTGCTGCAATGAACATATGTATGCATGTGTCCTCATAATAGAAGGCTTTATAATCCTTTGGGTATATACCCAGTAATGGAATTGCTGGGTCAAATGGAATTTCTATGTTTAGGTCCTTGAGGAATTGCCACAGTGTCTTCCACAATGGTTGAACTAATTTACACTCCCACCAACAGAGTAAAGGTGTTCCTCTTTCTCGACACCCTCTCCAGCATCTGTTGTCTCCGGATTTTTTAATGATCTCCATTCTAACTGGCGTGAGATGGTATCTCAATGTAGTTTTGATTTGCATTTCTCTAATGACCAGTGATGATGAGCATTTTTTCATGTTTTTTTGCCTCATATATGTCTTCTTTTGAAAAGTGTCTGTTTGTATCCTTTGCCCACTTTTGAATGGGTTTGTTTGTTCGTTTGTTTTTTTCTTGTAAATCTGTTTTAGTTCTTTGTAGATTTTGGATATAAGTTCTTTGTCAGATGGGTAGATTGCAAAAATTTTTTCCCCATTCTGTTGGTTGCCGGTTCACTCTAATGATTGTTTCTTTTGCTGTGCAGAAGCTCTGAAGTTTAATTAGATCTTGTTTGTCTATTTTGGCTTTTGGTGTTTTAGTCATGAAGTCCTTGCCTATGCCTATGTCCTGAATGGTTTTGCCTATGTTTTCTTCTAAGGTTTTTATGGTGTTAGGTCTTATGTTTAATGAAGCCTTTAATCCATCTGGAGTCAATTTTAGTGTAAGGTGTCAGGAAGGGGTCCAGTTTCTGCTTTCTGCACATGGCTAGCCAGTTTTCCCAACATCATTTATTAAACAGGGAATCCTTTCCCCATTGCTTGTTTTTGTCAGGCTTGTGAAAGATCAGATGGTTGTAGCTGTGTGGTATTGCCTCTGAGGCCTCTGTTCTGTTCCATTGGTCTATATCTCTGTTTTGGTACCAGTACCATGCTGTTTTGATTACTGTAGCCTGGTAGTATAGTTTGAAGTCTGGTAGTGTGATGCCTCCAGCTTTGTTCTTTTTGCTTAGAATTGACTTGGCTATGTAGGCTCTCTTTTGGTTCCATATGAAGTTTAAGGTGATTTTTCCAGTTCTTGAAGAAGGTCAGTCATAGCTTGATGGGGATAGAGTTGAATCTGTAAATTACTTTGGGCAGCATGGCCATTTTCATGATATTGATTCTTCCTAACCATGAACATGGAATGTTTCTCCATCTGTTTGTGTCCTCTCTTACTTCATTGAGCAGTTGTTTGTAGTTCTCCTTGAAGAGGTCCTTTACATCCTTTGTTAGTTATATTCATAGGTATTTTGTTCTCTTTGTAGCAATTGTGAATGGCAGTTCATTTTTGATTTGGCTCTCTTTAAGTCTGTTATTGGCGTATAAGAATGCTTGTGATTTTTACACATTGATTTTGTATCCTGAGACTTTGCTGAAGTTGCTTATCAGTTTCAGGAGATTTTGGGCTGAGACGATGGGGTCTTCTAAATATACAATCATGTCATCTGCAAATAGAGACAATTTGACTTCCTCCTTTCCTAATTGAATACCCTTTATTTCTTTTTCTTGCCTGATTGCTCTGGCTAGAACTTCCAATACTATATTGAATATGAGTGGCGAGAGAGGGCATCCTTGTCTAGTGCCAGATTTCGGAGGGAATGCTTCCAGTTTTTGCCCATTCAGTATGATATTGGCTGTGGGTTTGTCATAAATAGCTTTTATTATTTTGAGATACTTTCCGTCAATACCTAGTTTATTGAGAGTTTTTAACATAAAGGGCTGTTGAATTTTGTTGAAGGCCTTCTCTGCATCTATTGAGATAAGCATGTGTTTTTTGTCTTTGTTTCTGTTTATGTGGTGAATTACCTTTATAGACTTGTGTATGTTCAACTAGCCTTGCATCCCCGGGATGAAGCCTACTTAATCATGGCGGATAAGCTTTGTGATGTGCTGTTGCAATCAGTTTGCCAGTATTTTATTGAAGATTTTTGCATCTATGTTCATCATGGATATTGGCCTGAAGTTTTCTTTTTTTTGTTGAGTCCCTGCTGAGTTTTGGTATCAGGATGATGTTGGTTTTATAAAATAATTTGGGGAGGATTCCCTCTTTTTGGATTGTTTAGAATAGTTTCAGAAGGAGTGGTCCCAGCTTCTGTTTGTATGTCTGGTAGAATTCAGCTGTGAATTTTTGTGGGATTTTTTTGGTTCGTAGACTATTAATTGCTGCCTCAACTTCAGCCCTTGTTATTGGTCTATTCAGGGTTTTGACTTATATACTTCAGATGCTCAGAAATTTATTGGATCAGAGGTCACTCCATGGGTTTTGCTTAGTACTTTCATAGATATAACTCATTGTAGAGAAGGGGATGAAACACACACACACACACACACACACACACACACACACACACACACACACGGAGATTTTTCCCTAAAAGTTTCAGTTTGAAAATGTTTGTTTGTTTTTTCTTTTTTGAGAAAATTTGAAATTATCTCTCTGCCATTAAATCCAGATTTGAATATTTTGTGGTTGTATGACTCACTCAAATCATTTCACATCATCAGATGCCTCTTTGGAGAATCAGAGCTTTCTATCATCCCTCTGGTAGAAAGTAGAGAAATGCCAAGACCTTTCACAAGGAAATTCCAGGGAATACTTCTGTTTCTAAGTCCTCACCTGTCCCCGTGAGGCCCAGGGTGAAAAGACTGTCATTTTTTTTTTTGGTTAAATCATATAATCAGAGTCAATTTCTTTGCCTGTAATATGGGGTACTCCTACTTAGGGCAAGAATGATCTTCCCAGTCACTTAGAGGAATTGAATGAGTTGCCCCAAATCATACAGAATCATGTCTGACAGGGACATAGCTTGAACCCAAGTGTTTTGAGACAAAGTTCAATGCTGTCTCAGATCCATTCAATGAGGCTGCCTACAGCTGAAAGAAGCCAGAAAAAGCATGCTATGAAACCTCTTGATTTGAGTGTTCTGTGGAAGGTGACTGGGTAAAAGCAGACCTGAGAGGATGACATGCTGTGGAGTTTAGGAGGGGCTTCTGGGCAGAGCCCCAAATGGTCCGGGGTTGTGACTGGCTCAAGTCTGGTTGCTTGCTGCTCAGAGACCGAAGACATGAAGTGAGGTGTGGTGAAAGGAAAGCAGTTTTATTAATCAAATGCTAGCAGTTGAGGGATGGCCAGGCTCATGACTTTAAAAGACCATTCCACCATTTTGGGCTGAGTGAAGGGGTTTAAGAAGGAAAAGGTGTGGGGATCATGCGGGAGCGGTGCACCAGGGCGCAGGTGCACACATCTTGATCCAATGACTGTCTTCAGTAATTGCCCATCTGGAGGTCTGGTTTGAGTCACCCTGACTTTATTCCAGTAGTGGTGGGCTAAATGTTTGTAACTCCCCCTAAACAGAAGGATTCTACAACTGGGTCTTTCTGCCTGGTTTGTTTCAAAATTGGCCTATGGAGTTTCTAAGCAAGAACAGAATTACGTGAGTACTGTTCACGAACGTACCTGGTGGAAAAGGGAGACACAAAGAGTTTGAAACTATGCTTCAGGGCTGAAAGCGAGAAAGGAAAAGCTTGGCTTTTGGGGATACTTGGGATATTTTGGGATACTTGATTACAGAGTGACACTTAGAAAACTAAACAATACAAGGGTATTTACTTGCCTTAAAAAGATTAATGTCTATTAGGCAATTAAATACTCTACTGGGGCTTGATCTGAAGGTATTGTAATGGGTCTGAACACATGTATTTCCAGGAATAGCCATAGCAGAATTGGTTGTGAGTTTGATGCAGTGGAAACAACTTAAATGTCTAGTAAGAAATTGAAAAAATAAAGTATGGCACAGCTACAAAGTAAAATATTATATAGTCAATAAAAATGATGGTGGGCCATTTGTTCTTAATAATTTTTAGTTATAGACACTCCCCCCAACTTTTTTTTTTTTTGGAGACAGGGTCTTGTTCTGTCACCCATGATGGAATATAGTAGTACAATCATAGCTCACTGAAACCTCGAATTCTTGGGCTCAAGCAATCTTCCCACCTCAGCCTCCCTAGTGGCTAGGACTACAGGTGTGCACTACCATGCCCAGCCAATTAAAAATTTTTTTTCATGGAGGTGAGGTCTGGCTATATTTCCTAGGCTAATCTCAAAGTTCTGGCCTCAAATGATTCTCCTGCCTTGTGCTTCTAAAGCTTTGGGATTACAGGCATGAGCTACTGCACCCAGCCACATGGACCCTTTTGAGGGTTCAAGAACCATATAACTTGTCCCCAGAAAAATGTATCCACATACACACAAATGTCAGGTTACAATTTCAGAAGGGCCTTCAATTTTCCTGAAGCCAGTCATGCTAAGAATTCCTATGTAAGATATATTTTTAATGACTTGGACAGGTGTTTGTGACAGCATAATTTTTGCACAAAAATACAGTTTACAAAGTGGCATGTATAGGGTGATAGAATTTGATTTAAAAAATGTAAATATCTTTCTATGCAGAAGTCAGGAAGAATATCAAAATATTAATAGTGTATCTCTACAGGTGATGTTTTAGATGATATTTATTTTCTTTTTAAGCTCTATTTGTATTTTATAAGTTCTATAATAATCATGCATTAATTTGTGCAACACTTTTAAATAGTAAATTTAAAAAATCTGAGAAAGTTGAAAAAAGTTGGCAGTTGTGAAAGTAGTGTAGGCAGGACAGCTCAGAGGTGTGAGGACTCTGGAGGAAGCCAGGTACAGGGCGGGTGTACCCAAGGGCCCTATAGGGTACACCTGTTGAGGCAGGTCTAGAGGTCTAGCCCTGCCTGTCTTTGCTCAGCTACCCTGTCTTTGCTCCAGTAGATGAATGCAACCCTGAACAATTATGTAAGCACAATCATTTACCTCTTTCAGGTATGATCCTTGGGGCCCTGCAGAGCTCTCTCTGGAACATGACATTGAATCTCAATTACAGAGGGAGTTAGGAAATAGGAAGGTATCTAGGGAAAGGGGACAAGGATGGAGTCTATGGTACACACAGACCAGTGGAAGGTCCTAGGGGGGTGGCCAGAGAAGAGATGACTAAATATGGGCAAGGTCATTGTTTTCGCGTGTTTAAGGAGTGTCGTGGAGAAGAGGGGATACAGTTGTGTAATAATCCAAACCAATGTTTCTTAGGCACTGTATTTTAGGCTGTGTTCTTAGAGCTGGAGAAATAGGTGATGCAAGTCTTTGCAACAGAGGATTTAAGAAAGCATTCCAATATGGTCTAATGTGGGCTAGGATGAAGATTCAGTGGAGGAACAATAGAAAAGCAAAGGGGCAAATGAACTACTCTGCCTGGGGAGGCTGCAGTGCATTTTATGGTAAGATAGAACTATTCTAGGTTTAGAAAGATGACAAAGAATTCTAGGCAGGGCAAAAGGGGCAATGTATACAAAAGTGAGAGGCATGAACAGCAAGCTACAAAGGGCAGAAGATGAAAACAAGGAGATTTAGGTGGTCTCCAAAGTGTGAAGAGTCTTGAATTCTATGTTAAAACATTCGGACCTATGCTATGGACATATAGAAAGTATCCACCCTATGATGGAACTAGGTCCAATGATAGAAGATACAGCAATTGCCTTGGGAGAGAATGACTGTCCATCACACAGAGGCTGGTAAGCTCTTTGTTGGGTATACACTGAAGAGAGACAACCACATAACATGGCATTTGTCTGGACTTTGTGATCTCTGCCATCCTCTGGGAATGGCCCCAGTCTTAGCTTTTCAGGACATGTATTTGTGTATTTCCCTCTGTGAAAGACAGAGCCTGGAGGTACTACATATTCTTGATTTCTAAGTTAGTGAATTAAGAATAACAACTTGACAGCTTATACCAGAATTCATCTATGAAATATGTGTCTAAGTCTGCTTGGGCTGTTATAACAGAATTTTATAGACTGGTAGCTCATAAACAACAAACACTGATTTCTCACAGTTTTGGAGGCTAAGAAGCCCAGGATCAAGTTGACTGCTGTCTTCTCACTGCATCCCCACATGGTAGAAGGGTCAAGGGAGTTCACTGGAGTCTCTTTTATAAGGATGCTACTCTCATGCATGAGAGTTCTACCGTAATGACCTAATAATCACCTTCCAAAAGCCCTACATCCAAATACTATCACACTGGATATTTGGGTTCAACATATAAATTTAGGGAGGGGGCACAAACATCCAGCCTATAGTAGAAGGAGCCCTTCTTATTTGGAAAGATCGTATGTGAAGCCTGTCTGAGTAGCAGGTAAGACCCCAAAGAGGTTGTCAGGAGTTCATGCAAAAGAAAGACTATAGCTAAGCTGACCAGCCTGAGAGCGTAAGGAGGGTTAAGAGATATGTCTCATCACTGTATCAATGGGGAATAGGAAAGATCAGTGGTTTATAAGGTGATGAGGGAAGGAGGGACTAGAAAAATGGTCTATGGCCGAGAACTCCAGGGGGCAAACACAGCTAGAGCTTTACAGCAATATGCGTGTTTGTGCAGGTGGCCATTGCTCAACTGACTGACTGAGGCAGTGGGCTGGGGTTGCAATTAAACCAGTGTCCTGTTTCCTAAGTCATATTTCCTGGGTTTGCATTTGAAGGAGGTGTCTCTATGGCCTAGTGGTGACCCTGGGAAAGGAAAAGCATCTTATGGAATTGCCTTATGATAAGGTGGTTATTAAGGATTGAATGTTTGTGTCCACCCCAAATTCACATGTTGAAATACTAATTCCCAGTGTGATGGTATTTGGTGGGGGGACCTTTGGGAGGTAAAGAAGGTTAGATGAGGTCATGATGATGAGGTCATTGTGATGGGATGAGTGCCCTTATAAAATGAGGAGGAAACATAAGATCTCTGTCTCTCTGTGCGTGTGAAGATACAATGAGAAGATAGTAGTCTGCAAACCAGGAAGAGTGTTCTCATCATACACTAGCTTTGCTAGTGCCTTGATTTTGGACTTTTGCTGTTTATGCCATCCAGTCTATAGTAATTTGCTATGGCTGCTGAAACTAAGATAATGTCCAAGGGAGGGTTTCACAAGGGAGATGCCTAATGTCCAATTTGAAGTTGTTGTGATGTAATGATCCTTTTTCTAGCTACTACATCAATCTTCAAGTAAAGGCATTATACTTATTAGCTCTTTGTGCAAGATGAGTGTATGGGTGTGTAAAAATTAAAAAAGGGCAGGGTTTCGTGTCTGGATTGTAGCCATGTGGAAAAAACAACATTTGCAGAATCAGAATCCTAGATTTGGAGACATCAGAATACAGGTTTCCCAAACCCCCATCACTCCCTTTTCTTTCCCAAGAAATCTGCAAGCTTTGGTCTTCCGTGGAGCATGGAGTTGATAGTTTGAGCCAGGCTTACCTGGATTTTAAAGGGCAGGGAGGAAACAAGTGACATCAGGATTACATATCATTATTTTAGTGCCTCCAGCAAGATGTTATGAATAAGTTTATTTTATGGCTGTCTGTCTCTTGCTTAAGTAAGCTAATATTGCTTCACGGGTAGTTTACACAAATCATTGTTTTAAGGATGCAGTTTAAAACAACAAATATATGAGCAAACTGAAATTCTTATCTCTAAGACCCAAAGGATAATAGTTCATTTATGCATCACATCTTCTGGGTTGTGTTTTTATAGACTCTATAAATTGGATAAACAAGCTAAGTGCAATGCATGATACTGAAGGATAAATAATAAGCTTTAGGTTGAGGACCCAGCTCATGCTAAGTTGCTGTGTGAATTTAGATAACTGTAGTCCTCTCTGATATATTCTGTAATGTTGGAATGTGAGACAAAAAATGACCTCCACCATCTGTATTAAGACTAAATTAGTTGTATTAAACTGTGACTTCAGTAAGATGTAAACATCCTTCTTCCTCATGTAGAGGACTCAAGATAGGCTATAGGTATCTCCGCTCTAGGAAATCCTCTAGGGTCCAGGATCCTTTATATTTTTTCTGAAGGCAGTAAAGCACAAAAAGCCAAGAAAAGTCTCTAATGATTAAATATATAACCTGGAAGCTGCACATAGCACTTCAACTCACATTCCCTTGGCCTGAAGTTTGTCACATGGGCTCACCCAACCTGCAAGGTAGATTAGGAAATATAGTAATAGAGTCTATATTCTTAGCTGATATATGTTGCCAGCTAACTGGGGTTCCATCACTCTGAGAGAAGAGGAGAATGGGTATGGCAGAACAATTAGAGTCTCTGCCCCAGGTTCCTTCCAGACCTAACAGTTTAAGATTCTTGGTGTTATCAACAGTTTTGATGATCAGATATCAAATTACTCTCCATCTTTAGGACTCTTTCTGCTGGGTGATGATTGAGATGCCTCGATCACAGAATTAGCAAGTAGTTTAGATCAGTGCTGTCCAGTAGAAACATAATATAAGCCACACAGAAATTAAAAAAAAAATTGTAGTAGCCACAGTAAATGAAGTAAAAAGGAGCAGCTAAAATGCATTTTAATAATTTTATTTTATCTAATCATGTAAACACTATTAACAAGTTATTTTACATTTATTTTTTCATACTGAGTCCTTGAGGCTTATTCTGTAGCATACTTTTACAGCACCTCTCAACTTGAACTAGCTGCATTTTCAGTGTTCAGTAACTCCATATGTCTGCTGACCACCCTGTAGTACAGGATAGTTACAGACTGTGTTGGCTAGAATGATAATACTATTGTGTACACCATGAATTATTTTATTATAAAGGGAATCTGCTAGTTAATTAATTTAGATTTAACTCTGGATTATAACACATACATACATACATACATACATACATTGATTGATTGATTGAGACAGAGTTTCGCTCTTGTTGCGCAGGCTGGAGTGCAATGGTGTGGCCTCAGCTCACCACAACCTCCATCTCCCAGGCTCAAGCGATTCTCCTGCCTCAGCCTCCCAAGTAGCTGGGATTACAGGCATGCACCACCACGCCCAGCTAATTTTTTGTATTTTTAGTAGAGATGGGGTTTCTCTTTGTTGGTCAGGCTGGTTTCGAACTTTCGACTTCAGGTGATCCACCCATCTCGGCCTTCTAAAGAGCTGGTATTACAGGCATGAGCCACCATGCCAGGCCTATAATATTTATTAATATGAAGGAGAGCGTCATCTTTTCACCTGAGGCTTTCCTATGAATAAGTAACTATGGACTATTCACCTTCTGGATCATCAGAGTCTAACCAAATACCGATACCAATTAGTCAAGTTGGATAGAACCTGTTGGAGTCCAGCTCTGTCATGAGAAGTAAGCTGCTTAACTCTTCTGAGCCCAATTTTCTTTACCTGTAAAAATGTCACACGTTAAAGTATTTTTTTATCTATATTTTTTGGAAGCTGGATGCAGCAGAAATAGCACTGGATAAAGAACAAAGAATTTGGACGTTAGGTTCAACCTTCCCCTGGTTCTGTGAGACTAACAATATCTTCTCTTTGAATCTTTTTTCCATTTTGAAAGGTGGGGTGGTATTTTAGGTGTTTATCAATTCTTCTTCCCTCTTTTGAAATGGAATCACTTGACATTAAGCTAAAAGGGTCACATTTCTAGGATATCATTAGGGAGGTAATTGCTTTCTCAGCTTCCAACTACTCCCAATAATTCCGTAAAAGGGAGAATTGGAATCTGGAAGGCTGAGGCTGCCATAGTAGTCCAATATTTCTGAATTGATACATTCTTTGGAAGAAAGAGTGGGAAAGATCAGGTAGAAAAATATTTTATGGTAGTGACTGGTCCTTTGGCATAAACATTGAAAAAAAATCCCGAGAACCCTCTATCAACCCTGTTGAAAATGTATATTGGGGAGTCTTTTTGAAAGCTGATTTGGCAACATGTATCAAAAGATAGAAAACATATATGTCCTTTCAAGTAACAATTTTATGTCTAAGAATTTAAGGAAGTAATTTGATGTTCACAAAGGTGTATCGATACACGTGTTCAGTGCTCCATGGCTGACAACATCAGAAAATCAGAAACACTCTGCCTGCAAAAAATAAGGACCTAGTAAAAAAGTTATGCTACAGGCATATATGAAGATATTATCAAACCATTAAAAGCCATGTTTTCCCAAAATATTTAATGATGTAGGCAAATGCTTTGCTACAATGTTGACCATAAAACATCACTAACAATATGACATAATCAGTCATGTGGTCGGTCCTAGACTTCTTTTTAAGTTGGCCCCTTCCCAGGGGGTCCCCTCATCGTTCCTAACTTTGCCTTCTTGTCCTCTGGTCCCTATTTCTCCCTTCCATCTTCAAATGTTCTCAGAGTGAATCTTTGTTTTCTTACAGGTCAGAGTCTCTTACATTAATATTTTGATATTTTAGCCTGGATAATTCTATGTTGCAGGGGTAGGGGTCTGTCCTGTGCTTTGTAAGATGTTGAACAGCACCCCTAACCTTTGTAAATTAAATGTCAGAAGCACCTTCTCCCAGCAAAGATAAACGAAAATGTCCCCAGACATTGCCAAATGTTTTCTTGGGGCTCAGTCACCCCTCCACACTACTACTGAGTTGGTGATGGTTTAAGTTTGGTGATCAGAACTAGGAATCAAGGCCCAACATGACTTCATCATTTGTTCCAGAAAACTCTTGCCTAGGAAGATAAAGCTGTAAACCAGTAGATAACTTCATTGTTAACCTCAGGCACTTCATGAAAACCCATTTCTTCTGCCCAGGCCAATTGGATGCTCATCTGGGTAGACATCATCACTCTTAAGACAATAAATTGCTCAGGTGGAAAAAACCCTCTTGCTCATCAAACAACCATTTACTTAGGAAGACTACCTCGAAACCTCTAGCCTCTCAGTGTCTACCAATCCTATGTTACCAAATGACAAAGACCTGCCTGCAACACTGGAATCCAGACCCGCAAACCTTTGACCTCCTCTTTCTCAGACATACTAAAACTTGTTCAAGGCAGTACTCTCCCATATTTGGTCAGTAAAAATTGGACTTTGCTAATAAATAGTGGTCTATCTGAGGAATTGGCAATACTCCAAAACCTTTCCACCTTTAAAGAAGGGGGCACAATTATAAAGTCATCAATCCATGATGCCCATAAAAAGACAAGAAGAAATTCTGAAACAGGCACTTTTCTGCATCCAAGGCCATATAAGATTCCTAGGCATGCTGTCCCCACACTGCACTCTATAAGTAGAAAGGAAGCCACACAAGGATTTGTGTTCCTTCTGCCCACGGAATGTGAGTGTGTGTGGAAGAGGGTTGGTACAAAAAGCTTCATAAGCACAGAAAGAAGAAAAGCATAGAAACACACACAAATAAACACATACATACATCTATAAACATATATACACACACACGCACATAGGGTGGAATTATGGGTGATTACATTTTTATACTTTTCCCTGTTTGAAAATTTTTTTAATGAAAATGTCTTCCTGTTAATAAGTAATTACTGTTATAATCTTAGATGAAATAATATGTTAATATAATCTTATCTTGGAGTATATTGGGAGGTCCAGTATATTAGCTTTGAGGAAGTGCCAAAGAAGTGGAACACTTAGTCCGTGGGATCTTCCTTCTTTCTACACAGTTCAGGAGAGCAGTAGCAAAAGCCGCTATGGGGTTGGGAGTGTATCATTTGCACCAAGTGTTCATTGGAAGCGTCAATGGAAAAGATGATAATTACCTGTCCTTTTAAACTTATATTTTCTTTAATAATTTCATAGTTGCTAAGAAATAAACTCAACAGTGAGATGGGATGAGTAAGCTAAGGTGTGTATGACAGGAAACAATGTTCCTGTCATAAGATTAGGCAGTAAGATTAGTTGTGCTGTTGTATACTCATGGGCATCAATAGATGTCTAAGCTGAGCATGTCCTTGATATAATAGGTCAGTCTAGTGATGAACCCTCTGGCTTTCAACTTGACACTATCATATGCTCATTTTGTGACCATGAACAAAACATTTCACCTTTTGACTGCAGTTTCTTCTTTTATTTTTCTATATATTTCTTTTTTTGAGATGGAATCTTACTTTGTCATTCAGGCTGGAGTGCAGAGGCACAATCTTGGCTCATTGTAACCTCTGCCTCCTGGGTTCAAGCAATTCTCCTGCCTCAGCCTCCAGAGTAGCTGGGACTACAGGCGTGTGCCACCATGCCCGGCTAATTTTTTGTATTTTTAGTAGAGACGGGGTTTCACCGTGTTAGCCAGGATGGTCTCTATCTCCTAACCTTGTGATCCGCCTGCCTCAGCCTCCCAAAGTGCTGGGATTACAGGTGTGAGCACTGCTCCCGGTCACCTTTTGACTGCAGGTTCTTCACCTGCAAAGGTAAGAGACTTGTATCTGCCCAGTGAACCTCATGAGTTTGTTATAAAGACCAAAAGAGATAATCCATATATACACATGCTTAGGAAATAATTCCAATGCATGGCATCATGGGAATACCTCTCAATTTTTTAAGTACTTCTCTGACATTAACATAGATTACAATAAACAGCTCACGTTCAATTTAAATGCTGGAGCTGTTTAGCTCTATGGAGTGCTTGAGACAGAGGTATAGGTATTTGGGGATCTCCACCTTATCTTGGGGCACCTTGCCCTGGCACAGCACCAGGGACCTGGCTAGAGGCCCCTAGCTTGCAGCCTGGTTTCCCCAGGGCTGAGCACATACCTAGGAGGAATCTTTAGGAATGCTTGCCACAGCTGCCCACTATCCCTCATTAACATTTCATGCCTAGCATGTAAACCTCAAATTGAATTTTTCGGGATGGAGTCAAGGAATTAAAGGAATGAGGAGGAGCAGACAGATAAGCACATTTCCTGCTTCCATCCACTATTTATTTATTGTGTGCACACCATTTTCTAGTTATTTACTGGATGTCATCTCATTTACTAATACTCAAAGCAACTTGTCGTTTACTAACACTCAAAACTTTCTTGTCATTTACTAGATGTTATCTCATTTACTACTACGCAAAGCAACACAAGTGTAAGGTCTACGTGACTGTAGCCATTTACAAGTTTCATAAACTTGACCCAGGTCACAGAGCTCATCAATAGCAGAGCAAGAATTCACACCCAACTGCGTAAATTCCATTCTGTCTTACCCTATCTGATATTTGGCATTTGTATATTACCCACAGTGGAGTAGCACAACACTAGTACTAGGTTTTCTAGTCTGCTTTATTCTTTATATCAACTACAGGTGGCAAGAGGGCAGAGGGCAAAAGAAGCAAGAAGAAATAAGAACATTGATGTTTAGTGGTCTTATTCATTCCCCCCCAAGCCGAGTAAATTTATGCTTGACTATGCAAAGTGCTTAACTATACAAAACATCATGGAAGTGAGTGACATTAATATCAATTACTTCTCAGGGATTAATTCTTTCTGTTGGTTTTTCTCTGCGACTATCCACATTTTGGCTTCCCAGAATGTTACAAAACAATGTTAATTAAGAATGCATGCATAAAATTTCCCAAAAGTAAGCAAACATTCCCTGCACTCCTTATATTAATTGGTCCCTCTCTTTTTTTTAACTTTTTTTTTTTTTGAGATGAAGTTTTGCTCTTGTTGCCTAGGCTGGAGTAAAATGGCACGATCTCAGCTCACTGCAACCTCTGCCTCCCAGATTCAGGCAATTCTCCTGCCTCAGCCTCCGGTGTAGCTGGGATTATAGGCATATGCCACCATGCCTGGCCAATTTTTTTTTTTTTTTCATATTTGTTTTTAGTAGAGATAGGGTTTCACCATGTTGGCCAGGCTGGTTTCAAACTTCTGACCTTAGGTGATCCACCAGCCTCAGCCTCCCAAAGTGCTGAGATTACAGGCATGAGCCACCACACCTAGCCTCTGGTTTCTCCCTTGGTATACCCTTGCTTTGTGTACACTGGTCTCCTGAAGTGACAGCTCTAATGAAATAATACGTGATTCTGTCTTGGGCTCCCCTTGCTTCACTGCGAGTATTACCTATATTTATGTAACTCAAGAGCCCACAGAAGTGTTTTCTTCTAGGTGATTTTTAAAAATATATCCAAATAGAAGAATGGCTAGCTTAAATTTTAAATTCATCTCAACAGATACCTATTTGATGTCTTGATAGGTACCCTACTATGAATATATTGTACAATAAAGCTTGGGATTTGAAGTCAGAGCAACTTGGACTTTGAAGCCTGGCTTGTAGTCATCACTTGTGACCAGACCATTGTTCTCTCAGACAAGGATGTGTCTCTCCTTGCCACCTGTTTTGCCTTCACTTACCTAACCTCCACACTGTAGTCAGAGTGATTTGTCTAAATTATCCCTCTGTATAATAGGCTTGAAAATATTCCCCTTTTGTATAGTCCAAGTTTTCTGGATTTGTCACAGGTGAGCAATGACTATCTGGGCTGGTGGCATGGGGGTAAAAGAATTTACCAAGACAACTGTAGATGAAGAAAGGCATATTAAAGAAAGTATGTAAAGAAGTTGCGAGTTTGCAACAGGCAACCAGTAAGAGAGGAGCCAACTGCAAGGAAACAAAGGCTTGCTGGGGATTTTGTAGATGGTGTTCATGCTGAAGAGGGCTTTGTGCAGTGCTGATAATGCCTAGGTTGCAGTGAGCTAACTCGCAGGTGTCTGGTGATAAGTTAGGTGCAGGAGGGCTATATGTGCTGGACCATGAAGAGACGCAGACTTATAGCTTATCTGCTTTCTTCTTTTTGCTTTCCCCTGGTCCCACCAGCCTGACTTCCTTTCCCTAATTAGGACTCCACAGTATTGATGATGGATTTCTTTTACATTTATGAAGAAGGCTAAGCATGGGAAAGGATAAGCAAAATACTAAGGTACACATTATAGCAGTTAAGATGAATGAAGTAGATCTCTCTCTATATGCAATACGAAGGTAAATCTCCAAATCATTGCAAGGACTGAGAAGAGCATATTGTAGGTGGGTTACTAACATTCAATTTATGCTCAGTTTTGAGCATACAAAAGAGGAAAATAAGACTCCAGGCTTAAAAGGTCCAATAGATAGTATTCCCTTTACTTGTCAGAGTTCAAAACCGTGTCACTCTGGGGGCCTCTTGTCTAACTGTCTGTGTACCCTCTTAAAAGACCTTTAACGTGGATTGAGGTAGAAAAAGGGCATCACCCACTATGATGAGATGAGGGTGAGGAAAAGCAGAGTACCCCAGAAAATTATTTCTTTAAAAAGAGAAAGCCAGGCTGAACATACTGGCTCACGCCTGTAATCCCAGCACTCTGGGAGGCTGAGGTGTGTGGATCACTTGAAGTCAGGAGTTCAAGACCAGCCAGGCCAACATGGCAAAACCCCATCCTTACTAAAAATACAAAAATTAGTTGGGCGTGGTGGTGGGCACCTGTAGTCCCAGCTCCTTAGGAGGCTGAGGCAAGGAAATCACTTGAACTCGGGAGGCAGAGGTTTCAGTGAGCCGAGATTGTGTCACTGCACTCCAGCCTGGGGAACAGAGGGAGATTCTGTGTCAAAAGAAATAAAAATCAAAAGAGACAGCCAAGCACACATAGGCACAATAGTAGACTTAGATGTCATCCATCTTGCCATACACTTGTCACTGCATCTCAGTTCTCTTACCTCTTTATTCTTTGGAAGAATTAATTGTAAGCCATTTTATAAAGCTTGCAGATGGGTGATGGACTGATATTGAACACTCATCCTCCTGTCTACCACAGGATTTCTGTGCTTCAGAATATGCAGAATTTGATAGGTATGTGGTCTTTAGGGATTTTTGGCACAAACTCCCAGATGGTAGGAGATGTGAACATGGTTTGACACTTCATTAAGCCCCCAGGTAGGAAATGATCAGGTCCCACTATCAATTCATCCAGAGCATGGGTCTTCCGTGCCATGACACTGAAGACATTCACGGGGCCAGGCTTCCGGCTTTGGAGTTTTTATCAATGGTTGAAATTACCTTCCTAGTCAGCTCTCTGCAACTGTCCCCTACAAACAAGCTAAGCCTCAGCCACAAGGTGACTCACTAGGATTACACCGTGTACTTCCCCACTTTGAGGCCTTTGCTACCCATGCCCCTCTACTTGTGGTGACCTTTCTTTCACTAGTGAATACATGCTCACCCCGAGGATACCTCTCCCATCTTGACCATCCAATCCTTCCTCCGTGTACTGCTAACACTTCTTCAAGGCTGCCAGGGATTGAGCTGGGCATGTGTCTGGCTCTCCCAGTAGACTGGGAGTTCAGTGAGGGCAGAGGCCTTGGCTTTTCTCATGTCCATATTTTCTGAGATTCAGTGGCTGTCACATGCTGGAACAGATGATGCTTGAGTCCACCATGGTGCTATGAGCATACCTGGCCCTCAGTACCTATAATTGCACCTCCCCTTCTGGGGATCTCTCTTATTGAAGAGGCTCTGGATTCCAGAGCGTTCTCAGGAAGAATGACTGTGTAGATGTGGTGGAAAAAGAACTGGCTAAAGAGGCCTGGGTTTGCCTCTCTGCTCTCTCAGCTTCCTGGGCATGAGCAAGCCCCTTTCCCTCTCGGGGCCTCAGTCTCTACCTCTCAATGAGGCCTGTCCCTCACAGCTCTGAAGACGTAAGAATCAGTTGCTGTTTGCTGTGCTTCTTTCAAGTCAACCTCCCCTGTCTTTCTGTCTCTGTCTCTTACTTTCCCCTGTGTCCTTCCTCTTAGGTGCATAATAAACCAAGAGTTTACAGTAAAAGCACAGGAAGAGCTGAATGATGTGTTCTCTTCAGGAAAGTACCTGGTCCCCCAGGGAGCTGGGGGCGCCTCCGGAGCCCCTGCTCCCGAGCTGTGGCTCCTGAGGACTTTCAGTGTAGACCTGGCAACTTAACCTTAGCCTTTGATGTGGCTCTGACAGTGCTCAATGTGCAAGCAGCTCAAATTCAGAGCCGTGAAAAGGCTTGCTGCTTTCTACCGCTGACCCTGGAGACTTATCAGAGGTGGGGGTGTTGTGGGGACAGCCTGGGGGTCCCTCAGGGGAGTGGCACAGAACATGAATCTTGATAATCACACCCACGTGATCCCCAGACTTCAGGTAGGACCAGACTCTTCTTCCACCCAATCTCTCTTAAAGAGGAAACCAGACATGCCCTTGTAATCTGGTGTGCATCCCGAGAAGCCACACAATGCCCAGAGGAAGTCCCTAAAGGGCCAACACATTGAACAATCAGCCCCTGTATCTTCAAGAGGTGTCTGTGTTCTTATAAAGAACTGAGAGATCCTAATTATTTTTTGTTCACATCTTGTTTTTCTTGGTAGAAATAAAGGTGATGAAGGATTCTGAAGATGTGGTTTCAATTCATGGCTCATTCATTTATTTTCTTGGCAAACATTGGAGGACCTATGTTATGCAAGGCACTGTGCTGGGCATCAGGGATACAAAGGCTTTATATAGGTAGCTTGGTAGATAAATAGGGATAGGTAGATAGATCAATGGAGATGGAGATATGGATCTAGATCTAATTCCATATCTAAATCTTGTAAGGCTTAGAGTATGGTAGTAGATACAGTCTTCATAAAAATAATGATGCAGCCAGGCACGATGGCTCACCTTGTAATCCCAGCACTTTGGGACGCTGAGGTGGGTGGATCACCTGAGGACAGGAGTTTGAAACCAGCCTGGCCAACATAGTGAAACCCCGTCTCTACCAAAAATACAAAACTTAGCTGGGTGTGGTAATTCATGCCTGTAATCCCAGCTATTCAGGAGGTTGAGGCAGGAGAATTGCTTGAACCCAAGAGGTGGCGGTTACAGTGAACCGAGGTTGCACCACCGCACTCCAGCCTGGGCAACAAGACTGAAACTCTGTCTGAATCAATCAATCAATCAATCAAAAAGAAACACAAATAATTGTCGTAACTCTCCAGAGGGAAAATGATGGTAAGCCATGAACCTATAAAACAAAAAGAATCCTGATTTATTCTGGGAGTTAAGCAAGGCTTTCTGCATAGGGCCCATTGAGCTGAGTACCTATGGAAGGAGACCACCAAACCTCCTGCTACCAACACTCATCAGACTAATTGTAATATGGGTTCTGGAGTCAGGCTGCTTGAGTTTCAATGTCTCTACTAAAAAGTAAATAATTTTACAAAGTCATTGAGGACTTAGTCTCCTTCCTTTTACAATATCACCCCACCCCCAACCCTACAGTGTAGCTTTCAGCCTTGGATCATAGGATGGCTGCTACTCCTCCAGCCATCACAATTACTTTCAGATGCAAAGAAGGGCTGGACCAAAAGCCAAAGGGGATATTTCCTTTCAAGGAAGTTAACCAGGACCTCCACTCATTGAGTGTTATCTACATGTCATTGGGCAGAAGTGGATCTTATAACTACTCCTGTTTGCAAGGATGTTGGCTGTGTGTGTGTGTGTGTGTGTGTGTGTGTGTGGTGTGTGTGCACGCACGCATGCGCATGGGCAGGGTTGGTAGGGAGTATTTTAAATTGAGTATTTTGACTTTTTGAACTAAATCAGAGGAGGCTGGGTAGAAACCAGCCCTGTCTGCCCAGGTTCTAGTTGATATTTATTCCCTTTTCATCACCTTTATGTTTTTCCCACTCTTGGCAACACTGACTAAAATTTCTTTTGGGAAATGAACCTGCCCTCAGATGGAAATTTGTGATGATTTACCTTCTTGAACCCAAAAAATGAAGCTTCAGGATTTTGAATCCTAAGCAGAAGAGACAAAGTTGGCAAAACAGCGGGAGTATATTCATTCCAAGGCATGGTCAGAACTGTGCATTCATTTTCTGCTGCTTAGAACCCTGGAACTGCTGAATATCTGTTCTTTTCAGACTTGGATTCAGTGTGCTTTTTTTTTTTTTTTTCTTTCTCTCAGATCCAGGGAGCCAAAGCCTCTGCTTCCTCTTCCTAGATGCCTCCAGTCAGAAGTGCCTTCTTTTCTCCTGAGCACCTGGCTCTTCACTCAGAGATCAACCTGGTGCTCAGGTTGACTGGCTTTTTTCTTTTCGGTGGTCACCTATGAGTCTGTCCCCCATGTCCTACCCTCATCTACTAGACTATGAGATCCTTGAATGGAAAGGCTGGGTCTAATTCATTTTAAAGTCTCTAGCACCTAGTATGGTGATTAGCATATATGGTTTCTAAATACACGTTTATTGTTGGTTTTTGCAGGCCCAGCAGGGCACTGGCACTATTATAGGTTGGAAAAGCAGAAGAGTGTCTTGGCCGTGGAGGGGTTCCTGAGTGTGTCTCTAGACCTTCTCTTAGAATCCTACTAGCTGATGGACTTCGTGACTTCTTCAGGAAGCCCTGACTCCTGGAGACACCTCTGTCTCTATATTACAACAAATGCCGCTGCTGCTCTTTTTCTCCTCCTCCTCCTCCTCCTCTTCTTCCTCTGCCTCTTCTTTTTTCTTTTCTTCTCTTTCTACCCCCTCCTCTTCCTTTGCTGTCATCATAATCTTCATCATCACCACTGGTAACCCATACCAAACACTGTGTCTTACTATATGCCAGGCCTGCTCAAAGCATTACCTAAGAGGATAAGCCTCTTGCCCAAGATTACAGCTAATTCGCCGCAGGGTTTGGACTCAAACTCAAAGTCAGTTTGGCTCAAATCCTGTGTTCTTGACCGCACCCCCTTAGCCACAAGTGCTGACAGGGAACCCTGGGGAGGACGGAGAACCTCTCTGGCCATGTCCGCCTCTGCTTGAACTCCTTCTGTTGTCTGCAGTGCCTGCTGTGGTGTGCACAGATGCTGGCCTAATGACCCCTGCTTTCCTCCACAAGCAGCCAGCCACCTTTCATGCTGTTCAGTTTCTGTTCCACTTCCCATGCCTCAGGTTCTAACAGAACCAACCTGCTGATCACACCAGCATACTCTGTGCTTGCCTGGGCAATGCCTTTGCAACATACTCTGTCTACCTGAAACCCTCTTCCCCAACCCACCTGGAGAAATTGCAGCCTTCATTGAAGACCTACGTCAAATGACGGAGGTACATGAAATCCTCCTGGATTCACTCCCACCTTCCCATTTTCAAACCTTAGCTTCCTCTTCTTTAAAGTTCCATGGAACTTCTGATTTTCCTTTGTGGCCTCAGGAAGCCACGCAGGGCAGAGACTAAGGCTTTCAAGACACATGCACTCTGCTAAAATCCCTCTTCAAACCCTTACTAGCTTTGTGAATGTTGGCAAGTTACCTAGCCTTTCTAAGTCTCTAATGTGCTGTGAAAAGGATATACTTCGGGAATATGAGATGATTCTAACAGCACGGCTCATACCCTTGCCCTGACCCTGACACCTTTTGTTACATCTGCCACCCACCCTTTTTCCGAGGCAAAGATGCTAGGCAGCCCACAGGCCTGACTTTCTATCCTGTATCTGCCAGGGAGCAGATTATCTTTGGCGACAAAAGCATTATAAAATGACACTTTTGGCTATATCGCTTCTGTCTCATCTGCTAGGATACTCATTGCCCTGACAGCAATTTCCTGTGTCCCATTCCTTCCGTAGCTGGTGGGTAGCACCCTAGACATGAATATCTGCTCCACTGAGGACAGGAATTCTATTTCAATGGCTTTGCTACTTTTTTTTTTTTTGTTGGTAGGTCCAATAAAGGGCATTATAAACCTTGTGTGGAGTGGGAGAGGACGTATGCGTGCGTGAGAGAAAAACAACCTGGTTCTAGATACGGAATTGCCTTTAATACCCTGTGAGATCCTATCAAGTCTCTGCCCCCCTCTGGCCTCAGTTTCTCTTCTGTATAATGGGCTGGTGTGACTCAATCCCTAAGCAGCTTCCACCTAGATCAACTCATTAGGGTCCATGAGTCTGTTTCAGGGGAGTCAGCTTGGCTTTTGATGCCCCATGGTGTTAGAGGTGGGGTGGTTGTTGGTGGTGAGTCAGCCTGAATTATAGGAATCTGGAATGTGTGTGTGGGTAGGGGTAGAGGAGAATTGGACTGATGCAGGGTTCTGCAAAGGGGGTATATGATGGCTATCTAGGACAGTCACTGAGAATTCAGTACTACTTGGAATTCTTGAAGACATTGCAGGCAGCTTCCACATATTTTCTTAAAGGCATGTCATTAGGATGTTAGGAGCTTTACATTTGTTTTTATATTTTTCATATGGATAGTTGGTTTACTCACATACTTTATGTCAGGGCACAGCATCATCATTGGTACAAATAACATCTCTTGATTTATTTTTATTTTATTAATATAATTTTCTTCCCTGCACCCTTGATCACCTTTCCTGCCCTCCTCAACCTCATCCTAGGGATATGTATATTTTTTAAAATGTGCAGTGTTTACGGTGGATGCATAATGTCTTCATGTACGCATATGATGGTGTAATACATATCTCACTCAGTTTCTTATTTTTTCACTTAACATAAGAATCTATCCATATCAATGGATATACTTTTATCCTACATGTCTAACTGGTGCATAATATCTCTCAATGTGCAGCCACTAGATTGCACGCTTTCCTTCTCCTGGGGATGGAGTATACATTGCCTCTAGCACCCAGTGACCAAAAGCAGAGAGGCAGAACTGCTCTGTGTATGTCCTACTTGAACTTTCTCCCACTGTTCTTTAAAGGCAGCCACTTGCTACTAACAGATAGTTTCAGGTGCTGCCAAGTATGGCTGTTAGTAACATGGAAATATACTGTGTTTGCACTGTGAAGATCCTATCAGTTTGATATTAGTAAGTCACTACCACCTCTCTTTGCTTGCTAAACTTCCCTTTTTAAATAGATCAGAAACAGGCCTCAGGCTAAACTATTTTCAGGCAGCACACTTTAGCTGAAATTTAATCATGTTGGAAATTTAATTAAAATGTAAGTTAACAAAATGTATTTATTTAAATGAGTTTTTCTGTTTTAATAAGCAAAGCTGATTTTCTACTTAAAGAAGTGACACTTCATAGTTAATAGAATCTAAAATGCCACTGATTATAAAAATCACTATTATATATTCCATTAAGAAAGAAAAATTATTCTGTGAATTAAACTACCATATACCATTGCCTGTAAGAAGCATACTGTTTTCAGAGATGTTATAATGTGAATAAATGTACATCTATTTCTGTTTTCTTTGCCAAAAAAAGTTATTTAAGTAAAAAGAAAAAGATTGGCTTAATGAAAAAAATAATTAAAAATGACAATTTGGGCATTAATTGAATTTGCCAGGAATGATGGCACTGGCAGAGGAATGTCTGGAGTTTGAGAAGGGACACTATACCATGGGGGTGATCATCTTATCAGCCATGTAAGGGAGGCATTGTTACTTCTGTTTAACAGGCAAGAAAAGCCTAGGGCAGAGAGAAGTGGGCTTCTCAAGGCCACAAGGTTAAAAGGAAATTTAAACTGGGGCAGAGAAGTCAGAAGGCCCACTTCCAGATACCAAAGTCCGTAAACCTTGTGACCTGATTCCAGCATGGACTGTCTCCTGCACCTCCTCTCTGAGAGGCCCTGACAAGTACTCAAACCTGGCGTGTTTCCCTCTAATCCTGAGCCCTTGAAAGCACTTGAACCCTTCCATGTTGGCAACCTCCCATCACTCCCACTCGAGTGTGAATTAGTGATTAGTGTGTATCTTTCTCACAGTGGCTACATTATCAAACGGGGAAATCAAATGATGATGAATGGATATTTCTCCACTGTGGACTCCACTAAGGGATTGAGACAGAGAACAGTAATAGTTGTAGCAGTAATTTCCCTGTTAGTTACAGTCTCTTTCTTTCTTTTTTTTTTTTTTTTTTTTTGATACGGAGCTTCCCTCTGTCTGTCACCCAGGCTGGAGCACAGTGGCATGATCTTGGGTCACTGCAACGTTTGCCTTCTGGGCTCAAGCGATTTTTATGCTGCAGCCTCCTGAGTAGCTGGGATTACAGGCATGTGCCACCATGCCCAGCTAATTTTTGTATTTTTAGTAGAGACAGGGTTTTGCATGTTGGCCAGGCTGGTCTTGAATTCCTGGCCTCAAGTGATCCACCTGCTTTGGCCTCCCAAAGTGGTGTGATTACAGGTGTAGCATTGTACCCAGCCAGTTACACTCTCTTTCACTTATATTTTTATTTGATCCTTACCATGATTATGTAAGTAGGCATTATCCACATTTCACAGATGTAAAAATTGACAATACTAACTTGCCCCAAATCACAGAGTTACTAATTGGTACAGCTATATGCGGAGCAATGAAGGCATTGCCTTGCTTTTTAAAAAATTAAAGTTTTCATTTGGGGATAATGGTAGATTCACATGATTTTGTAAGAAATGTATTAGAGATCTGAGAGAGCTGGTATAGTACTGGCTTTACCAGTTTCTCCCAGTTGTAACATCTTACAAATACAGTGCAATAGCATAACCAGGGTACTGGTATTGATGCAACCAAGATACGGAACATTTTCATAGATCTATCATCTGATGTTGCCCTTTTATTGCTGCCTGACCTCTCTCTCCTGAACGCCTCCCACCTTGACTCCTGGCAACCATGAATCTATTCTCCATTTCTATAATTTTGTCATTTCAAAAATGTTATGTAAATGAAATCATCCAGCATGGAACCTTTTGAGATCGACTTTTTCCTCCCTCAGCTTGATTCTCTGGAGATTGATGCAAGGTTTGCCCTTTATTCTTGCTGAGTACTATTCCCTGGTATGAATGAATCAGAGTTTGTTCAACCAGTAATCTGTTGAAGGACTTCTGGTTTGTTTCTAGTTTTTGGCTATTATGAATAAAGCTGCTGTGAACAGTCACGTACAGGTTTTTGTGTGAATATAAGTTTTCATTTCTCTGGGATGGCTGCCTAAGGGTGCAGTTGCTGGGTTGTATGGCAGTCCATGTTTTGTTTTATAAGACTTCCAGACTGTTTCCAGAATGGCCGTACCATTTTACACCTCCACCAGCAGTCATGAGTGACCCCGTTCCTCGGCAGCCTCACCAATATTGGTTTCCTTTCGCTACTTTTTATCTTAGCCATTTTGATAGGTGTGTCACTAGACCTCACCGTGGTTTGAATTTGCATTTCTCTAATGGCTATTGATGTTGAGCATCTATTCATGTGCTAAGTTGACATCTGTTTATCCTTTCTGGTGAAATATAGTCATGCACCGTCTAATGTTTCCGTTAACGATGGACCACATACACGACGGTCCCACAAAATTATAACAGAGCTGAAAATTTTCTGTTTCCTCCTGATGTCTTGGCCATTGTAACCTTGTAGCAGAATGCATTACTTATGTATTTGTGGTGATGCTGGCATAAACAAACTCATCTCCCTGCCAGCTATATAAAAATATTAGGTATGTATGTTAACACTTGACATGTGATAATTATAATAAACCACTGTGTTATTGGTTGATACATTTGCTAATGCTTTTATCATTATTTTAGAGTATACTCCTTTTACTTCTTTAAAAAAAAAGTTAACTGTAAAACAGTTTCAGGCAGGTCCTTCAGGAGGTATTCCAGAATGAGGCATTGTAATCACAGGACAGACAGCTTCTTGTGTGTTATCACCCCTGAGGGACAAGGTGTGGAGGTGGAAGACAGTGATATTAACAATCCTGACCCTGTGTTGGCCTAACCTAATGTGTACATTTGTATCTTAGTTTTTAACAAAAACTTTTGAAAGTAAAATAATTAGAAAAAATCTTATAGAATAAGGATGTAAAGAAATACACTATTTTTTGGACAACTGTACAATGTGTTTTAAACTAAGTATTTTACAAAGCACTCAGTTTTAAAAAATTAAACCATTTATAAAATGAAAATGTTATTGTAAGTTAAGTTTAACTTAAGAAAGAAAAAATGTAAAAAATAAGTTTAGCATGGCCTAAGTGTACAGTGTTTATAAAGTCTGCAGTAATGTACAGTCATGTCATAGACATTCACATTCCCTCACCCCTCGTTCACCAACAGAGCAACTCTTAGTTCTGCAAGCTCCATTCATAAGTGCTCTATACAAGTGTACCATTTTAAAATCTTTTATACTTTATTTTTACTGCACTTTTTCTATCCTTAGATATATAACTACTTATCATTGTGTTACAATGACCTACACTATTCAGCTCAGTAACATGCTGTACAGGTTTGCAGCCTAGGTGCAATAGGATATACCAAATAGCCTAGGTTTGTAGTAGGCTATATCATCTAGGTGCACTCTATGATGTTTGCACAGCAACAAAATTGCCTAATGAGGCATATTTCAGAATTGAGTGTGAAGCATGACTAATTTTTTTTCTCTGAATTTCCTTCCATTTTCCCCAAGATACTTTTCTTTAATGGAAATTTTTATTGAGAAAATGATAAATTCACATGCAATTATAAAAAATAATAGAGATCAATAATAAAAAGATGAATTACCTAATTGAAAGATGGACAAATAGTTTGAATAGACATTTGTCCAAAGAAAATACACAAATGGCCAATAAGCACATGAAAAGATCCTCAACCTCATTAGCCATCAGAGAAATGCAAATTGCAACCACAGTAAGATACCACTTCATACCCATTAGGAGGTTATAATAAAAAAGACTAATAATAACAAATGTTGATGAGGATACGGAGAAATTGGAATCCTCATTCCAATGATGGGTATGTAAAATAGTGCAGATGTTTTGGGAAACAGTCTGACAGTTTGGCAAAAGGTTAAATGTATAGTTAGTTACTCTAGATTCAGCGATTTCACTCCTAAGTATACACTCAAGACAATTGAAAATATATGTACATTCAAAGACTTGTACATGGATATTCATAGTAGCATTACCCATAGTAGCCAAAACTGGAAAAACCCAAATAATGTCTGTCAAATGAGGAATAAATAAATACAATGGATAATAATTTAGTAATACAAAGAAATGAGGTATTGACACATGCTACAATAAATATTCAGTAAAATAAGTCACTTATAAAGGACCACATATTTTACGACTCTTCCTATATGAAATTTACAGAATAGGCAAATCTGCAGAGACAGAAAGTAGATTAGCAGTTACCTAGGGCTTGGGAAATGGTGGGGTGGGAAAGCAATGGCTAAGGAGTGAGGGGTTTCTTTTTGGGATAACGAAACGCCCTACAATTTATTGGGGTGATAGACATACAACTCTGTGAATACACTAACAGCTATTGAATGGTAGACTTTGAACGAGTGAATTGCATGGTATTTGAATCAATAAAAAACAATAAAACTATTTTTAAAAAAGAAATGATACAGAGAAAATATATGTACTCCTTGCCCAGTTTCCCCCAATAGTAATATCTCGCCAAACATAGCACAATAGGAAATTAAGACCAGGATATTGAGATTGATACAATCCACTGGTCTTATGTAGATGTCCCCCATGTAACTCGTTCTTTCCTCTTTCTCTCTTTCTGGGTTTAGTTCTTTACATTTTATCACATGTGTAGGTTTGTGGATCTATCATCACAGTCAAGATACCGAACGGAATACTGCCTGTTTTAAAGCTGTGTTCACCGTAGGTTCGGTTTGAAGCAGCACTCCAGAGACCTTTAGTTTTTCCTCACAGTTAATAATCAGATGCGAGGCAGCTCCCCCTCTTTCCTCCACAGCCTCCTACCCAGCACTGAACCCTCCTCATCGGTGTCAGAGGCAGAGCTCACAGTGGGGCATGAATTCCCACCCACACAGGAGGGATGCAAGGTTGGGATCTCGGGCACCATTCATCTAGATTCTAGAGTCACCCACACTTATGCAAGAGAAGGAAAGTATCTTACCAAAGGGAGGAACATGAATTCTGGAAGAGGGATACGCCCCCGTGTCTCCATACCTCGCTTTTTCCTCCCACCAATTTCGGAAGTGTTTTCTATAACTCCCAGGCCCAGTCCGCAAATTGTCAGCGCTTTTGGAGATCCGGTGTTTATGGGGTCACCACTAGCAAACACTGTCAGGGAAAGGACTGACAATGAATCATCTGTGCTAATCCCTGTGTTTTCATCAGTCTTGCTTCAGTGCAAGGGGACAGCCCCAGTTGTTCTTCTATATCATCATCACTTTGGTTTCTCTCAAAACATTTGCTCAGAAAAAGCCCAGAGTTTGGCTTCAGTTCACTTTGGGCTTCCAGGGGAATTTCCCATCCTCCTTGTACTCCATGGGTGAAGCTGCTTGAACGTTTGCTCCTTGCTCAGCAGGGCAGATGGCAAAGCTGGTGCCAGCCCAGATGTCTTTTAGGATCAAAGGCAAGCTTAGCAGAGTCACATAATTCTAGATGAGATGTTGGAAGCAGTAGTGGTAGTCATTACTCTCTATCTCTCAACTCTGATTCCAATGACCCCAAATCACCTGTCCCATCATAGTTGACTACATGCGAATCCCTACTTCACCCCCTACGTGGAGCTTGTAACTCAGCCAAGCTCTGGCCATCTAAAATGTATCTTTGTGCACATACACCCTATATGACCTCACTTGTAGTCCCTGACCTCTGACCACATCACCCTTTCCATACCTTAGACCCCAGACCCAAGATCCCAATTAAACTTAGCATTGTGACTGGCACATGGCAAAATATCCAGAAATAAGTATTAATGCTAGCGATTATAATTATACCTCTGATTAATTGAGCACTAATTATGCCTCTGATTGAGCATCAGGCAATATACTACCTCTTTTTTAAAAAAAATTTATTTTCAGTTCTGGGGTAAATGTGCAGAATGTGTAGATTTGTTGTGTAGGTAAATGTGTGCCATGGTGGTTTGCTGCCCCTATCAACCCGTTACCTAGGTATTAAGTCCAGCATACGTTAGCTATTTTTCCTAATGCTCTCCCCCTACCCAATCTCCCCCAACAGACCCCGGGGTATGTTGTTCCTTTCCTTATGCCCATGTGTTCTCATCGTTGAGCTCCCACTTATGAGTGAGAACATATGGTGTCTGGTTTTCCGTTTCTGTGTTAGTTTGCTGTGGATAATGGCTTCCAAGTCCAACCATGTCACTGCTAATGGCATGATCTTATTCCTTTTTATGGCTGCATAGTATTCCGTGTGTATATGTACCACAGTTTCTTTATCCAGTCTATCATTGATGGGCATTTGGGTTGATTCCATGTCTTTGCTATTGTGAATAGTGCTGCAATGAACATACACATAAATGTAATTTGTAATATAATAATTTATATTCCTTTGGGTATATACCCATTAATGGAATTGCTGGGTCAAATGGTATTTCTGGTTTTAGATCTTTAAGGAAGCCACCTCTTTTCTAAGCATGTTCTCACAACTCTGTGAAACAAATAGAAGCTCAGAGATGTGTCCAAGATAACATAATGTAATGGTGATAAAAATTGTAATAATAAATTAGAATTTCTCTCTTTTAGTCATAGTTTCCTGGAAACCTCCTACCTCCTTCAAGTTCATTATTCCAGAGAACAGGTACTTGACCTCCTTAGTAAAACCATATCCTTGCACACTGGTTCTTATAGAGAAGAAAATAATTTGCTGAATTCATTTATCTCTCATTTATCATAGCAAATACTAAGCACAGAGGACTCCTCAACATTTACTTCTGTACATCATTAAGGCTCAGTATAAGGTTGGCTCAAGCGGTATTAGGGTTCTCTAGAAAACAGAACCAATGGGAGATCTATATACAAAATAGAAACAGGATGCATAGGACATTCAGAGAGAGTGAGAGAGAGTGTGGGGTGGGGGCATTTAATAAAAGACTCACATGATTATGAAGGCTGGCAAATCCCAATCTGCAAGATGAGCTGGCCCGCTGGAGACCCAGGAAAGAGTTGTTAGTGTACCTCAAGTCTGGAAACCATGTGCTGGCGGAATTCCTACTTCCTCGAGAGAAGTCAATCATTTTCTTAAGGCCTTCAATGGATTGGCTCCCCCACATTATGGAAGGTCATCTGCTTTACTGAAAATCTACCGATTTAATGTCAATCTCACCTATAAAATAGCTTCACGGCAATATCCAGACATGTTTGACCAAATGTCTGGGTACAGTGGCCTAGTTAAGTTGACACATAAAATTAGCCAGCACAGCAGCATAGGGTTTTATGGAAAGGAGAAAGCAGGGCAAGAGCAAAGAGAGAGGACTGAACCATCCTGCATTCTAGTTTGTAACTGCCTGAGCATTTGAACCACAAAGGAGATGTGCTTAAGATAAATGAAACAGGCATCCAGAACAGAGGGTGGTTCTTCTACTCTGCTTGGGGAGCTGCCAGGCAAAGCCACTTCACAGGATGCTTCAGTAATATCAGGCAGCTCCCCCAAAGAACATGGCAGTGTAGTGCCTGCCAGGCTAAGGAAGCCTCAGAAGGTTAGCTTTTTCAGACTGCTCTTGGTTCCTGTGTGCCATGGACAGGACCCAGAAGCAGCTGAGAGCTTCTGAGGGGACGATGCTCATTAGAGGGTCTCGCCATAGGAGGGTCAAAGTGGCTCTGTAGTGAAGGCTTCACAGACAACAAACCATCTGATCGGAGGCTGAATGGATTCATGGAAAGTCCCCAGAAAGGTCTGAAAGTAGTGTGGCCGAGTTAGCCAGGGAGCACCTGGACTTTGCCCACAGAGGGACAGCAGATTCCAGGTTTCATCTGCTAAAGACTTCAGTTGCAAACACTAGCAGGGCAGATGCAATCAGGTCAAAGGTGTTCCTTCTGACACAAGCATGTGACTCAGAGCTCCAACACACAGAAGCCGTCAAGGAGAGAAGTTGGTGAAGGCCGGAAGAAAACCCATAAAGATTGGACTTTATTTTTCTTTAGAGAGACCAGGAAGTTCCTAAAGGCACTATTTAAAATTATTGGCTCAAACTAAAAATAAACTATACAGAATTCACTTTTATTTTTATTTTTGAGACAGCATCTCACTCTTTCACCCAGGCTGGAGTGCAGTGTGTTATCATGGCTCACTATAAACCTTGATCTATTGGGCTTAAGTGATCCTCCCACCTTAGCCTCCCAAGTAGCTGGGACTACAGATGCATGCCACTAACCCCACCTATTTTTTATTTTTTTATTTTTAGTAGAGAGGAGGTCTTGCTATGTTGCCCAGGCTGCTCTCAAACTCCTGGCCTTGAGCAATCCTCTCCTCTTGGAATCCCAAAGTGCTGGGATTGCAGGCATGAGCCTTTGCACGTGGCCAAACCGTATAAAATTTAAAGTATACACTTTATCTGCTAAGCGAAATGAAGACTTAGATTCATTAGACAAAGCAATAAATATCAAAGTTGAAGCGTGGCTACATTTGTGAACATGTCGCATTGATAAGTGGCAAATACAGAAGTTTAAAACTAGGTCTTTGTAACTTTAAATCAAATTCTTTGTGCTGTCTCCTGTACAGTGTCATTGCAGTGAACTGACACTCCGCAAAAGCCTCCATCACCACTGGCTAACCTGCCTTGATCCTCTTCTCTAGCCTGTCCCTTCTGAGGTTTCCCTAAGGTCAACAGATAAAGGCTAACAGATAAAGGACACTTTCATCACTTCTTTGTATGACTCATTTTGCTATACTTCATAACTTTTATTTTGAGAAATTTATAAAAAATACAGAAGCCAGGCACAGTGGCTCACGCCTGTAATCCTAGCACTTTGGGAGGCTGAGGTGGGTGGATCACCTGAGGTCAGGAGTTCAAGACCAGCCTGGCCATGATGGTGAAATCCCATCTTTAAAAAAAAAAAATACAGAAAAGCATTCATAACAGGATCACACATATTGCCACTATCCAAATTAACAAATGTTAAGATCTTATCATATTTGCTTCTAGCCTTATATTTTCTTATGATGTTTTAAAACATCAAGAAAACTGCAGATGAAAATACTGTTTCCTTTGACCATGATCCCTGGACCCATTTTCCTTCTACCTTTCCCAGAAACAACCAGGTTCATAATTTGACGTGGATTCTAGTCCATTAAAAATAGTCTTATACACACAAATGCATGCATCTATGAAAAATGCAAAATATTTTGTGTAGTTTCAAAATTTAATTAAATGGCATCCAACTGTGTATAAGTTGATTGCTGCATTTTTTACTTAATCTTAGCTTTAAAGACTACATGTTAATGATTCTAGTTATTTGCTCTCCTATAGATGGACATTTGATTTTTTTTCAATTGCTTAAAATGTATAGCTGGAATTGTAGTAGACATCTCGGTTTATGTTTCTATGAACATCTGTATGTGTCTACATTTGATATGCTTCTGGAAGGGAAAGGCTGGCTTTCTCATACTTGTAGGAGGTAGTTATCACACTAGGGGCTCAATAATTGCATACATACCTGTTTGTCCACCTAGACACTGAGTTCCTTGAGGTCAACGGCTATGCTTCATTCATCTCTGCCTTGCCAGTGTCTGACATATGATGTTGAAATAAATGAATAAATACAAGCAAAAATGAAATGTCTTCATTCCTCTCTCTGATTTCACAAAATTACTTCATCCTCACCCTAGCATGATGAGAGTAAAGAGAATTTCCTTCTACAACTTACCATGTACATTACTCACAGGATTGCATTTAATGACCACAACTTTATGAGATGTACCACTTTAAAAGTGATGAAACTGAGGCATAGAAAAGTGAAACATTTGAAGCAGGTGGATCACATGAGGTCAGGAGGTCAAGACCAGCCTGGCCAACATGGTAAAACCCCATCTCTACAAAGGATACAAAAACAAAACAAAACAAACAAAAAAATTAGCCGAGCATGGTAGTATGTGCCTGTAGTTCCAGCTACTCGGGAGGCTGAGCCAGGAGAATTGCTTGAACCCGGGAAGCGGAGGTTGTAGTGAGCCGAGATCACACCACAGACTCCAGCCTGGGTGTCAGAGTGAGACACAGTCAGTAAGGAGTAAGGGTAAGAACTGAACCCAGGCCTGCCCAAATCCAGCACCTATGGCCTCTCCATTCTCATTTGCTACCTCTCAAACTACTGGACAAGCTGTGGAAACATTCTGATATTTTGCCTTCATAAACATAACATCGGCTTGAACAATTCTCTCCCCTTCGATGTCATTTTTTTCCCCTCAGAGTCTGGGGAAATCACCTTCATTAATTATCCCACAGCTTTGACTAATTAACTCACATCCTTCTCTCTTGTGTTTTAAGTCTGTGTGTTAGAATCCTAAAATGTTAGCAGGATGCTTTGGTATGAGTGAGGCTAACCCTTTCATTTTAGAGATGGAGTAGACGACACGTGGATAAAGAGAGAAAGTGCATTAGAACCCGAGTCAGCCCCGGGTCTCCTGGGACTGGGTCTGGTGCCCTGTGATCAGTCTTTTGGGTTATCTGATGGGTTATCAGCTCTCCTCCCTGTTGGAGGAGAGTAATGTATGAGTCTGTCTTCTCTCTGATTTTCAGAGTAACAGAGAAGAGACTGAACAAGGATCAGGGTCCAGGAATCAAGGAGTATTCTATCAGTGAAATCCAGCTTGGAAAGCATTGGATAGAATTCTCCAAAAGATTATGAATTTGCTGGACACAAATCAGAGGAGAAAGCAGGCTTGACTGCAGAAGAAACATTAGTCTGGATAGGCTAACTGCTTTAGCAAACAGCTCCATAAGCTCAATGGCATAACACTATAAAAACTTATTGTTTGCCCATTGCTTCTGTTGTGTTTGATCTCTGCTCTGTGCAGTTGTTCAGGAATGCTGTTTCCATCTTTGGACTCTTCCCTCTCTAACACACTGTCCATAAATTCAGCACCAGTGGGTATAGGAAGCCCAAGGCGAATTCAGGTGAGTCCGGGGCAGAGCTTAGACTAGAGCAGGCATTCCCAGCTTCATGTCCAGTGACTGGTATTTCTACCACACCATCCTGCTCCTCAACATCTCTGCTCCTCAGGTTGCTCCTCTCTGAAATGAGAATTATATAGTCTTCTCTTGCCCACCCCTAGGGTTGTGAGTTCAGGTACTGGAATTGTTTTTGTAAATGGGTGCATGCTTTGCAAATATAAGAATGGCTGTGGTTTCTTTTTTACATTGCATGTAGCTAAGCATCCTGCCCACCCTTGCCTGGAGTCCTTTTCCTTACAGCTTTGAAAGTAGAAGACAAATTTGAGAAACACTCCTCATGAATGGGAAGGCAGCTGTAATGTGACCTGTCAGGTCACAGTCACCTGCTGTGAGTCTGTGGCACAGGAATCTCTCCTTTCAGGTGATGCCAGTGGACCCATGTTGTGTGTGCACTTTGACACTGAGGGTCAGTTTCTACCTTTCCCAGGCCCTCCCACCTTCAGCCATCGAGCTTATATCTTGGGATTCAATCATTGACCTTGAACCTTGGCTGCAGCCCCATCAGAACCTGGCAGGGTAGTTGGTTGTCTTGAGCATGGAGTTTGGAATCCAGTAACTGGATTAAATCTTGGTTCTAGTGTTTAGTGGCCTCACTTTCCTCATCTATAAATGGGGAGAATAACTTGTAAGGTAGTTTTGAAGTCTAAGTGAGCTCATTATGAAAACTGCTTAGCAGACTGACTGTAAATAGACAGCATTCAGGAAAGCTGCGGTTATGTTCATGCCATATCCAATGTGCTAGAGATGAGTTCTGGGTGCTTGCATAATGGTTGAGTCAGACCTTCATCTTGTGGCTTCCCTGTTGGCCCTGTTTCACGAGCAGTCTTCTGGCTCAGTGTCCCTTCCCCGCCAGTCCCAATTCCTGCCCTGAGCCTCAGTCATCTTAGCTGAGGTCTAAAGACTATGTGGCCCTGGCAAGGCCAGATCCTACGCCCCCTCTAGCACTACTCAACCTTGTCTGGTGGACTCCCATGGTGGGCTCCATCACCTTGATCACCTGGGTACTAAGGCCTGAAATGTAAAGCTTTTCCTGAGGCTGTTCACTGTTTGGCCCACCTAGACCTTGCTAATTTGGTCTCCTATGGAGCTCCTGGTTCTCACTATGTAACCACAGTGAGCTGCCTCAGCTCATCAGACCTAAAGCAGAGCCTGAGACAAGGGCTTGGGAGGTACCCTCAGGATAGAGGGGTAAGGGAGCAGGAGTGAGGGTAAGATAGGGAGGGAGAAAAAGCCAATACGTGCTGTGCTCCACTAGTTCCTGCCCTGGGCAACCATGGGTCAGTCCCATAAGACCCCCTCTGAATTGTCCAGTGGGAGCCGGGGACATTCATCCCCTGGTCTTTTCCCTTACTGGCTAATGTTCCACTTTGAAAATGTTTCTGGCTCAGATCTGTGTGTGCCTCCCATACTCTAGAGAAAGCCCTAAGGCAGAGAAGTGGAGAGCCTGAGAGGCACGTGCTTGAAGGAGAACCTGACCACCCCATTGGCTCTGAAACCAGAGATGATATGGACATAAAAGGGTCTGCAGAAGCCATTTCACTTAGCAAGCTGTTTTCTTCTCCAGACCTTGTGCATTTACTATGTGACAGACCCCATTGAAGGTCTAGGTTTATGTTACCTTTTCAGAGAGGGCTTTCTTGACCTCCTATTTGAAGGTGCCTACCTGTGGTTATTCTATCCCGTGCTAATTTCCTTCCTGTGATCCTTTTCTAGCAGCCTAGCTAGTGATGCTTAAAAATCTACCAGCCCACAAGGGTGTCCAGGTGTTGGGACAGGTTTAAACAAGACGCATACCAGACTTGGGCTGGGGTTATTATGTGAAAAGAGATGTAAGATGCCAATGCCAGTTCAGGAAGCAGCTGCAAAAGGAGTGCTAAAGCTTCGGCTGATTATCCGATGTTGGAGTAGAAGATGTCAAGAGGTGAGGGGAAGGAATTTTACAGTCAGAGTCAGGCACAGGGAAAAGGTGAGACATTAGCAGAAAGTAACCAGGCAGCAGGAAATAAGAACTCAGAAGGAGACCAGATGGCCTGGTGTTATTTGAAGACAATGTTGGGCTGATAGGAAGCTCTCTTGAAAATGGACAAGATGCATCTTCTGGTCCTGGTTTAGGCCTATGTAACAGCACTTCTCAGTATAGGTTTCACTCCCTCAGTGTGGCCATACGGGACGAAACCATGGAAAGGTGGAGGAAGTGACTACTTCCTTACACACCTCAGTGAAGATATATGTCCATCTGGCTGCAGTTCGTTCCCAAAACTCTCAAGGCAATGGGACTCTTGGACCTAGAAATAAGCTCTTCTGAGTCTTGCTGCAAAGACAAATGGCTTCTGTAGACACTTATTATGCAGCTTTCCATGGCTCCTGGAATTCAGAAGACTCTGGATTGGAGAACAGCAGGGTGTGCCTTCTGGGGCCACAGTTTCCAAGCTGCAGGTGAGAGAGCCACTTCTCCTTCAGGCCAGCTCAGCAAGATCTCCTTGTCTGAATACAGAATGAGTCACCCTCCAGACTGTGGTCAGGAGCTGAGGCTGCAGCTTTCTCTTTACAGTAACCTCATAATCCCTGTCTCAATTTCTCCATGCTGCAGGAAAAAAAAACAATCTCCATTCTTCAGGAGGAGTCTGCAGAATGACGTGCCTGGCTTGTAGGCAGAGAAGACATTAGGGCACATGCTTGTTCTTTCATCCTGTGGATTTGTTTATCCTTCAAGCAGAATTGCAACACAACATGACTTCTCTTCTCAGCTTTCTTCCTTGCTGTGGTCAGGTTCTGCAGATTCTGATGCTGGAACTCCTGTGGTAAAAGGAAAATGGGATTTATTGCGTACCTCTACCATTGGTATCCAAACTGTGTGGGCTGACTTATTTGCACCATTAACAGTGTATTGATTATGCTCATAGCCGTCTTCACAGCTCCCAGATGATGGGGTTCTAAATGAAAGTGCTCCATTTTAATCCTAATTGTATTAAGTGGTACACCTCCTCAATGGTGTAGTTTTAAGATTAACTAACCCTTCTGTGTCACAGCTTCCTTCTTTGTATAATGGAGATTATAACACTACTTGCCTGATAGGATTTTTGTGAGGATTAAGTGAGCTTTTTAACTTGAGCAGCACTTATAAAAGTGCTGGCATATGTCAGGAACTGTGAAAACTGTATGATGTTATTATTTCTAGCATCATCATGCATTTAAAGATGGTGAATCTGAGGAAAAGAAGTCAGGTATCTTTTTAAAAGTGGTAATCTGTAAGCAATTTCATGTTTTTAATATTCTATATTACATTTTTGCAGAAGGAGTTGCAATGGTTTACGGATTAAAGAGAAATAAGGGCTGGGCGCTGTGGCTCATGCCTGTAATCCCAGCACTTTGGGAGGCTAAGGTGGGTGGATCACAAGGTCAGGAGATTGAGACCATCCTGGCTGACATGTGAAACCCCATCTCTACTAAAAATACAAAAAATTAGCTGGACATGGTGGCATGTGCCTGTAGTCCCAGCTACTCAGGAGGCTGAGGCAGGAGAATTGCTTGAACCCAGAAGGTGGAGGTTGCAGTGAGCCGAGATTGCACCATTGCACTCTAGCCTGGGTAACAGAGGGATACTCCGTCTCAAAAAGAAGCAAAATTTGATCATTAGGATGAAAAAGAAGACAGAGAGCAGTGGAAGAAACTAGAACAAATTATGCTATAGACATAGATGTGATGACTGGAATAAGTGGCCATTGAATTTGTCCCTACTTTCTCTGCAGCTAAGGAAGCTGGTTGACATATATTTCACTTCCTGATCACAGTATCAAATATACATTCATTTGCAGAAATAAATTCTTTGGGGGCTTGGTGGGGCAGATGCAGTAGGAATCTACCATGTGGTTCCCTTAAATATAAATGACTTTGAGTACAGTTTATTGCATCTCTGTGTTTAGCTTTACTATGAATGATTGTTAAAGGTGTGAATCTCTGAAAGATCAAGGACTTTACCTTATGGAATGCAAATAGCCAAAGTTGAAATCACAGTGTAAATGAAAGACAAACACAAGTGTTGGCTGCAGAGTGCTGTCTCATACTTAGCAGAGATATACTTAAATCTTACGTTTGCTTCCTTCCCTCTGTCCTCAAACTCCTCCATAAAGCAACTGCATGACCCAAGGCACTTGACCTAATCTGTCTGCACTTTCTCCTAAATTAACTGAGAGCATTCGTATTAGTTACACTTATTAAGCTGCCAGTCAAAGGGTTATTGATCATTTACTTTGTGTGAAGGATTTTGTGGAGAATCAAGGGAGATACCATTTACTGGGCACCAATTACATGCCAGACACAGTCTGGGACACTTTATATACATAATGCATTTGTTGCAGTCATATGATGTTATTATTATTTCAGATATATATATATGGAAAAATTTATATCTCAGAGATGTTATGTAATTTGACCAAAGTCACATGGCTACTTTCATAACAGAACCAGGACTTCAAACCATCTCAATTGATTCATTCATTGATTTTGCATATTGCTATCATCTTTGATACCATCTATGATATTTCTGATACAAAGAATGCTAAGAAATGATTTTTGCCTCCAACACACCCTTGATCTGGTCAAAGAGGCAATTTCCTGACTCCATGTCCAGACGTCTTGTTAGACCCAATCTCGAGCCTTAGTTTTGAAGACATGTATTACATGATGTACATCCAGCCATTTAAATTCCATTTGAATGCCCTTGGGAATTATGTGGGGAAAAAGAAAAGGATTCAGCGGTGACTGAGGTTGGGGGCTGAATGCTATCATAACATCATGTTCCTGTTTACACGTAAGGTCTCCTTCACAGAGATGGAGTCTTTGAGCAAGACTCTCGTAACTTTAGACAGGCTCACCTAAAGGTGAAGTTTTGCCTGGAGAAATTTCTTGCAGAAATCATGCTGACCCAGGGGCAGTGAGATTCTCCTGCAATAGAACATGGGCAAGGACGCAGCTTTCTTTTCCAGTAAGAAGCTTGTTTGGAGAAACTAATTAAACCCAGAATTTTTAGAAGGTTTAGGGTTTTGTCAGCTTGCAGTTGTGAATCCTCCCCAGCATGTTCCCTGAGGGAAGGACTCTGCCTGTGCAGAGGAACAGTCAGCACTTCTGTGTTTATTCCCCTTTCTGTCTACTCCAGGAGTCAACTTCTTCTTGAGAATAACATCTGTGTGTCTTGACTCTTTCATGATTGTCTTTCCTTTTGTTGCATTTGAAACTCAGGCTGGAGACTGAAAACCTGGCACAGAAATGTTTTTGACATGTTGTTTGCATGCAACAACTAACTGAACAAGAGGTATACACACTTTAGGACTGGAGGGGACATTCAATATCACTTTGTTGAATGTCTGAACCACCAGCAAGACCTAGAGTTCTTCCAATATCTTCCAGTATCACTTCTATAACAGCTTGTTAGTTCCTTGGATGGCTTTGGTTATTCGAAGTTCTTTTCTTATTGGAGTGCAGTTTGTTTCCTTACAGATTTCACCATCAGATCCTAGTTCTTGTCTGTCACACAACAGAGTATGTCTGTTCTTTCTTCTCCATGACAGATGTTCAGAGATTTTAAGACAGGGGTTATGCCCCTGCTTATTATTCCATTTTTCTTTCTAAAGAGGCAGAGTTTCTGGTCATCTCACTATCCTGGTGGTCTCAATATGCTCCATTCTAAGGATAACAAATCTATTAGTAAGGCACATCTATTAACTGAGTGGAAATTTCTTTCCTAGTAGGCCTGGTTGTGACCTCTAGATGCTTTCCAATAACTTCCAGGTGGTTATTATAAATTCATTTCTTAATAAAGAGATCTTAATTGTGTAACTACTATATTTAAGTGCTATGCATTTGGGATGCAGCATTGAAGATGGAATGCTGAATACCACAGCCTGCTCTGGAGCTAACCAAGACTTGAAAAATAAAGATGAGTACTGAGTTGAAGGCTCCTCAGTACCTTTGAATGTGGCTTTTTGGTGGAGACATATTTTCAAACCCGACTCTGGTGCTTACTTGAAGGGTGTCCAGGTGGAGAGCGGTCCTCAGCTCCTGCTGAGCTGGGTCTACTGTGTCTCTTTACCAAACCACTTTCACACCCAGAAGATCTGCTCTGCCTTGTTCTTTGCTGGCTGCTCAGAAAGCCCTGGTGGTAGGAAAATACATAAAAAGCAGATGCCTCTGGGGATAATCAAAGCTTCATTTTACACTGAGAAACAGAGGCCTTCATTGGAGAAGCTCTTGAGCACATAATCAAGTGAATTTAGTGTAGCTATGCTCCTACCATACCTGGGAAATTCCCCTCTGCTCTCTCTCCTCATCATCTGAGTAATCCATTTTAGTTAAAGGTGGTAAATCAAAGGCTTGAAAGGTCAATTTTGCCCACTTCCCCACTGATCCATGAGAAATGATGATTCTCATTATAGCTGGCTGGTAGGACCTCTGTCCAAAATTGGGAGAATGCTCTCCAAGAGACCACATATGAAGTCCCTGGAGAAGTTATTCTGGTTGGAAATATAAGAGGTTGTGTTTTTGAAATGACTGATATTTATGGTATTTTTTTTTCTCTAAATATCCTGCTGGATCTCTCAGCTGTAAAACAATTTCTGCCCATTAACTCATCCTTCCATGGGAGAGGCTGCCTCTGTCAGTTCTTTGTAGAAGAATTTCTTTGCTGTTTCTTTAAATTACATTTTTAGGTTCCTATCTGTTGAGGTCATGGTGTGGGTGAAGGGGAACTGAATTCGAATCTACAGTGATTACAAGGTGGCTTCAGGAAAATCACTTCCTTTCTGAGTTTGTTTCAGCTTTAAAATGATGATCTGGGAATATAGTTGGCATTCAACAAATTGAATATACAAGGCTACAGATGGCTGCACTTTCCTCTTAGGGCATATATTCATGCGTAATGATTGAGAAATAATAGAACAACCTCCATTCTTGGTGCTCGGGACACGGCAGGGGGAAACATACAAAGAGCCTGTTGTCATGGAGCTTGACTCCTAGAAAGCATGCACATAAATAGGTTAGCTATAAATAGGTGTGTCAGGTGGAAAAAGCACTACGGAGAAAAATAAAGATGAGTACTGGGAATGGGGAGGGCTCTGTGTGTGTGTATGTGTGAGTGTGGTTTTGCATGGGTAGGTGTGATGTGTGTGTATATGGGAGGATGAGGATGGTCTTTTTGAGACGCTGACATTGGAGGTGCCTGAAGGAAATGAGAGAGCGAGCCATGCATGTGTTAGAGGAAAGAGCATTCCAGGAGAAGGGCTTGCAACAGCAGGGAGTCAGCGAGCCTAGAGTATCATGAGAGAGGGGCTGAGGCCAGGGAATATGGACCTTGAAGCCTGCTGTGATGTCTCAGGCCACTTTCCTCTGAGCCATAAGGCCAGTGTTGGAGGGTTCAGCAGCAGAGTGGTGGAATACAGCTCAGCGTTCTTACAGGATCACTCTTCAGCTCTTTGTGGGGCACAGACTGGCTCTAGGAGGCAAGTGCTGGGGACACAAGGCCCTTGGCTTCATTCTCAGTGTTGTCCAAGCTGCTTAGAATGATCTGCAGGGATCACCACCTAAACCAGGCTTCAGAGATGAAGAGGAAGACCACAGCCACAGTAACAGGAGCAAGTGCACATTTTCAGGTGCGCCTTACCCTGTGCTAGTGAGTTAAGTGGCAGGGAAGGAGGATCAAAGTCTTCTCGCTAAGCGGTCAGGGACAAGCCAAAGGGACAAGCACAGAACAACAAAAAATGTGCTTGCTGGGACCTAACAACCAACAGTAAGGGGCTGGCAAATCAGGCGAATGAGTTATGGGACCTGGATACAATGGAGGCCTTGAACATGTTAGACAAAGGCTGGTGGTCCTTGCAGAGCCTGAATGGAAACCGAACACAGGCCAAAAACTCCCTGTGGCTGACGTTCCTGTCTCCCGACCCTACTGTACATCTGCAAGAGGTGATCACTGAAGCAGTGGGGTGGGGGTGCTCATTTTTGTAAAGCAGATGGGGAGTCAAGGAAGTAAGAGGAGGCGGGTGGATCATGAGGTCAGGCGTTTGAGATCAGCTTGGCCAACATAGTGAAACCCTGTCTCTACTAAAAATACAAAAATTAGCTGGGCATGGTGGCACATGCCTGTAGTCCCAGCTACTCAGGAGGCTGAGGCAGGGGAATCACTTGAACCCAGTAGGCGAAGGTTGCGGTGAGCCGAGATTGCTCCATTGCACTCCAGCCTGGGCCACAGAGCAAGACCCCATCTCAAAGAAAAAAAAAAAAAAGGATGGCCTGCCAAGTTCCTTCCCACTTCTGGGAAAGATTTTAGCCTCTTATGGAGAGAAGGATTAGCGTGAAGGCAAAGTTGTTTACCTAAAGGTGTCTATGAGCCTGAGAAGTCCAGTAGACATAAGCCTTGTCCAGTTCAACACATCTACCAGCAGTGCCCGTTAGTGCCCTCTTGAAGCCAGGTGGAGGCTGCCATCTGCTGGTTGACTTAAGGAGTTTTACCCAAATGTTTAGTTTGTCTTTCAATTTTTAGGGAGAGAAACCTGTGTTGACAGCATTTTCTCCAGGCAAGATACTGTCCATTTTCTTTTTTAAAATATCACAGTTTCTCATCAGGGTAGGTGTTCTTCATGATCATTTTGATGGATGCTCAGAAGAATTAAGCAATTAGACCAAGATGATTCAGTAATTGGAAAATGTGGGATTTGAGCTCAGCTCTCACCACAAAGATGGGGACTGTAAAGAAATTGTTATAATCACATTGGCTTTGCAAACTGTAAAGTGTTATGAGAAAACTCGTAAATGGCAGGTGCTCTGAGTGTCCTAAATGGAAGAATGGATAAAAGAATAAATGTGCAAGAATGTTCCTCAAGGCACTGTGACCTGAGGAGTCAGAGGACCCAGGTTTGAATTTGGCTCTAGCACTTGGAGGCTGAGTGAACTTGGGGGAAGCCATTTCACTACTCTGAAACACAATTTCTTAACCTATAGTTACAAATGTGCTGAACAAATGTGGGAGCTGCTTATTTATTTATGTATTTATTGTTTTTGAGACAGAGTCTCACTGTCACCTAGGCTGGAGTGCAGGGGTACAATCTCCACTTACCGTAACCTCTGCCTCTCGAGTTCAAGTGATTCTCCTGCCTCAGCCTCTCGAGTAGCTGGGATTACAGGCATAAGCCACCATGCCCGGCTAATTATTGCGTTTTTAGTAGAGACGGGGTTTCACCACGTTGGCCAGGCTAGTCTCAAATTCCTGACCTCAAATGATCCGCCTACCTCAACCTCCCAAAGTGCTGGAATTACAGATGTGAGCCACTGCACCAAGCTGGAGCTGCTTATTTTGACTGCATCTGTGTGGTTTTATTTTCCTGTAAGATATTGAAATCTATGTTACATCCTGGTGGGATTGAAACAATTCTCAACTCTTTTTCTGCTTCCTTTCTAGAAATTGTAATTCCTTTGGGAGCTTCCTAGGGAGGGAGGAGGATGAGGGGAGTGAGCCCTCTGCTGGTTGCTAATATGTCCTGCCAGCCCAAACCCTGGCAGCAGGTACAGGCAGGGAACCCTGGTATCCCACTGAGGCCAGGGGCACAGGTGGCCGGGGCCGGATTCCCTTCTAGTGAGGAAGTGGGCTTTCTAAAGAGCAAAGTTGATGATGCCATCTGGGGCTGAAAACCCTTAGCAACTCTCATCTGGGCTCCAGGACGCCCAGCCTTCAAGGCAAGAAACTACCTCCACCCTCACCTCTGCTCCCCACGCCTTCACCCCCTGTGTCCAGCCACAAGCCTCCCCTTGGCCTTACCACCTCTTTACTTCTAACTGCAATCACCTCGAGGGAGGCTTCCTGATTCCTTCCGCACCCTAACCTAGTGCTCCAGGACCCTGTGGCCTCTCAGCTCCAGGAGTTAATAGGCCCCTGACTCCAGTTTCCTCTATCCCTAACTAGCCTGCTTTAATTAAAACTGACACCCACATCCAGGAAAAATCCACTATAGGAGTTGATGGCTGTTTAGGAACAAGGGTGGGGACATAGAGAGCTCTCTGGGGTCTTCGTCTGACTTTCTCAATATCTCTCAGAACCATAGCTCTGTCTCCGCAACACTAGACTTAGCCTAACTCCATCATCTCTCACCTGGATTTCTGCAGTAGCCTCCTCATAGGTCTCTTCCCACGTTGCACCTTCCAGCCCAAATACAAATGCAACAAAAAAGATGACTTAAAAAAAAAAAGCAGCTAGTTGTGATTACAATGCTCTCCTGCTTAAAACTTCTCAGTAGCTTTCCATTGCATTGAAGGTAAAGAGCAAAATCTTTATTCTGGACCAGAAAGATTTGCATGGCTGGGTTCCTGCTGATTCCTGAAACCTCATCTTCCATGATGTGTCTTTTGCCTCTATACCTCTGACTGTCTCTGTGCACAGCCTGACAACCACAGGGCTATAGAGATACCTGCCTTCTGCCTCCCCTGCTTCCTTTGCCTGGTTAATTTCTACTTGCTGTTTGGATCTGGGTTCCAAATGCCTGTTCCTCAGAGAGCCTTCCCCATCAGATCCCCTTTAGACGTCTTCATAGCTTTTTCTATTTGCTTCTAAAACACAGCCCTCAGTTTGTAATTACGCATTTGCTTGTCTGATGATGTGTTTGTCACTGACCTCTCCGGGGCACAGAGGCTGCATGGAGTCAGGGAATGTGATTATTTTGCTCACGCAGTGCTGAGCATAAGCGGAGAGGTGCTCAATACTGATTTTTAAATGAAATGAGAAATGAGAATCTTGGGAGAAGAAGACCGATGAGCACAGCCCACAGGAGCTGTCTGATTCTCTGGGGTTAGGCAAGGCATGGTGGGAAGAATGGCTTGGATGGGGCAAGCTGAGAAGCGGGAAGGACTGGGCTGTGTCGCCAGCTGTTTTGAGAGCATACAGGTCATAGGAGGTTCAGTGAGGAAGAAACTTCAAGGTGTCTCTCCTTCTGGAGAACAGACAGCCATGGCATCCTGCAGAGGAACAAGCAGAATCTGATGGATTCTCATCAGAATTTACTGCCTGGATGCTGTGGTACCTGGGGCAATCCCCAGCCCCCTTTGGACTGCTGTTTCCCCATCTTTAGAAGGAAAGAAATGAGCATGAATTCAATGAAACAAATATATTCATTGAGCACATCTTCTGTGCCTCTCGAGGGTTTTTCTCAGCCCTACCTGTGTGACCACCCTACTATAACACTGTGACCCTGTCCCCTTACCCTAGTCCACTTTTTCCTTTTTCCCACAGTGCTTAGTACCCCTGACTATACTGTTTCATTTGATCATTTATTACATTCATCGTTCACTGTTTCTTGTTAGAATATAAACGCTGTGACCTCAGGGAACTTTTCCTCTTTTTTCCACTGACAAATCCACACGGGAGGTGCTCCACAGACATTTGTGAAATGAATAAAATGCTGTTCTCCATTTAGTGTGGCTTGTTGAAATGAGTAAGATATTCTCGCTGAAAAGAACTCTGATTTTGGAACCAGGCAGCCTGGCTGTGAATCTTGGTCTGATCCCAGCGATGTGGCTGCAAGAAGCTACCTGACCCCTCTGAGGCCTAGTTTCCTATGTGACAGAATAGTTTGGTCTGTCTCACAGGTGACCGTGATGCTTGGATGACTTTGGATATTTAAAATGTCAAACACAGTGCTGGACTACAAGAGGGTCAAAAAATGTCACGGACTCATGGTCTAGTGAGGAAAGTACTAGCCAAGGTATCTGGCTTCTAGCACCTGAAATCATCTGGGACTACCTAAGCAGAAAAGGAATTTTCTGGAAGGATATCAGGAAGCTCATACAATTGACAGGAAGTTTGAAGAAGCAGGCACAGAAAATTATCAGGAACCAAAGGAGGCCAGGTAGCAGGAACCATCAGCCAGTCTGCCTTTGTCACTGCTGGAAACAGCTGTCACTGTTAGACAGAGACGTGCCGGGCCACAGATCCCACGGATAGATGGCCCCTTTGCTAGACCCCATGGGGGAGCCAGTGTCCTACGCTCTTTGTTTTGCATTCCTTGCTAAAGGTTAGAAGTCCCTCTGTGGGTATCCAATTGGCAAAGCCTAAGTTACGTGCCCATGCCCTGGCTACCAAAGGGAGGAGGAAAGAATATTTTCCTTTGTGGCTTCCTTGGTGGGAGGCAAGTTTCTCAAATTTCCTGAAACCGGAAAGGAGTTTGGATGCTGGGAAGCCATTAAATGACTAATAATCACTTTAGGAAGAGAGGCAGGAAGTAGAAATTATAATGGATAAGGCCAGCCGGCAGCTCTAACAGTGGCATTCAGTGCTCCCAAGGGTGGACGAGCCTACTGGTGTCCCTGAGGAGAGTTAAAGGAGAGGCGTTTTTCCCAAAGGTGTGGGCAGGAGGGAGGAGAGCCACAGAGGCTGGCACAGGTCCTCAAGGCTAGCAGCAGCTAGGGTGCAGTGACCACTCGTAAGCCAGAAGAGGCAAGTGAGAGAGCTGTTTTCTAAACCTGAAGAGAGAATTGCATGGAGACAGTCAGTGAACAGTGGCTACAGCTCTCTTATGCTGGCATTGACAGCCCACAGTGATCACAGTGATGCTGTATAGACAGAGCCGGGCAACCAGTGCCCTGACCCACCCCTACTCTTAATCTCTTCTCTTCAATGTCCTGTTGGCTCTTCCCATTTTGTCACCCACCTGGAAGCTGGGGATCATTGATGTAATCCATATAGGATGGCCTTGAAGTTCACAGAGCAGGGAGAAGGGGAGCAGATGAGATAAGGAACAAGGGGAAGGTGGAACACCCTGGAAATTACTTCCCAATTGAGACATTTCGACTGTTTTGTTGGGGCAGGGATAGGGCCCAAGCCTTGAGGGTGAAGTGGAATTTTAAGGGAGCTTTCAAGACAGAGGAGGTTTCCTGAACTAAGCCACAGAGGCAGAGACTGAAGGACATGTTTGAGAAATGGTAAGCTCACACTAGAGACTGTGGTCTTTGAATGACCTGGCCCCAGACCCTGTTGCCTGCCCTGTCCCCATTTGGGTTATTACTGACTCTTGTTTGATGTGGCTTCTTAACTAACCCAAATCCGATTCTTGTGTGGCTTGTGGGGAATACCTTAAAGCTTAGGTACATCCACAGTTCTGGAGAGGGGATAATAGGGCTTGGGTTTAGAGACTCACAAGTCAGCAGCCAGTGGAGAGGTAAGCCTCCAGCTTGAGGCCTGGTTGCTGCAGGGAGCCCGTTTGTTTGGATTTACACAGCCAGGAGAGTGTTGCTATGGCTGAATTGCATGCAAACAGTTCTTATGATCTGGAACAGCAAGTTGTATATATAACATGACAGCATTTATTAAAGCAAGATAAACTCAGCAACAAAGGATATGGCTGGAGCCATAAATTCCTCTGATCCTTGCTTCGGAGCCATCACATTCCATTTGAATGAGGCCTATCAGCCTAAATTTGACTTATTTTATTAAATAAGTCAATTTTCTGAAAATCCCTAAGAGAATGAACAGGGAATTACTCTCCCTGCCCTTGTTTAAAAAGAGAAATGTTATGTGTTGAGTGGTTCTGACTCACTGTATTTTCTGAGGACGAACAGATCTGCCATCCAGGGCAATGGGTTCCCCATCACTAGATGTGTTCAGTCTTAGGTTGTTGGAAGATGGGGTCTGTCCCATTTTGGGGACTGTGATGTAGGGGAGAAGGCAATATTCCTAATAGACATTCTTCCTAGTTCTAAGAGTTCAGGATGGTAGAAACCTGATGAAGCATCCAGTTGAACTTTCCCCCATACCCCATTCTGCAACCTGTACTCTTTTGCCACAGCACACATTTCCCCAAAGATGGAGAAATTTTCATTGAGAGACTGGAAGACAGAGGGAACACTGGAGCCAGAAGACCGGGGTTTAAATCCAAATTCTATTATTTATTGAGTAGCAGCCACAATCAAGTCATTGGGTTTCTATGAACCACAGTCCCTCTCATATAAAGTGACAATGGTGATGGCTACAACGTACTAGCACTAAATATACCCCAGGCTCCCGTCTAAGGGCCTCAAATGGATAACATAATTTATTCTTCACAGAAATGTTCTGAAATAAGAAGTGCGAGCATCCCCACTTTACAGAACAGGAAACTGAGGCATAGTGAGGTTAGGGAACTTAGGAATAGTGGAGCCAATAATTGAGCTCAGGCGGTCTGCCTCTGGGGATCTTAGCCCTTGTGCGATAACAATCCTCACCTCATCTATATCATAGAGTTTCTAAAAGGTTGCATTAGAAAATGAGTATAAAAGCATCTTTTAAACCATAATCTATTAGTCTCTGAAATACTGAGCAAGATGCTGAATCTCAAGTTGTAAGCTTTTTTTTCTTTTTTATTTTTGAGACAGGTCTCCCTCTGTTACCCAGGCTGGAGTGCGGTGGTGTGATCACAGCTCACTGTAACCTTGAGCCCCTGGGATCCAGTGATTTTCCCACCTCAGCCTCCTGAGTAGCTGGGACTACAAGTGTGCACCACCATAATTGCTAATTTTTTTGTTGTTGTTGTTGTAGAGACAAAATCTCACTATGTTATTTAGGCTGGTCTCCAATTCCTGGGCTCAGGCGATCCTCCCACCTCAGCCTCCCAAAATGCTGGGATTACAGGCATGAGCCACCATGCCTGGCCTGTAAGCTTTTCCCAAACATGTTCAACTTTGTTTAAAACAGTGCTTTCCTTCCTCCCAGTCTTCAGTCTCCTTCCACCCCTCCCACTTGACCACCAGTCCTACTTGCCTTTCCAGTCCCAGCATTCCTCCCTTTGTTCAAATGATGGACTTTCATGAAATTCAGACTCAACAACAAAAGGCAAAATAACAAACTCAAAAGTACTTGTGCTTTTATTTAAAAAAAAAATACAATCAGGTACTGTCCAGAAATGTTTTGGAAAGAAAAATCTCTTTAAAAATCCTTAGTTTTCATCATCATCATCATCATTATTATATTAATAATATTAATCATATCCTTAAAATGGAAACAGTATTGCTTTTCTGGTTTCTGTCATATGAAATGTAAAAAATCAAAGGGACGGCTTCCAATGACACATTTAATCTTTGCTAACAAAAACAATGACAATTAATTATACAGCTTCATGTAAAATATGGCTGGTTCTAAAACAAACTACCCCTGTACATTCTACCCCTCTTCCCATTCCCAGAGCCACCCAAGAGAAGTAAAAACCATTGTGATGTCGTCACTGGAAGATCTTTTCTGAATCAAAACAACAAAACAGAAACATGTTGGAGACTGATGTCTTTGGTGCAAAGAAAGAAATCACATAGGAGGTGAGGTCCGTGCTGGCGCTGTTGGCCCCAGGGATCCATGGTCAGCTTTGACTCTCACCAAATGCCCAGGTATGGACCGATGGTTGGGCTGGTTGTATTGATGCTTTGGTAAAATCCTTTCCTTGCTCTGGGCCTTATTCCCCTCTCACCCAGTGGTCCCTGGAATTTATGCCCGTTTGCGCCTGCCTTCGAGATTTCTGAAGTTGCTCGGTCTCAGCTTCATCTCAGCAAACTGGATTGAGTGTTCATGGCCCTTCCAGTGGAACCAGTTAACACCCTGTAGGAAAAAAAAAGAGAAGTCCCCCAGGTTGGTTACTGTTAGGCAAGGTGTGCACTGATCATTGCTATTTAGTCGTTCAAACTAAATGAGTTCTGTTTCAACTTGACTGTTTGGTGTATCACAGCTGCCTCTTGCCTATCTCTCTGTTGGTCTGGGTTGTGAAAACTTTCAAAGGGACTGGCTGAATCTGACCCAATTTTTCACCTTAGTCAAGAGTCACCTGAGTTTGCATGGAGCTTTGGGCTGTCATCTTGAAGCAAATTGTGGCTGATGAAACCTGCCATCCTAAGGAATAAATTGTGAAGGAATTAAGGCCATGATTAGAGGTTCTGGAATTGAGTAGCTATATACAGGGTATATGTGTGTATGTCTGTAATTCACAGGATTTCTATGGAGTATTTTAATAGGGGTTTGATATGGAATAGCAGAAAAAACATGAATGAAACACAAATCTTGCAACATGACATATAGGGTTAAATATTAGTGCTCTTACCTGAGGGCTAAATAGCCTTAAACAAGTTCTCAATATTTACTATTTTTTTTTCTTTCTTAAGATCTGACAATGCTAGCCTTGAAAGATGTGATGAAAATTAAATGGATTTGTAAATGAGCTATCACAGAGCTGAGCACATTGTAGGTGGTTGGTAAATATTACTTCCCTAGTCTCAAGTAGGGGGAAATATCCTTGAAATTTTGGCCAAAGCTTTCTACAAGAAAAGCCTGTAATCATGTTTTGGCTTCCAGGTTCCAAGTTAGACCCTTTAGTGAAGTCTACAGGTGGTAGAGTCCACCCATCGAACCCCACATGGCCCCTTGCCCCACTGTGGGGAAGTAATGGCTAGTGAGATGGGAGAAAAATAGAGACAGTTTATTTGCTTCTAATTTTTTGGCATTCACTGACATGAGTGGCTTCTGAGTCTTATAGGGACGTGAGGTTTAAGAATGGCTCATTCATTTTATGGGTAAATGTGCTTGTAATCACTCAGTTACAGTGAATACGGTAATCCAACAGCCTGGTGCACACGCTGCCTCCCTTTGTCCTGGTTCTTTCCTCTAATAGTTCAGGGCTGGAAGCCACACCTTCTTGTACTGTGGTAGACACTAAAGCCAGAGAGGGAGAGTGACTTCACAGAGGCCACACAGCAGCTGGAGCAGAGCCGGAGCTGGGGCTCAGATCCTGTGGCTCCATTCCACGTCATCTCTTTCTTCTTCCAAAACAGAATGGAAGGATGGAAAGAGAGGCTTGCTTTCTGACATGTAGCTTATTTTTTTTCCCAGAAGAACTTTGTGTTACACAGGTGTTTTGAGACAGGGCAATAAAGATCATTTAAAAAAAAAAAAAACCAGAATGGAAGTATTGGTGAAGTAGCACAATAAGATGGAAATAACACAGGACTGCTGTCAAGAAATGTCCTGTAACTCTTGCCTCTTCTGTAACACAGGCATGAAAAACCACATCCCAATTCCTGTGCAGGGTAAAAGTGATAAGCACTTGAGATACGGAAGGTAAGAGTGTTTTGAAAAGTAGCAGAAATTATGTAAGGTAAGGTCTACACTTAAGGTTGCAGGTGTTACTTGCTAGCTGTTAACTAGGGCATAAACACATGTATCAAAATTACTAATATTGAAGAGCAACAGGTCCCAACACCTGCTGCATGTCAGAAATCACTTGTGGAATCTAACAACAACAATAGCAGCAACCCAACACCAAAAATGGAAATATTAAAAAAGAGAAGATGCTGTATCTTGCCTGAGATCATTGAATCAGAATACCTGGGGTTGTCATAAAGCGTAATTTGGGCCTTTGCATTTTCATTAATTCCTTGGGATTCCAGTGATCAGACCTCTTGAAAATCCTTGCGGTCCAGCTCAGTGTGGTGTGGCCACATGGGAACACCCATCCCTCCTCCCTGGGATGGTGAGTGCTGTGGAGGGACTGGGCAGGTGCTTGGTTGTGATTAAGTGGCCAGTCCCACTTATCTTTATACTTTTCAGGAATGTGCCAGTGTAGGCAGGGCTCAGAGTAAGGGAGATTGCTGAATTTCATCCGTTGGCCTATTTCTAAAGGGGATCAAAAAAAGTCTGTTTCTGTGACTGCGGAAGAAGTGCTAGAGGTGTGTGTGGTGCAGGGGAAATGCCAGGCGCTGGAAGTAGGGAGAGCTGGCTCTGCTGCCAACTTCACTCTGTGATCTCAGGAAAGTCAGCTTTCTCTGGGCCTTGGTTTCTTCACATAATGAGGAGACTTAAAGTCTGTGGACTTCATTTCAAGGTGTTCTTGGGAACCTAAAGGTGCCCCAGTCCAGGGGTTCTGTGTCATCAACCCTGCTTCACCTAAAAGGCCTCTACTTTTATTTGCTTTATGTTTGGGTTTCAGACAGAGAGGAAAGCTTTGTGTGAGGAAACCTGTCTCTGTTTGGAATCCATTTGACCAGTGGTTGTCCTTGGGATCGTCAAGCGTTTACCCGTGCTGTTTCTATTTTACCTACCTGCAGTGTCCTTGAGATTGCTCACTGTCTTGGGAAAAACATGTTGTTATATAAGTAAGGTTCCTGCCTCCTAATCTCTGCTAGGATGGGGGTTAAATTCTGCTTCCATCAACCCCTCCTGCTTCCCAAGCCCTGCCTGCTCTGGGCCCTCATGGTCCACTCACCTGGCTGTGGTTATTGTCCCCGTATCTCCCCATCAGGTTGACACGGTGACAGTTCCTGTACCAGAAAGCCCCCTTGTAGGACAGAGCACAGTTGGTGATGGCTGAATCCGTGTCCTTGTCAAAGGTGGAGAAGGATCTGCCATTGTGGTAGGCCATGGAGTCACCTGGGAGAAACAGAAAAATCCCAGCTGAAATGTCCCTCCTGGACTGTAAAGGGTAGAACTAGAGGTGACCGCTGGAAGGTTCTGGGGGTGGGACTAGCCTTGAACATTGAGCCCAGAGTCAGGATTGAACATGGAACTGAATGGGGCATGAGTGTTGCCCCCAGTACTTATTTCCGACAGAAGCCGCGTGATGTGGTGGGAAGAGGGCTGTAGCTGGCTTTGGAGAGTCCAGCTTCGAGTCCCATCTTCTCACTTTTTAGCTGTGACCTTGGACAAGTCAAGCCTCTTGTTGGGCCTCAATTTTCACATCTATTCAATGGAACCAGCACTTTGATTCTGTCCACTGAGCAGTGCCATTGTGACAATGGATATAAAGGTGTATGCCAAACAGCTGGCACGGCACGCAAATACTCATTATGATGGTTGTTATTTTTATGACTTTTCTGCATTTCCTTTACATAAAAGATCTCAGAGCAAGGAGAAGCATGCATTTAATAATGGAATGCTTTTCTCCCACACATAAATTTTATTAGTCATAATTAAGCCCTTCAGACATTAGATGTCCCTAAATAGCCCCTGTATCACATAGTTTTTTTTAAAGTGTTTATCTGACCATTGTTCCGTGATTCTTAGACAAGAAGCCCATTTCCATATAGTACTATTTGGAAACTAATTTGTAATTTAATATGTTAAACTTATAAAGCATTGCAATGCCATTGTTTTGTGGCATCTCCTCACTCCCAACTCAGCCAAGTGCTGCGTTCAAAAATTTCAAGACTCTGAGGTATTCTAAGCCGATAATTTGAAGCAAGTTGTCAAAGGGACCCAGACACCTTTTTAACTGATGATGCTACACAGAGCCTGAGGACTGCACGTAGGTATTAATGAAACAGGATGCTCTCCTGCAGAGGGCCTGGCTGCAGCCGAAAATCACAAAGGAAAATGCAACCTTACAAATGTTATCTCACTAAAGGGAAATATTATGGCTCATTCCTTAATGGAAGTACAAAGAGAGAGGAAGAGAGGCCACATTCCTGCTGCTTGATGAATTTGCTTGCCATATAATATTATTCTTCTTGCCTGAAGCCATCTCAACGAAAGAGGTATTTATTTTCAGGTCATAAAGTACCAACATTCTTTGAGGGATTCAAGAAACAGAAAGCAATGTTTGCCCTTGGGTATCTCTCTTTATTATCACTAAATTGCCATCTCAGAAGAGCTCTGTGCCTCCTTAGGCCTCTGGCTTTTGGCGATCTTTTGTCTGGAGAGTTTTCCCCATATGGATGTTTTCTTTCAGGGCTCAGGGAGGTTGGAAATGTGCCAAGCATCTGCTTTCACAAACATAAAAGAAAGCCACCCAAAGTGGGCATGGGTTGCATGGGGTGGTCCACACTCTCAGTCCTGACCTTTCTTTGTCACCAAGAACGCTGTCGGCAACAGTTTTCTGCAGCCAGGCTTGCATCCACCTTCTATAAACTGTTTTACCTTGGGCAAATCTCTGAGCTTTTCTGCACTTGTTCCCTCTTCTATATAAAAATAACATCTTCATGAAATGGTTTTATGAGGAATAAATGAGATGAATACAAGGGGAATATCTACAAAAGATGGTACCTAGTAGGCCTTAATATGTGTTGTTTCCTTATTTATTTCTCCTCCTATGTGGAGCCAGGAAACCACATCAAACCAGTTCAAGTCCAAGAAATCTTCAAAACCTACATGAAGGTTATGAGCCAGACAAGGAATGAAGGGGCCACTTGAGAGGCAGGGACCTTCTGTTCATGGGGATGCAGGCTGAGGCTAGATGACCAGGGATGTCTTGGAAAGGATTCAAGCAGTTAGGTGATGTGGTAGACAGTTTGTTACTCGAAGTGTGCTCCACAGACCAGCAACACCAGCCATATCGGCATCACCAGGGAACTTGGAGAAGATGCAGAATCTCGGTCCCATCCCAGACAACCTGCATCAGCATCTGCACGTTCACAAGATTGCCAGTGGGTGCATATGCCCTGAACAAACTGAGAAGTGCTGGACTGGAAGAATATTAAGGCCTTTGGGAGACTTTTTTTTTTTTTTTAATCAGTCTACAACGGATATCTAAAACTGGGTAAGAAAGACACTTTTTTTTTTTTTTTGAAAGATGAAATCAATCCTGATTGCCCTGATTCCCAATCTAGTCAGTTTCAGGATCCAAATATCTATCCAACCGTTTTGAATCACAGTTTTTTTTGGATGGGCCCCTGTAGGTAGTTAAATATTTGTTGATTTAATAAATGGCCTAATAACATTGATTTAATAAATGTTGATTTAATTAGTGAGGAAGGAATGAAAGAATGATGAATGGAGAAATTAGCTGTAAATGCCAAGAAGGCCTCCATGGCTTTGTGGGCTCTAAGTGCGGCTGCTGCCGTACCTGCTGTCCCGCTGTACCCCTCCACCTTCAGCTTGTAACGAGTCTTGGCATCTCCCACGCTGAACTTGTCATAGACGGCGAAGGCTGTCTCCCCGTTGTCCCGCAGGTCCACCCGGAGCTCGTACTGCCCTTGGGCTGTGATTTTGTTCAGGTTGTCCAGCCCTGTGGATGACAGGCAAAGGTTGCTAAGAAGCACAGGTGGCTGAGGCCCTTATTTCTATTTCACTCTGTAAAAGCAGCAGCTGGGTACACTTAAAAGAGGACCAGCTGGGCGCAGTGGCTCATACCTATAATATCAGCACTTTGGGACACTGAGGCATGGGGAAGCAGGGGTGCAAATTATTTGAGGTCAGGAGTTTGTGACCAGCCTGGCCAACATGGCGAAACCCCGTCTCTACTAAAAATACAAAAATTAGCTGGGTGTGGTGGTGAGCGCCTATAGTCCCAGCTACTTGGGAGGCTGAGGCAGGAGAATTGCTTGAACCCGAGAGGCGGAGGTTGCAGTGAGCCAAGATTGTGCCACTGCACTCCAGCCTGGGTGACAGAGCAAGACTCTCAGGAAAGAAAAAAAAAAAAGGCCATATCACACAAAGCATGGGCTGAAAACTCACTCTTCTGCTTGCTGGTATAACACTGGACCAAATATGTGATGTTTTTGAGTCTCAGGTAAAATTGGGTTGACATTTTTGCCCCACTTCCAACCTCCCAGTGCCTTAGTGAAGATCCAAGGAGATAATGTGTTGAAAGTACAGTTTAAACTCTAAAGTGTCTTACAGGCCAGGCTCGGTGGCTCACACCCGTACTCCCAGCACTTGGGGAGGCCACGGTGGGTGAATCACCTGAGGTCAGGAGTTCGAGACCAGCCTGGCCAACATGGTGAAACCACGTCTCTACCGAAAAAACAAAAATGAGGCAGACATGGTGGTGGGTGCCTGTAATCTCAGCTGCTTGGGAGGCTGAGGCAGGAGAATCGCTTGAACCCAGAAGGCAGAAGTTGCAGTGAGCCGAGACTGTACCACTGCACTTCAGCCTGGGTGACAGAGTGAGACTCTAATAAATAAACAAACAAAATAAAGTACCTTACAAATGAAGGACAATGGATGATAATATGATAAACATTTCCTGGCGTAGGCAGTGGTGCATAGAACAATGTTCCCTGCAGGTAGGTGGTTGGAAAGTGTAGGTTGCATGGAGAATGGATGGGTGAAAGAAATGTAGAGTTGACTTAGGAAATTCCAAATTTCAGCTCAACTGTTCATTGGTTAGACTCCTATGGGCAAACCACTCAACCTCTTTGAGGCTGTGATTTTATCCATGCAAAGTGGTGAGGAGAGCAAAAATCACCTGCTGACCATCAAGTAAGTCCCGGAGACAAAAACTCCTTATCTGAGAGGTTTAGAGTTAATTAGACTTCCCTATTATCTCAAGCAAGCATCTGGGGTTCCAGGTTTCTTTCCCAAAAGTATATAAGTAACTAGAATTTCTATACATCTCTGGAATATATGCATATCAAAAGTCATTTTGCAACCCTTGCTGACATTAAGGCACAGAAATGTCTACAAATGTAATCACTTATTATGATCTACATGGCTAATATGGTCCAAATTACCCATAAGCTCCTGCTTTAAGGTCCATAAATACCCATCAGGAAAAATCCACTGCAGAGCTCTTAGTCCTTTGGAGGCATTCTTTCTTTCTAATAAACTTTTCCTTTTTCAAACCTATACTGTTGTTGGGAAATTCTTAACAACCTACAAGTCAACCACTTCTGACACCTGACACCTTGCCCAGCAGGTGGTAATTGAGTACTTTGCAGGGGTGCTATCAAGGTTAAAGGTTATGGCTGTAAGAAACTCATCTTAGCACCTGGAGCACAACCTGGGGCACAGGAGGGAAGCTGTCAGTGATATCAGCGAGAAGCCTGCTATAACTGGTCCAGCAAATGACTTAAGGCTATGTTAACTTGTAAGGGCTGAATTGAGGCTCTTCCTTAATCAGATTTTTACATTTTGTGAATGGAAATAAAATATCGGGACCCCAATTTATGCCAAAAGGAAAAAATTAAACTGAAAGCTGAGTCATGCAAGAAACTGCCTCTCCTTTTGTCCCTAAGCAGATGCTACAGATAAAAGCCCAGATACCTCCACAAGTAGTTATTCTCTCTTTATCTTATGTAAAGTGCTGAGTACTTTACATGCATGATTTGCTGAGTGTGAGATGAATACATAATTGACCATTCTCTTTTTTTGTCATTCTTTTTTTTAAAATCTTGCAACATGTGGATTCGGTAATGTGATCATATCCTTCCACTTTCCCCACCAGCCCACTTTTCTCCTTTAAATACTAAACCTCTCAACATCATCTTTGAAAAGAAAAGAAAAAAAGGCATGGACCACAGGTTGCTCTTGTGGCTTTGTGTTCCTTTTCTTCTGGGCATGTCCTTAACCTTGGCTAAGTAAACCTCTAAATTGATTGAGATCTATCTCAGATACTTTTGGTTTACATTTTAATGTTTCAGAGCATTTAAATAATAGTCTTTTTCATTAAGAATTTGATATTCTGTGTCTGCCACCAGAACTAGTGCTGCTTCTTCATCTCTTTCTCCCCTCTCAGTCAGTCACTGTGGGTTCGAAAAAATGACAAGGAGGGTATTCGAGATACAAACATGCAGAGCTGCATTAATTACCAAGCCAGAATTCTTCTCTGCGGTCCCCAAATCCAGCAGCATAGGCCTTCCAGTTTTGGTAGAAGTTCTCACGTCCATTTTTGCGTCTCAGGAACACCTATAAACATATCGATGAATCTGGGTGTACTTAAGCTATTGCAGGAAAGAGAGGGCATTGTTCTGAGAGGAAGAAACCTTGCACTGTGGACAGAGCTCCAGGCCCTGGCTCTGTCCATCCCGAATTTGCCATGTGACTTTGGGTGGTCACTTCTCTTCCCTAAGCCTTGGTGTTCTCATCTGAAAAATAGGGATTAAAAATACCATCCAGTTTTGCGTAAGATGACGTGTCAATGTAGGTTCATTGATTGTAACAAATGAACCACTATGGTGCCGGATGTTGATAATGGGGAGATTGTGTGGGTGGGTGTCGGGTATATATGAGAACTTTCTGTTCACTTAATTGTGCCATGGACCTAAAACTGTTCTTAAAAAATAAAGTTTATTAATTAAAAAATATCCTATGCAGCTCCTATGGTAATGGGGTTGGAATAATTCATCTAAAACTCTTAGCACAGTGTCTGGTAGATAATAAATCCTTAGTTCAGTGCTAATTAATATAAGCAATGGGTTCAATGATCCCTGTCATTTATACATCACGGAGTTGTTTGATGAAGATTGAATGAGATAAACTACAAGAAACTTATTTCCCCGTTTCAAAAGGTACCCGGCTTGTTTCCCGTTCTTTTAAGACAGAATTCCCAAGTACCTCTGTGTGACAGGCAGTATCTTGCAAGGCCTCACACATGTGGGTGTCAGGATGCACCAGGAGGAGGAAATTACCCTCTTCTCCTCCCCTGCTGTGCCCTGTCCCTCCTCCCCTAGGCCTGAGAGCTCTGCAGTCCCTGGTGGTACTCACAATCCATCCACCCCCATCGGAGGTCATGTCACAGAAGACTTCCAGTGCCTGGGCCTTATCACCATTCAGATAAATGGTGTAGAGGCCAGAGGTCGTGTCTCCATTCAGCATGGCTTGGGAGCAGTCCCTGGGGAAGGGGTACAGGAGTCCAACTGTGGAATAAGGAGAAATGGTGATGCTCACAGAGCAGAAGGACTGAGCTGGAGCTTAAGTGTCAGCTTAGCTCTATTGACTAGAATGCCTGGATAATTTCCAAGTGCAGTAATATGATGCAAACAATTAAAAACTCATAGAAATAAGCAGTCTTGGAACTATGCCTGGTAGATGGACCTAAGAGCTGATGGTCATAGCAGTTCTTTTTTTCTAATCCAAGGACATTCATCTGAGGTTGTATCATAAGCTGTTTTCTTATTTATTTCACAGCCGTTGTATAAGAGCATCTTTAGGACACATTTATCATTAGCATTTGGCATAAGATCTGGCCAAGGGGAAGCACCTTCTTTGGCAGATGTTTGCAGAATGACTGTTGCGTGAATTGTGAAACAGGGCTCTCCAAAGACCAGCTCCTCCCATTCTCAGGAATGAATGCCACTTTTATTTACCAATGGAACAACTTGCAGTTTTGCCATATGCAGAAAACTCTGTGGCAGGTGCAGGGGGAGGCTCCTTGGGTGTGGAATATCTGAGCCCAACTCTGATTGTAACTCACAAGATAGATAGTCTTGAACAGGTCATTTCATCTTTGAAAGCCTCTGCTTCCCTACTAGGACATTGGGCATTCGGCCCATCATACCAGCTTGGTGGGAGGACCATTTGTGATTCTGAATGTGGACAGGCTTTGTAAACACTGGCATGATGAAGGAGAAAGGAAGAGACTTTGAGCTTATCTTAAACTCTGACAATAAAAGGACCACACATTTATATGGGCCACATACTGGGCTAGGAGTTCAAATGTAATACGTCACGAACCCTTGCAAGACTCTGTTGAGGGAGGGATTATTACTAATCTCCCTGTATAGATGAAGAAGCTAAAGATTATAGGATGGACGTAGCGTTCTTAAGGCATACATAGCAAGTGATAGAAATGGGGATTGAATCCAGGCGGGCTCCCTCCTTTCCTTTCACCAGGATGCTCATAACCTCCCACACTTGCCTTCCTCAGGCTTCCAAGTAGTAGCAGTGAATTGATTCTTTTCAGAGGTTTGTTTGAAAATGTTAAAGTCAAAGGGGGAAGTCAAGGGTTGATTCAAGGTTAGATCTCAAGGCCAGATTGCACCCTGGGCCTCCTTACTTGTGGTGAAGATGGTCTGGATCAGATTGCTCCTCAGCGGCCCGCTGAGTGCCTGGATCTTGGCTGTGTAGTGGGTGGATGGGCTCAGGTCTGCCAGGCTGTAGGAGGTGGTGTCTGGACCCACAATGACTTCCTAAGAGCAGAAGAAAGAGCATAATGGCTTTTGGTCACAGAAATTCTAAGGGTATAGATAAGAAGTCATTCTATTTATTCATTCATTTACCCATCCATTCATTTATTTACTCAACAAGAATTCATTGAGTATCCACTCTGTGCCAGGGTCCATGTGGCCTGCTGAGATATCAGAGATGAGGAGGGTGCAGCATAAGCAAGACTCCTGGGGCCAGAAATGCAGACAGAGCAAGTTAAAATAATATGAGGAGGCAGAGACTGCATCTGAGAGTGAGAACCCTGCTGTAGACTCCAGAGCTGAGGCTACCCACCTGCCCAAGGCCCTGCCAAACTATATTGGGAGAATGGGATTATAATGATTAATTTTATGTGTTAAATTGGCTGAGCCATGGGGCCCAGATATTTGGTCAAATATTTTTCTAAATGTTTCTGTGAAGGTAGTTTTTTTTTTTTTCTAGATGAGATTAATATTTAAATCAGTAAGTTTGAGTAAAGCAGATTTAAAAAATAAAATGAAATAACATGAGAGAGCAATAAACTACTTCAAGCATACTTAGCTTCAGGTACCAGAACAGTGGAAAATGTTTCTAGATTATAAAGAGCCTTTAAATGACAAGCTTTGAAACTTAAAGTTTATCATTATAGGGCATGAGGATCTCTGTAAGGTTTAAATGCTAAGCTTTGGAACTTGAAGTTTATCATTATAAGGAAGGGGGAGCCTTGAAAGATGTTTGGACATGCGAATGACATAAACCCAGCTGTTCTTTAAGAAACTTAATCTGGTGGCAAGATGAATCACACAGAGTAAGGGACTTAAAGGTCAGTTAGGTCCGTGGTCCCTAAATACAGCTCTTTATCACTCTGGGAAGCTTTAAACAATAGGACGCCTGGGCCTCATCTCAGACAGACTGAATCATCAGAGCCAGAAGTTGAGCCTGGCTATATTTAAGAAACTTCCCAAGTGATTTGGATGTTCAGTCAGTCTAGGGATCTCTTGAGTTAGGAAATGATTATAATAGCCCCACAGGCATGGTATGACGAAAACTTAAGCTGACCTCACATGCCTCTCTTCTAGAACAGAGATATCCATGAGAGACACATGTTGACCAACTCTAACTATGCCTGTAGTCTGTGGCTGGTCTCTGTGCTGCCGTACAAAGGTGATGGGTTTCAGTTTGCAGGAGGTCCTCTTGCTAGCTTCCAGTTCTTTTCAGCAAATGACCTTGGTGTCTGGGATTGGAATTCAACCTACATACCTAGTAAACAAAATACAATGCTGTTCTCTACAATCTGCAAATACCCAGCTGAGTTTGGGCAGTCATGTGTCAGTGCAGAGACTCCTGGAAGCTTCTCCTGCATCCTGGGAACTAGGAAGGTACCTCATCCTCATTTTTTTTCAATTGGAGAATGAGTTTCAGAGAAGCTAAAAGACTTGCTCTCATTTCATTAATTGTTGGAGGCAGAGGATGATCTTACCTCCTGGCTTCCCAACACCCTGACTAGGACCCTTTTCTCCTATACTAGGTTGATTTCTTTTTTTTTTTTTTTTAACTAAGACGTATAAAGCTGGTGAACAGACATGCAGAAAAATAAACTGGGGTGAGTGTTCATTTAATACCCAGTGGCCTTTGTGCCGCCCTGGTTCTAGTCCCTGGGGGAAAGATTAACTGTCAGGGATAAAGCTGGGCTCATTGAATTACTTAGGAATACAATTACCTTTCAGCTCTCTAGGAGTTTATGAAAAGTCATTTTCTAGGCAATTAGGGTACCCTAGGTGAAAATGAGACTCGCAATTCAGGTAAACACAGAATCCTAGAATGCCTGACCAGGAGAAGACCTTAAAGATAAGACCAAGGCATTCATTTTACATATGGGAACACTGACACCCAGGGAAGAAAATGGATTTGCTTTACCTCACACAGTGAGATAGTTCATTGTTGTATCAACTCCAGGAAGGGGTATGATAGTAATTAGCAATGTGTCCAGTTCTGGCTAAATGAAAGACTGGATATAGCCACTTATCTCTACTTGTTTCTGAAATCCACTAAAAAGAGAGCAAGAGAATGTAAGGTATAAACCCACAAAGATGAGGGGAATGAGAGAGGAGACAGCAACAGGCATGCCATGTCAAAAGAAGATGGAAAGTGAGTGGTAGAGAGACTGTGGAGGGGAATGAATAAAGAAAGCTGAGGTTAACTAAGGAGCATGGGCAGAGCCAGTCAGAGGCTGTTAAGTGCAAGCCACGGAGTCCAGCAAGTTCAGGAAGGGAATGTGTACAAAAGCAGAGATGTCTCTGAAAGCCAATGTGGAATGTGGCTGAACAAAGGTTTGATTTGTTTAGAAGCTTTTTTTGTGAGAAACAGACCCTGAAATCTCCCCATTCCCTTCAACAGTCTAAATGACTGCCCTTTTCCATCCAGAGTGTGGCTGAGGTTTATTCTCTGGGGAGGATGAGCCAGAGAGGAGGCTTTGGGTTCAAATCCACCAGGCTCAGTTTTCAAGGAGGCCGAGGTGTTACACTGGAAACATAGTAAGATGAAGGTTTGTACATAATGAGAGCCCAGGATTTAAGGCACTGTTATTTGGGGGTCCCCCAAGAAAACTGTTGGGTATTTGCCCGATCATTCTGTAGGGAGCCACAGAGTTGACAAGCCTGCCTGTGCAGTTGGAACTTCCAATGAGCTCTTTCATTCCTAGTTCAAATACAAAAAGACAGACCGTGACTAATAGACAGTGGGTGGATATCTCCAACGTGAGAGGCAGAGACCCAAACCAAACCCAACCCAATAGCAGCAGCAAAACAAAGAAACTTGAAACAAACACTGTGCAGGATGTAGAATAAAACACCAGCAACATATATTCTTAAAGAGATGACGATACATGAAACACAAGGTGCTAGGAAAAGATGACTATGCAGAGAATAAGCAAAAGATCTTGGAAATTTAAAGTAAGACAACCAAAATGAAAAATTCAATAACAGGTTTGGAAGGTAGAGTTTAGGAAATCTCTCTCACTTGTCTGAAGGTCTAAAGTTATTTCAAATTAAAAGGTAAAAGAAAGAAAGTTATTGGATAGAGAATATAAATACTATAAACACTGGATAAAAACAGTATTAACAGCTGATGTCATAAGAACATGGTGAAACAAATTGCAATACATAATATAATGATACCATCTGTGAGATAATACATATGGCAAACATGCAGAAGAAACTTTTGGTCTTTGTTCAACAAAATATTAAAGGATCAAGATTCCAGCTCCTAAAATGTCCTCACGTCTTGTAAGCAGTGGTTCTTGATCTTGGCCGGCTATCAGAACCGGAGCCTGGTTAAAATGAGAGAGGCTGGAGAGTATGATTCAGAAGATCTGGCATGCCGTCCAGTCTCTACTAATTTTTTTTTTTTTCAGCTCCCCAGTTGCATTGGGGTAGAAAAACAGCATCAGGTCATTCTTCCACACTTTGAGGATCATGAAAATGCTTCAACTAGTAGTGAGAAGTTGTTATATACTTGAAATACCTTGACTGTGCCATCCACCGATTCATAGACCAGCAGGTAACCGGTGACCGATGCCCGAGGGGGTCGCCAGGTAAGGAGGGCAGTTTCCGACTGAACCTCAGTAGCAGTCAAGTCTCTTGGAGAATCGAGGTCTGGAGAAGATAGGATGATTAATATCAGATAAAGTCAGCAAGTGTAGGACAGAAATCTGTACTGGGCATCAAGAAGACTGGGTTCAAGTCCTTTCCCTACCACTGAACTACGTGATCTTTGGCAAGAAACTTATCTGTTTATAAATAAGGTGGTTGAGCCAGATGACCCCCAAAGACAAATTCTCTGTGGTTTATCTCGTCCCAAGGGCTGGGTGTTCCTAACTGGCCTTGGCTGTATTTAGGGAGAAATATACAGCTGTGAACATCATTATGAAGCCCATTGTTTCTAAATAAGAGGACAGATGAAGGCTAACATTGGTACTCACCCCGACAGAGAAGATGGTTCCTCTGTTTCCCTGCTTGCAATAGTTTGTAAAAAAAATCTCAATGTATAGAAACCTAACAAACATCTAGAAAAAAACTGCCTAAAAAATCTACCTCTTCAAAAATATTTTCCTGCCTGGAACATGGATCATTAAATGCTAGGTTTAGGGCCAGTGGGAACTGTTTTTCCACTTACAAAGCCCTCCTCTTAAAATTTTTTCCTTGCCCATGGGGAGACCAAGGTCATTTCAGTTCAAAAGGAAATGGTGTGTTTCTTCAGGCCTTGACTGAGTGGGCACTGGTGAATTTTGCTGCTGATGTAATCACATTGCAAGGCCCTGACTTAAGAAAGAAGAACTGGCTAGGGGTTCCCGTTTAGAATGCAGGCTGTGGGTGGGCGTCTCAGAAGGGAGAGCTTCCAGCTCTCAGTGCCTTTGTACCTGTTGTGAACTTGGCAGTGATGGTTGAGCTCCTCTGGGGACCTTTCTCTGCAAAGATTCTCAGTGTGTATTCCGTGGCAGGCTCTAGGTCGGTCAGAGCATACTCCACTGTGTTCCCGGACACCGTGCGTGTAATTTCTGGCACTAAACATGGAATACACATACCGAGGCAGTTACCTCTCACTGTCTCAGCCACGAGTGGGTTTGGCAAACCTCATACACACCTCCTTCAAACATAGAAACTTTCAGTGACCCTGTAGAAAAGCAGGTCTGATTGCTGAAATGACTCACGCTCTCTTTCTCTTGAGCACTCACCCCACATGTAAAGGATGTTTCATATGGAGATTGAATTTTTCCAGGCACCAAATGAGAAGGAAGGGAAACTGGGGGTCAGGAGATTTTTTTTCCGCATAATGCCAGCTGGAATAGCTTTGCCACTGAGACCGAGGTACAGGACAGTTGGAGGGGACATCCCAAGCCTTGTGCTGCCCATGCTTAATTTGTCCCGATGCATGCTCTCCTCTCTTTGTCAGTTATTCACATGCCCTTTTTAAATTTACTAAATGTCATCAAGTCATTAGGCTGAAGGGTCACAAAAATTGGACAGTGATGGCTGTACCAGAGCCTGTCCACTGTCTTTCAGGACTGCTGGGTCATGCCTACTGGCAGAAAGTGATACTGACCACAGTGCCCAGGGCCATGTGTTTATTTCCTATTCACAGGTGACCAGCCATCCTGGTTTGCCAGGGACTGAGGGGTTTCCTAGGTGTGGAACTTCTGGTGCTAAAACTGAGACAGTACCAGGCAAGGGGGCACAAGTTGGTCACCTTACCTCATTATTGTTGAGCACCCCTTCTCTTCTGAACAAAGCCCCTTGTTTGCCCTGAATCCACGATCTCCATTGTTCCCATGAACTATACCCTGATTTATTTTAGGTGCAACACCATCTTCCCTGACTCAGTGTTGCTCACAGGGACTATTTAAGAATCAAAGAGTAAAAAGAATAAATCCAACATCCCTCCTCCCTGCCTCTCCCCCACCCTTATCTGTACTCTGTCCTCAAAAAGACATTTCCTAGATGTTTACCAGGGCTAAGTTAAAATTTTCAGAGGCCCCAAACACAGATGCTGGTGCCTGCCCATATTTTCACTGAGAGCAAAACACCAAACCATAAAATATAAAACTTACCTATACCTGGAAATTAAAATTACACAATTCTTTCTAGAGTAGTTCATTACAAAATGATGGAGAAGTTCATTGAAAAGGACTCTCTTTCTCCTGTTTCATACTTGTATTTGATTTTACTTTCTGATGGCTGTAGTTTGCTGGTGCTCTAAGCAAGTGTTTAATCGGCCAACTGAGTAAGTTAGCACTAGTGGTTGCCAAACAAGAAAATGTTTCTGATTTTTTTTTTTTTTTCCCTGAGACAGAATCTCCCTGTCACCCAGGCTGGAGTAGAGTGATACAATCTTGGCTCACTGTAGCCTCTGCCTCCCAGGTTTAAGCAGTTCTCCTGCCTCTGCTTCCTGAGTAGTTGGGACTCCAGGGGTACACCACCATGCCCAGCTAATTTTTATAGTTTTTGAAGAGATGGGGTTTCAGCATGTTGGCCAGGCTGGTCTTAAACTCCTGGCCTCAAGTGATCTGCCTGCCTCGGCCTTCCAAAGCGCTGGATTACAGATGTGAGTCACTGCACCTGGCCTAAAATTTTTCACTTTTTTTTTTTGAGACAGAGTTTCGCTCTTGTTACCCAGGCTGGAGTGCAATGGCGCGATCTCGGCTCACCGCAACCTCCGCCTCCTGAGTTCAGGCAATTCTCCTGCCTTAGCCTCCTGAGTAGCTGGGATTACAGGCACGCGCCACCATGCCCAGCTAATGTTTTGTATTTCTAGTAGAGACAGGGTTTCACCATGTTGACCAGGATGGTCTCGGTCTCTTGACCTCGTGATCCACCCGCATTGGCCTCCCAAAGTGCTGGGATTACAGGCATGAGCCACCGCGCCCGGCTTAAATTTTTCACTTTTTAATCAAATTTGCTAAAACTAGCCTTTCCTGTTGTCTCTGAAAAGCTAAGACTCCTAAGTACAGCCTGAAGCTGTCTGGTTAAGATTTTAGATTCTGTATTTCTTCTTTGTAAAAGATGACAGCTGCTTCCTAAACAGGGTGTCTTATGCTGGTAGGAAGAGAGGCTATGAGGAAAGGAGGAACAAGCCAGGAAAACATGTAGAGGCTGGAGATATATCTATTATTTTTATTTTAAATGTCCTACTGGACTCCCTTGAGGTTGCAGTTGGGAGCCCCGAGAACATGACTGGCCTTTTCAACTTACCCGTGCGTTTTTACCATTCTGTACCAAATGTGGCATGGAGAAGAGAGAATGGGAAGTGTTTACAGCAGGAAAGACACTCCTTAGAGTGAGTGGACAAAAGACTTGGACAAAACCTTACCTTTCTCCCCTGTGTAGGAGATGACATAACTGTCCACAGTGGCAATGGCCGGCTGCCATCTGGCCAAGGCTTCCGAGTCAGTGATGTTGGCTGTCACCAGGCCAGATGGGCCATCCAGAGCTGCAAAGAAAGATGGTGAACAGGAGGGAAGTCATTGGGTGGGACATCAGATCCCAGATGCTCTGCTTTCCACACTGCTTATGGAGTTCTGGTGTTAGGACATAGTGTCAGCTGCATGGAATGGTTCAGAGACCTGAGCCTGCAGCCAGGCTGACCTGGCTTTGAGTAATGACTCCCTTGCTGGCTCAGTTACTTTGGGCCTCTATTTCCTCACGTGTAAAATAGGGCTAGTAATTCTGGCTGGCTTCATCCTCAGTGTTATTTTGATTTTCCCATTATATTATGGGTGGAAAGGAGCTGTGTAAACTGAACAGGGCTGAACACATGACAAGAATTATAGTTTATATCACTTTCCCCAGGGAAAGAACGTACACAAACAGAAGGGACTTGCATAGTTAAGACTGCCCAAGTCATATTTTTCACCTCTCCTTTCCTCTCCTCTCCTTTTTTTTTTTTTTGAAAGTTCTCACTCTGTTACCCAGGCTGGAATGTGGTGGTGTGATCTCAGCTCACTGCGAATTCTCCCTCCTGGGTTCAAGTGATTCTCCTGTTTCAGCCTCCCAAGTAGCTGGGATTATAGGCACACACCACGGCACCCAGCTAATTTTTGTATTTTTAGTAGAGACGGGGTTTTACCATGTTGGCCAGGCTGGTCTCAAACACCTGGCCTCAGGTGATCTGCCTGCCTTGGCATCCCAAAGTGCTGGGATCACAGGCATGAGCCACTGTGCCTGGCTTCAAAGCCTTTTCTGAGCTTTGAATGGTATCTCTCATTAGGCGGCTTGCAGAGAATATAAAGCCAGGCTCTGGAGGCTGGTGGTCCTGGGTTCTACCATGGCTTCTTGGCCTGGTGCCTCTGCGCCCTGGGGAAATCCATTTCCCTTCTCCAAACCTCACTTTCTTTAGTTGCCAAAGGGTGACTGTTTAATTAATAAAGACTAGCTAAGAAACATATGTAAAGTGTACTAGAGAAAGCTCTCAATAATTGCATTTGTTATTAAGATCTCTATTAAAGATATTTGAAGTCTTAAGTATGCTTTTCAAATGACTTTTTCTGAGAAAGGATGGCTATTCAAAGAGTGTTTATCCCTGGCCTTTTTCAACTGACCTCTCCCACTCCCCAACATCACTTTCTTAGAAGCTAACCTGAATCTAACCATTTCCTCTTGCCTTTTCACTTACTGCTCAATTACTCCCATGACAGTCCTGGCCGGGGTGGAGGGAAGCTATCCTTAGCTCATTTCACAGAGAGGCACCTGAGCCTCGAGGGATAAAATGACCGGCCTGAGAGCCAGGATGTGGCAGGGCAACTGTGGAGCCCACATTGTCCACTCCGAGTTTCTTCCTGCTTCACTGTGCATGGACAGAATCTCCTTTAACTGGTGATGACAATGGGGCATTGGGAGGGACCACGTCCAACTTTTGCGATCTGTTGCCATGGATAATCCATTGATGAAAGATTCCTTTGGGGAAATAAGGGCCTGTGAGGAAGGGTGGATGGGACTCTGGGTTCAGATGGGATGTTTTAATTGTGTGTTGTCAACTCTTTTTGGCTATGAGGATATTTTTAAAATTTCCTATGAGGCCCATTCTTTGTATCCCTTAATGAGTTGGACTGGATAATTGCTCATATATCAAAGGATAAATTGTTTAGAGACATGGCTGTCCAAAGAGAAATTTTCCACTTCATTCTCCTTCAATGCAATTCATTATTTCCCCCTCTTTACAGGGTACTCTACCAATCAGGTTATACTAGGAAAGGAACCCTTTCTTTTAGAAGGATAGAGAGTTTGGAGTCAGACCGACATATGTTCAAATTTGTTCCAGCATTTACTAATTATGTGGGCTTGGCCAAGGTATTTCACTTCCCCAAGTCTCAGTTGTCTCCTCTGAAAAATGGGAAAGATGATAGCTGTGAGAATTACATGAGAAGGGTTTAGTAACAGTGCCTGGAATGCAGAAGCCACCAAATAGAGAGGAGTTGGTTTTGTTGCTGTCACCATTACATGCTTATGTGAAGCACCTGCTTTGAGGGACCCTCATAAGGGTTCCAGGCAATAGGCGGGGAGGGGAGGGAGGTGGTAGGCTAATACAGATGCTTTACAAATACAATTTCATGTGAGTTATACCCTGTGAGGGAAGCAGAATTGTGCCTGAAAGTAGACCCCAGAAAAATGGACTGGTAGCTCATGTAGCTGGTAGAATTTGGATTTTAATTCAGGTAATTATGACTGCCAAACTTGGACCTTTTCTTTCGCCATAGTCCAGGAAATAGAGGCCCAACGAAGTTAAGGTTACCCAGCTCACCAGAGGCTGGGGTCTCATGAACGAAACCCTTTTATTTCTAGCTGCTGAGTCATGAGCTACAGGGCTGAAGGTGAGAAATGACATAAGATGTACAAGTGATCTTTGAAAAATACACACACATACACACACACACACACGCACACACCAACTCACCTGTGGTAAACGACCCTGAGACAGGTTCACTTTCCTCAAAGCCCTTCATGGCAATGATGTTAACAAGGTACTCCACCCCAGGTATGAGTTTCACTAGCCTGGTCTGAGTCTTGGTTCCATCCACAGTTACCATGGAAGGCTTACCTAGAACACAGTAAAAGCAAGACCAGGAATAATGAACCTCATTGACACTTATTCACTGTTGCCCCCAAAAAGGGTGGATCTGATTTAGAAATGAAAGTATATTTTCATCCAACGCCACTTTCTTGACTTGTCATTTGCTCCTACCCTCTGGCATAAGGGAATAAGCCTTACATTTTGTATAATGCTTTTTCCATTGGTGCAGATGCCAAAAATGAAGCCAGGAGAGAGAGAGAGAAAAAGAAAAAAAAAAACAACAAAACATGAAGTCACAATGTACTAAAAATGGCAAGTTTCCATTCATTAGAGAGCTGGCATGTTGTGTAAGTTTTATTTCATTATTTTTCCCCACAAAGAATATGGGAAGCTTACTATGTAATATATATCTGATCTATTTCCCCCATTGTCTTGGCTTAGGATTATAGAGACTCCCTTACTAGTGAAAGTTCTACTTAAGAAAGCTGGCCAGAGTCAAGTTTTGTGCTGTTGTATTTATTAAAAAACACAGAAATTATATTTCTTAGAATTTGGGGGCTAGTGAAGAACTTGCACATTAGCTGGTCAGACTTGCCATACAGTTGCAACAGCATTCCTGTGAAGAGGTTATTAACCATCCTCTCTTCACACACTTCCAGCAACAGGTAGCTTACTACCTGCCAGAATGTCTTTAGGCAGATTTGACTGGGCTTCCACCCTGTGCTCTCTATTATAGCCCATGTGCTTTGAATTAGAACTCACCAATTTTCTAAGGCACAACTTGCCATTGTTTACTGAAACAGACAGATTTGGTACCCAAAGGCAAAACTTCGCAAACATCCAAGACTAGCTTTTCAGATGAGTGTGCTCAGAGAGAGAAATGCCAATACATTTAGAATCTTTTGTCATGGTGAGCAAACAATACTGGAGATCTATTTCTCATAGAATTTTATAATTTCAAGGCTAAAAAGGTCTTATTCAAATGACCTTTCACATGATAGTTTCTTCTAAGAGTCTCATGGCACTTTACGAACGAGGTCTCTTCTCTCCAGATAGTCTCAAAAATAAAGAATTCATTTTCTTTGGCCATGTTGTTTGGGGGGATGAAAATTGTCAGAGTCTCTTTCAGGAATCCATCCAAGCCCGCAACACTCCTCCTCTCCCTCACCCCCCTTCCAAGTCTCTTACCTCCTGTAATGGGCACATAGGTAATTCGGAAGCTCTCCACCTGGGCAGTGGGTGCCCTCCAGCTGACAGTAGCTGAGTTTTCAGTGATGTCTGAGAAAATGACTTGCTTTGGGGAGCCCATGGCTGTCAAGAAGAAAAGATGAGAGAAGCCCGGAAACAGTTAACTATCTGGTCCTTCAATGGTTCTTTTTGAATTCCTTATTTAGGAAAACTCAGTGCCTAGAGTTTGTGTCTGAGCCAAGCCTTTAGGATGGAGAATGTGGTGATCTGTAGTTAAGTTGTGACTTACTAGGACTAATTGTTGTTTCACATCAGATACAGGGCTCAGGGTTGTAGAAGAGTCATTTGGTCTAATTCAAGGGGAGTGATAGCACCATAGCTGACTTCCAAGGAATCAAGAGAGAATGGTTTCCTAGAGTGGAATATGTCCCCCTTTTATTTTTAATTTTTTGCATTTTCTTAAATCTTTGCTAATTTCTTTTATTAAATAATACCAAGACTTGACAACTGTATAGTTCTTTGCAATTTATAAGACTTAATCCTCCTATAGAAACCCCTGAGAAGATGTGGTTGTAGCCATGTTTACAGAGGACAAAACCAAGGTTTCCATGAACATTCTTGTCATGTGATTTTTCGGGGTCCCAGGAGTAGGCAGCAAAGCCAAGCACAGTCTGGAATCCTGGAAATAACGTTCACACAAACACTGACCTGGACAAACCCATTCCTAGAACTGGAAGGAGGTCCAAAGCCAAGAGAACAACCTCAGGCCCATCACCAAAGCAAACACCTAGCAGACACTGGGTCTACCGGTGAGGAAAGTGATGCCCAGGGGAAGTTTCTGCCTCCCCAAATACCTCCCCTCAAAACCCAGTTTCATTTGGCTTTTCTCTGTGTATTTTTTGGCTTCCATTTTTGCCCTCTTCAGCTGACCATGCCTACCCAGAGAATTCAGGAAACAATTTTCAGGCTCTGGGGAGCCCACTTCCTCATCTTTTCCCGTCTCCAACCCATAGGGATTATTACATTCTGAAACCCACAGAAACTCAGCAAGGGTTTTTTTTTCTTCCCCTCTCTGTATTTTTCTCTCATCCAAGACATCTCCTACAGCTTTCTTCTGTGACCTGGTAACCACCCCCAGACTCTGTGGCTGCCTGGGTTTTTGCCCTGTTCATGGAAAGTTTCAGAAACCACATGGGTCTCTGGAGCCTGGAAGATGTTAATTGTCCAAATACCACTGATAGGCTGGGTGACCTGGGGCACGTCCCTTCATTTCTGTGAACCTCAGTTGCTCCATCTGTCCAGAGGGAAAAGTGGTACCCAGCCACAGGAATGTTTTGAGGATTAGCAGAGATAGTAAATGTGAAACTCCCAGCACAGCATCTGGCATGCAGTGAGAATTCTAAATATGATTGCCCTCTCTTTATTTTCTTTCCAATATCCCTCTTTCCTCCTTGAGCCATACTAGACTTTAAGGTGTCCCCTAGGAAAGATCAAGAAGCAGCCAACTGAGAAAAAAACAAGAGTAAGGTGCATAAACTCAGGCAGTGAGGATCTCCCTCTGCCAAGCTGGCGTACTCTCACTGTACCTACACCAATGACTGAAAAACTCAGTGATGTAGGTACATTTTAGTAGGTGTATCTTATGGCCAAACACAATAATATCTAATAAAGTTACAGTGGGTAAAGAAATTCTGCTAAATACTTGATATTCATGATCTTACTTAAACCTTGTGGCTGAGCTTTGAGTTAAATTCTCTTTTCCAGGTGACGGAAATGAGGTAGACCCATGATTAAACTCCAAGGACACTGCCCCACGGTTGTTGGCTTAACCACTAGGCAACACCGTCTCTCACTGCCCCTTCTACTGCCCTGGGAACTCAGAGCTGGCAGTTTGTGCTAGGGAGAGGTACCTTGTGAGTGAGAGGAGGAACTATAGCAGGGCCTTCTCAGGAGGAAGGAGGATAGAAGATTACAGAGAAGAGCTTACAATGGTATGAGGGAGGAAGAGAGGAGAGGAGAGAGAACGAAAAAAACAAAGGGGAAATTTATAAACCTGATGAGGTGAAGATAGAAATTAGGCTTCTGCTGTACTCAACAGCCTCCTTTCCTGTCTTCTCCTGGTCCTGGAGCACAGGCATGTGGAGACACACACACACACACACACACACACACACACACACACACACACACTCCTATGTTTGGTTGTAAACTACAAGGCTCTAGAGAAGAAAGTCAAAGAGCGAGGTTTCCAAAAGAAGAGGGTCTGCCTTGCCTTTTTTTGTTGTTCTTTAAAAAAAATGTAACTCATGATTATTCATTCTATTTTTTGCTTTAGAACTGCAGGGCTTGTAGAAAAAAGATCAGCAAAACAAAATCAATGATCAGAAGAAGTAAACTTTGAAGAGCACTGTTTATAAACCAAGGTCAAAATCAAGGCTCTGCCTCTGATCTGGAGTCGTTTTATGGGCAGCCACAGGGAGGAGGAGACTCAGACCTGCATCCCAGGATAGGGTGTCCCTGTTAATAAGGAACAGGGTTTTTCCTCTTACTAGGTTGCTGCCTAGGTTCTAGCATTTTCTCCAAGTCTACAAATACTGATTATAATTTTTCCATTGGTGATTTCTTGGCACTTGTTAGGTCCTGAAAACTTGACAATATAAAATATCTATCTTTAGACAGGGAGGAGAGGTTTTGGCAAATGTCATGCCTATGCCTGTCAGAGATGGCAAGCAGGTATATTGATTGGTTTTCTGTCATCCAGCCTGCTCATTTTTAATAGTGTTAGAATAAGTTGGTCATTGGGTTTTACTCCAAATCTAGCTCTATGACTGCAGAAAAATCACTTCACTGTTCTGGGCCTCGGAGTCTTCATACACAAACAGAAGAGGTTGACCTACATCACTTCTCAGGTCCCTTTTATCTCTCCTGGTGATTTTGTCATTCTGTCTCTTGGTTTCCTTTGAAGAAGCTGTTTCCAGCGAATGCCATATCTCTGAATTTCCCTCAGCTTCATGAAATAATTTACTTGTTGGAGGTCTTTCCTTTTCTCTTTAGTCATGTTCATCTTAGTATTATTATTATAAAGAGTCATATTATTACTATTATTGAGATAGAGTCTTGGTCTGTCATCTAGGTGGGAGTGCAGTGGCATGAACACAGCTCACTATAGCCTTGACCTTCTGGGTTCAAGAGATCTTCCTGCCCCAGCTTCCCAAGTAGCTGATACTACAGGCGTGAGACACTACACCTGGCTATTTTTTAAAAATTTTTTTGTACAGGAAGGGTTTCACTATGTTGCCCAGGCTGTAACCAAACTCCTGAACTCCAGTGATCCTTCTGGCTCAGCCTCCCAAAATGCTGGGATTACAGGTGTGAGCCATCACCCTGGGCCTAAGAGTCATACCTTGAAATAGCTCCTATGGAAAAAGGTGATTAAACTCCAAGGACATTCTAGGTGCCTTTCGGAGTTGTTATGAGTATCAAATAAAGTTAGAGAGCTTCACAAAGAGTAGCATGTTAATCTTGCTAGCTCTCCCCTTTATCCTTGCTGATCACTGTGCTGACTATTCACATGTAACATTTTATAAATATTAATCTTTATAGGTAGAGGTACCACTTCTCCATATCTCCCTGGTTGGTGTAGCTCAAACATTTAGCCAGAGAACAAAGGGGTGTATCTCTGGATAAAATATGATGAGATAATAGATAGAAGGAAGAATCTGTGGAATGTAAAAAAAATAAAAGATGATGACTGTAATGATGATGATGCATTAAGGACAATGTGAATAGCTCTCATTTGCGGAACCCTTGCTATGTGCCAGAACTTCTGCTATGGGCTTTACATGAATTATCTCATTTAATCCTCACAACCCCATTAAGTAAATGGCATCATACTTTTTTTTTTTTTTTTGCATAAGGACTTAGCCAAATTGTCTAAGGAAACACAATCTATAATTGAAAGAGCCAGGGTAGGAGTGCCAGCTTGCCTGCACCCAAAGCTCCTGTGATTACCCGGCCCTGTGAGAAGAAGACCATTGAGTCATGACTTTTCTCTATTCTGTCCTGTTTATTTACAGTACCTGTTGTTGCTATAGCACTGACTGGCTGGGATCGCCTTCCTTTGCTTATTCCATAGAGTTCAATTTCGTATTCAGTAGCCTCTCTGAGACCTGTTATGTCCCTGGTACGTTCAGGGGCAAGTAGGGTTATTTCCAGTGGCTCAGACTGCTTTTTGGTATCTCTTATTTTGAGAACAAAATTGTCGAAGACCCCTTCATCAGCTGTCCAGGACAAACGGAAACCGTCTAGGGTGGCATCTGAAACCAGAAGGTTGTCAACTTCTGGTTCGGCTTCTAGAGGGAAAGAGAATGGTGGGAGAAGGAGGAAAGATAACATCATTTACCAGTACATGCAATCTTCTCTCCAGTGGGGGCATCAATATGTAGTGATACCCCAGCTTTCAGAGATACAAGTGTCCTGGGATACCGAAAATGAAATCATTCAACATTAACAAGTCCAGTAGGATCAGGAGAGGGGAAAGATGGAGTTGAAACATTCAATACAAGTCAAGGATATGCTTGCATATGTGAGTTTTGTCTAAAAGCAATTCTGTAAATCCACATCTGGACTCAGCATCGGCCCCTCCCACATATTATTAAATAAGTTCAAAGGCAGTAACTTGTTTATATTTGCTCTCTGTCTTCCAGTGGCTGAGTGCCCATTCTCTGCAAGACCTTTTTCTTTTCTTCTTGAAAAGACAAATAAACCAGAATTAACGATCTGTAGAGCTGCTCATGATGATACTGCTGATTACATTCCCCTTGAGTCTAACCAAAATGGCTTAAAAAATGTTATGGTCTTTTTGTTCTTAGTGCTGTTTCACTAAAGAAGGCTCCTACCCTTGACTTTTTTTTCTTGCGTTCTTTCTTGCTATTTTATTAACCATTAGATAAATGTTCAGATGGTAGAATTGAGATTGGAATCTTTTCTGCTACATACTGTGGACCCAGGGTTTCGTCTTGTATTGCCTTAACTAGACAAAACTCAATGTCAATGTAGATTTAGAGCTGAGTTTCCCAAAGTGTGCTCAGAGCATTTGATTTCTGTTTGATCCTCTTCCTTAAAAAGTATCCACTGTCAAATAAGTTTGGAAAATACTGCCTGGATAAGTGCTTCTTGGAGATAATGCATGTTAGGATGTTCTGAAGAGGCCTGCAGTTAAAGATCCTCTTTAACTTAGTCTTTCCAAACTTACTTGAACATGGAATTTCATCACCAAGTAGGAACTTTGAACATTCTATGGAGCTAGTAATCTCTAGAAAGACTTTGAGAAACACAGATTTTCGACTGGGAGAGTTGTTAATTTCTGTAGGAATCATTAGTCTTGAGAATATTATGGATTTAGTCTGTGTTGCAGAATCTCTCTATATTAGTGATTACCAATAAAATAAGTTCACAGTTGGTTTTCCAATGATGAGCCCACTGGGTAAGTTTGTTAAGATCACGGTGGAGATTCTGAGATGGAATAGGTTTTAAACACGTTTTTGAAATATACTCATTGGTATATTTCTTTTGAGAAGGCTGAAATGTAGCTGGGGACCAGCCAGGCTGATCACCAGGGAAGATGATATAAGATAAGCACACAAGAGTTGTGAACAAGACATGGTCTAAAGAATTTTGAATTCAAAGTGGAAATATTTCGACCTTCTCATTTCTGGGGTGAGAGTAGGAAGTGTTCATTAGGTACATAAGACAAGAAGAAGTGTGGGGAGAACGTGAAACAGCAGACCACATTTGTGGATTAAGGAGGGAATGTGAACAAAGATGTTAAAGTCATGGCGATCTGGGAGACAGGTTACACAGGAGGGGACCAGGAAGAGGAACGAATGGCTCACTTGATTTGAAATACCTGTAACAATCTCAGCCCTCAAGGGCTTGGTTTGGTGCCCTTGGGTGAAGCCAGAGACCATAACCTCATAGCCAATGCCGGTTATGAGGCCTCTAAGCTCCAGCTTCCTCTGGTTTCCTGAAAGTGTGAATTCCTGGGGGTCCAGCAGCTTCCCAGAATCCACCACCGTTACTAGAAAGCTGTCAAAGGCATTCTCCGATGCCATCCAGGAAACTGTGAACCCGTAGGGATTAATGTCGGAAATGGTTAAGTTTTCCAGAAGGGGCAGGGCCTCTGAAAGAAGGGAGGAGTGAAAATAACTCAGGTTAGCAGCACTGACTCTGTCAGGATAGCACACGTTTCCAAGAACACCCATAGATACCCAAGTCCATCATTCAATTTGTGTTATATGCTCAGAAAATGAAAATTCAGTAGGAGCTTATTGGGTGCCAGGTAGTGTTTTCTTGTGCAATTCTCTTAATAGCCTGTGAGGTAGGTATTATTCTCATTTTACATGTGAGAAAACTGAGTTTCAAAGAGGTTGATTTGGACAAAGTCACAAGCTAGTAAGGGATAGAGCAAAGTTTTTAGTTGGGTCTGACTCTAAAAGCCATGCAGTTCTCTATACAAATAGGATACATTGTGTTGAATTTGGATCCCTTTCTCTACTTCCCACTGCCTTCCACTTTTTTTTTTTGCAAGTATAATTTTTTTTTTTTTGGTATACTTCATATGTTTCTATCCCTCTTCTAGTGCACATTTTGAGTCAAATTAATGAAGTCAATTAGTGCCATATCCTCACAAACTGAAATAAAAAGAGGAGGTAGGTTTTTTGTTTATGTGTCGAAGTTAATAGCTCATGGTTATTACCCACTAAGAAAATAAAAGATTTGCTAAAGCTTTTGCTGTTTATTTTCCTGGATAAAGTTAGAAAACAAGGACGCATCTGGGTCTTAGTAAGTTCTGTCATCATCATCCCTCCTTTCTTCATTCATTCACCTTCCTTTCTTCACTCACCTAACATGCAGGTCCCAGGCATTCTGATTTCTCAGATGCTAAAGGGCCTATTCATACATTGGGATATCCAAAAGAAGGGATCTTATGTTGGCTGTTTCTGTTAATAGTTCCCAACTGACAAAGCTTCACATCATTATCCTAGTTAATCCTCAGAATGATACAGTAAGATGGATATTGCTACCTGCCTTCCAACTCCAATCACATCTAAAAAAAAATCAGAGATGTTAATGACTTAGCTTAGGTCATACATCTACTAGGTGCCTAAGCTGAGATCCAACCAGGTCTTCTGACTCCAAGTTCTATGTTCTTTCCATACCTAAAGCCAACCCCAAACAGAGATGGCAATCCTGAGGGATAAGGAGGATTAGTGGAGAAGGTCCAGTATCTCTTTTTTAGCTTTTGTTTGTTTTTAACCCACAGTAATGGTAAATGCATTTTTTTTAATCAGAAGAAAGAAAAGGAGACAGAAATTTCAAAGTTAGTTGCATCTAGTTTTAGTGACTTCTTTTTCAACTGCAGCTAAATGGAAACTTTCAAAGAGATAAATCCTCTTGCATTAGTTCACTAACGCTCAGGGTCTAATCCATGAGATGTAAAGAAAAATGTGTAAAAAAGAAGTGTTTGGTGACTGAATGAATAAGGGAATGAATGCCTTCATCCCCTGAATAGAGGTTTAAATTTTGCTGTGGCTTGGACTTCCTGTACTTATTTGGAAATACTTGGTGTTTATTCTGAGGCATGTTTTTCCATGTAAAGATTTCCCAAGGATCATAATTCTATCAAAGGCGAAGATGAAATCATTTATACTGTGCAAACAATCTTGGTCTGAGAGACAAGGGTATCAAATTCTGTTCCTGGATTTTGTTTAGATAAGTGGCATCTCTCTTTGATAGCTGGCCTCTTTGCACCTCCACGCCATCAAAGCAGTGAATTCCAATGAAACTGAGGGCATTCAGGCTAATTAGTCAATCAAAGGCTTGTTATTTAAGAGTCCCTCCTGTTTCATTTTTTTTCTTTCTTAATATGCTTCTCTTAAAACGCAATCTTTTCACATCGTGGATTAGCTGAGACAATGCTGTAACTGGATCTAGGATTCCCAAGACTGGCTCTCAGCTTCCCTTTCTTCTGTTACGTGGGAGGTCCTACAGGCAGCTACAGTAAGCAACAGCCTGATGGGATCTGTGGCCATTTCTCTCCTCCTGAGCAGTGAGAATCTCATCTTGTTCCTCCTTGTCTCACTCCCTTAAGAAATTACCATATTCTGCATTTGAAGACTTATCTGAATGATTTAATTCACATTAGGTAACTGGATAGGAAAAAAAATCACTTTTTAATCTTATATTAAAACACATCCAATGTTCTCTTAAAAAGGAGAGGGAATTCATGATTACATAGGTCTATTGTTCTATCTAGGCTTATTGGTTATTTTTAAGAAAGCCACTTTCCCAATAATGTTGGGAGATGGTAGGAAGACCATAGCATCTATAAATTACCTGCTGGATGCTAGGCAGTTAAATTTCATCAACTCCGTTTAATCTATGAGACAAGGCTTCCAGAAGTACCTGTGGTGTCCTCTCTCCATGCATAAGGAAATTAGGATTCAAATAAGCCAAGAACTTATCAAAGTTATGTAACTAAAAGGCTGAGGTTTAGAAACCACATAAGCTTGATCTGAAAATCCTCACTCTTCCAGGATGCCATGCTGCCTATAATTAAATATTTAATCATACTAATTAACATGTCTTAGTTATGGCAATTTAGACCCTGGGAGAGACCTGGTTTAATGTGAAAAATCAGATGGCAAAGTCTGGCTTCTGAAGATTACCATTAATGCAAAGCAAGAGACTTCTAAATATTGTCTGATGCTTTTTGGGCTAGAAATTTAGTAAACTGACACCATGTGCGGCCTTTGCCATTGCAGTCTTGGCTGCCACCGTTTGGCAGCATTTGCCAAATTGAACACTGGCAAATGTTCAAGAAGTCAAGTTTAATGAATGGGTAGGGCTTAATTAAACTTGGAGTTTATCTGCCATCTGAGGGTGAACCTTCATCAATCTATTGTATTGCCAATTTTAAGAAGAATTATTTTTTAAAGAAAGGGATGGTTATACTTTTGGGGCACATATATGAACTGCCTTACCTCACATGATTTATGAGCAGAATTTCTATCTTAGGCCTTTACTAACTTAAGTTTCACTTTTTAGGTAGAATCTCTAAACTGTGGCTAAAACAGCCAATAAAACTGGGCACAAAAAATCCTAAAAGCTTTATACAACTCTTGAGAACATTGTCTCCATTTCCCAAGGGTAGCTGTGAAAGACCTCTCTTTTGTAATAGTATCTGCCTTCTCTTTACTTAGAAGTTTACATGTAGTGTCTTGGCTATCGTGAATAATGTGTTGTAACCTGTGTCAATCAATGGATGAATGGATAAAAAAAAAAAGTAGTGTGTGTGTGCGCATATATATTTTATATAATTTATATATATATATATATATATTCTGTGTGTATGTATATATATCTATATCTATAAAGTGGATACATAAAGTGGAATACTTCATAGCCTTGAAAAAGAAGAAAATTCTTTCATTTTCAATAACGTGGTTGAACCTGGAGGACACTGTACAGAGTGAAATAATCCAGGCACAGAAAGACAAATACTACATGATCTCACGTGTGATCTAAGAAAGCTGAACACATAGAAGCACAGAGCAGAATGGTGGTTACCAGCGACTGACTTTGGGTAGATGAAGAAAGGGGAGATGTTCATCAAGGAGTACAAAGATCAGTTAGACAGAAGGAATAAGTTTTAGTGATCTATTGCACAGCATGGTGACTGGCCGTAGTTAATAATAACATATTGAAAACTTAAAAATTGCTAAAAGAGTAAAAAAAAAAAAAAAAAAAAAAAAAAAAAGGAAAGCAGGTGAGGTGATTGATATGTTAATCAGGTTGATTTAATCATTCCACAATGTATGTGTATATCAAAACAACACAGTATTCTCCATAAATATACACAATCATTATTTGTCCATCAAAAATAAAAGAGTGTACATTTGGAGTGAAGACTGTATTTTGGTTGAATTTTCCTTTAAGATGACTTATCTCTTTTTCTCCCTGTGTTAGAGTTTTAAACAGGCAAGTGAGAACTTCTGATTGAGTACCTGTAACGACATAGGCAGTGAGGGATCTGGTGGGGTCCCCGGCCCAGGTGGTCCCTGCCACACTGATGTCATAGCCAGTGTTCTCCACCAAGCCCATGACGTGAGCTTGCTTTGCATCTCCTGATACTGTCAGTTGCTGGGACTCATGCAGTGAGTGAGCGTCACTCACATTGATAACAATCTTTGCAAAAAGCCCAGCTTGAGTAGTCCATGACATGTTGAAGCTGTTTGGAGTAATATTGTTAAGAATTAGCGTGCCCAACTGTGGCTCTGGCTCTAAAGGAGAAGGAACATGGGTAGAAAGAAAGAGAGAGACTTTATTAGAGGAAGCAGATTTCTCCAGAATGTAGCCATCGAACATGAAAGCACTGATATCTCCAAATATATGCAGAAGAGGTAGTGTGTTAGGCTGTGTCTACACCTGCACTGAATATGATGGGAGAGAATATATTGCTTTCTCTGTGGGCATAGATTTGTGTTCTTTTCTTATTTTTTATTTTTAAGATTTGTGCTCTTTTAAAGCATAGACACCACCATTTGCTAGGCATGTATGAAGAAGAGAAGACAAGCCATTAGAGTGGTAGATCGGAATAATGTGAAGGGTATTAAGGCTACATTTTCTAAAGTTTGTAATGGGGACACAAGCCCTGTAAGATGTTCCAAGAAAAGATAGCTTTATGATTAAGTATGCATGGTAAACACTGAATATTGTATCTTACCATAGATTCACAAGGTGGGTTTGCATTTTAAAGGCTCTGACAGGCTGCTTCTGTAAATAAACTTATTTCATTTTCTTTAGCCAATAATTTCATAAACTTACTGATCAATGCATACACTATCTGAGGAATATTCTTCAAACATCTCAAGGAGCTGGTGTTCCAATGAACATCCTTTAGAAAATGTTTCTTTGGAGTTTCCGTATTTAGTATTCTTTTTAGTATCTATTGGTTGCACAAATTAAAGGGTAATATACATATAAGAGAAATTTTTACAGTATTTAATGTGCATTGTAGAAAAATCTATATTTCACTCTTTAATACCATAAAGGTGAAGATGGCTTCCATTAGAAATTCCCGGTGAATGCAAAAGTGAAAGAACAACTTGAAGTTAGACATTAAATTTTCTGCTTAGGAAACTCACTTATTGGATAATTTGGACAGATAGATGGTTTCCCTGAGTTTATATATCTCTTTTCTGTTAAAATCTCGACATTCAGTTTTGAGAGCAACTCATTTAATGTTAAGGGGCCTATATGGCTAGATGTTTATGGGGCTGGCCTCCTAAATGCTCATTTATCAAATAAAACTAATTTTAAAATAAGTGCAACCCAGGTTGTGCTTTAGAGAGTGCTGAAGGATTCAGATATTAAGATCAGGATTTAGGGTTGGGAAGAGGCACACCAAGGCCTTGGGAGTTATTTTGCTTCAGCTCCAAAATTTGGAGGAAAGAAGGGGCTCATTTGGATAAATTTTATCTGCACAACTGTACAGCATAACTCAATGCAATAAAATCTCTACGAACAAAAACGATTTGGTTTAGAAGCAGTATACAGCCATTAGCATTGACTTCGGATTTCCTACTTATCAATTAACTTGAGAAGGTAGCAATGCAATTGTTTTCAGCTATAACCTCAACCTCAACAAATTCCCTCAATCACGCAAAAGATAAAAATTTTCCAAGTGGAACTCTGTTATTTCCCTATATTTTGCTGTAGAAGCAATCTCCCAAATTAAGGATGTATGCTAGAATTCTTTTCATGCTACCAGACAGTCAATGCCAACAGATTCACCATGCAGAATAAGACTTAGATTCTTGAGGTCAGCTTTACCTCCAGCTGTCTCTCAAAGGGTGCAACCAAGCTGAGAAATGAGACGCAAGAAAAAACAGAGAAAGATAGTGGTAGTTAGGGTATGGTCAGTGTTCCATGCAAAATGAGGGGCATTTTTCTCCAACCACTTCTAACCTTCTGAAATGATTCCTTGACATGCTAGCTGCTTCCAGGAAAGAGAAACATTTTCAAAAATTTAATGCTATGAATATTCACCACATGCACCAAGATTTGGACAAGATGATGGCTGGAGAGAAGAGCCTGAGGCTTTGTGACAGCTGTGAGTGACAAAACATGCTTGACAAAGTACATGTCAAAAAAAAAAGGATAGTCTTCAGACAAAAATCTCAAGAACAAAATAAGACCACTGGGTCCTCTCATGCAGTTGTTGATTTGGAATTCAGTGTCCGTTCTCAGCATGCTCAGCTCAGGGCACCCTTATTTTTAAAAAAATTCTGCTGGAGAGAAAGGGAGTGTAGATCTTTCTGACCAAGGCACCAGAAATGGCATGCACATACCTCTTTGAACATGACATATGCAAACTTTGATTAGACAGACCACAGGAAGATGATAATGGGTGGGACTGGAAAAGATTATTCAAGATCAGAGGAAAGGATGGTTTAGAAATTCAACCAAAGCAAGTCAGGTTAACTCTATATAAACAAACAGAACGACTCCAGATGTGAATGGATATTTAGGAAAAAGAGATTGACACTGAAATTCTTTAATTTGGGGTGAGAGTTATTCTAACATTTTAAAGCTTTTATTTGGATGGTTCTATCAAATTTGAGAAGGATTGGGATCAACTAGGAGGATGAAAAGTGGGTAGTGAGTGATTTTTGGAATGCTATTCAGAGGAAGTTCAATGAAGACTGAAGAAGCTATAATAGGAAATACCTGTGGTTGCTTGGACCATCAGGGTCTGAGCACGATGCCCGCCAATCAGCCCATGAAGGTGGACAGTGTAATTAGAAGATGATTTGAGGTTGTTGATGACAGAGCTGCGAGACACCCCAGGCACAGAGAGCAACATGGTCTCCTGGGGGTGATCAGAATTACTGACTTCTATAAGAAAGCTATCAAAGGCAGACTCCTGAGCTTCCCATGAGATGGACACACTGCCCCAGGTCATGTTTAAGACAGTGAAGTGGCTAAGAAGAGGTTCGGCTACTAAAGCAAGGAAAAAAAAAAGAAAGTGTGTCAATTTAAAACACCATTATAGAGTCAAAATCAAAACACATAAGACTAAATCCATAAATTTTTAGATTTTATCCTTTGTTAATAGTAAAATAATTTGTCCTTTGTTGGAAATCAGTTTGAGCCATGAGAAATAAGCATATATGTTTGCCTAATTTTCTCCTCTGGGATTTTTCATACTTGAATCTGGCTAAGATAGGAATTGGATAATGTGGGCTCTCTGCCTTATCTGTGGACCACCTGATGACAATTTGTAGCCTCATATAGAATAAGGACAGACCCTCCTTCAACCATGGGTGACCTAAATGACAGGCAATTTTGATGTTACAATGTCAACCCATTTCTCAGATTTCCCAGACTATGAGTCCCCTTTTTGTAAACTATAAGGAAAAATTCTGTGTTTATTCTGTATTGCTTTTTTTTCTAGTTTGTGATTTCTTCATTACCTCTCAAGAGACGGCACAGTTTAAAATGTGCTAAGAATATTATTTTGAATGTACGTGGCTCCTCTTTAAATTCACTTAGCGTTCTCTTTTACTGCATGGCAAAGAGCAACTTAGTGCACATCTCACAGATACCACAAATTTAAAATGAGAGCACATCATTATTTTTTAAAACTAAGTCCCTTGTTTGAAACACAACTATTCTACTTTTATTTTTGCTACCTATCATTCATTATTCTGAGGGCAAGACAGCATGGGCTGGTCTTCTAGAGGTGATGTTGGAACTGAAATGGTCTGAATGGCACGGTTGCCTCCTGCACTCATCTGATAAGTAATCTTTGCTGTTTCTCTTTATTTTCCCAATTGGGGGAAAAAAAACCACCCAAAACCATAAACACAATTATTAAATCATTGGGATATTTGGGTATTGCAAGGTCAAAGAGACAAGGAAGACAAAGACACTAAGCTAATACAAAAAAATATTTATAAGACCTCTTTGACTGAGGCAGGCATCTTTCAAAGTCAAGAACAGCTCTTCTTATATAGCTTTTTAGTTATCAGAGGTTAGAATTATTTTCTCTAGATTCCATATGGTAACCTAGACTGAACTGCATTTTATGCTGCAAATATCATGGTCAGTGATAAATCAGGCAGGTGACTTTATGACAATCCATTATTTGGGCTGCTGTTGGAAAAGAGTTATGTTAAACAGAACTCCAGCCTAGCACCATGGAAGAGTTAGTGCCCTGTGGGTTGTACAGCAATGGGTGAGGAGAAGGAGTGGCTTCACCCTGCAAAGAAGACTGTGGAGAGAGAGTGTTAGAAATGGGAGAATGCACATGTACCTGTCGTGGCTGTGGCACTGATGGTTTTGGTCCGGATGCTGGGAGCAAGTCCAGAGAGGTAGACAATAAAATCAGTACTAGGGGGCAGCCCTGAGATATGGGCAGTTCGTTCAGCACCAGAGATATTATATTCTGCAGTCTCCAGCAACCTATTGGAATCAATAATTTCAATGGTAAAGGTCTCGAAGATCCCATCGGTGGCTGTCCAGGAGAGATTGAAGCTCTCGGGAGTTATGTCAGAAACATTTAAGTTTCCAATTTCAGGTTCTTTGGCTGAAAAAGGAAGGGGTGGGGGAGAAGAAACAAATACATTTGAGTTAATTATTTGGCTTTTTTAAGATTGGGGTTGTTAATGGAACCATTGCTGGGTAGAGAGATCTGATAGTTCAGGGCTATGATGGAAGGAAGCAATGTTACCAATTAGTGCCAAAGAGAGAGAAGCAGCAGTTTTGTTAAAAGAAAAATTAGAAAAAAAGAAGGTAAGGGTATGGCAATTAGATTTCTCTACATGCAGTTGCCACATACAATCAGGCCCTAGCCAAGAAGATGTGCTGAATGATCTTATCAGGAACTGTTGCATCTCAGCCGCTCATGCCTCTGGGAGCCCTATCTCAGAGTTGCTGGCCACAAGTCAAAAGATATGAGTCCCAGCAGCTTCCAGTCTCTTGAATCGGATTAAGGAGACCAAGATTACTTGGATGCCTCTCACAGACATTCTTTGCTTTGAAGGAGCTCCCATCTATTCAAATGAAGGCTAAATAATTCTGATGCCATTACCCTCCCAAAGTGGTAACTTGAGGCATCTGATTTTGTGACTTAATGGGAATTATCAATTTCTCAGTGTAATTCTTGGTATTTTTTAATACTTCAGACAAGGACCAGCCAGCCATTCTCATATTTTGTTGAAATAGCGTGTCCTCACTTAACTGCTGGTAGGCTAATACTGCATTGCCAACCAAGAGTTCTAAACCAAGGCAAAGCAGTTTAGGTCATCCCTTTCAATGAACAAGTAACATTTTGTCTTGGAGATGGTCCTGCCAGTGCTTTCCCCAGCCACAAGAATAAAATGTGTAGAGGGCAGGTAGGAGCAGGGTTTGAAAAGCTAGTACTGTCTCTTTAGCAAGAAAGAAGGCTCCTGGTCTCTGAGATCCTTCTAATAGATTTGTTGAGATACAGATCAGATGGGATTAGGGTCCTTCCCGCCCATAGGCCAATTCATCAGTGGCAAGACTGTTGCTATTGTTAAGAAGGAAAACACACACATAAAAATACTGAGGACATAAAAACCACAAGATCTGCAGGAAAGATCAGAAGTGGTGGGTGATTACTTTGTCTTCTGGGAAGGGATGGTTTATGGGTGTCAGATAAAAGATGCCTTGGGTGCCTTCAGAGTAGCCTCAGATGCAAATTCTAGGCATTTCAGGGTCACTGTCAGGCAGTGGTTTATGTTTATGTTTATGTTTAATAAGTGAAATGACTGAGGTTTAAATGCAGAGCTATGCTCTTGCTAGATTCAATTCAATACAGGTATGCATTACAGTTTACTTGCAATAATTATTTTAAAAGGGGGAAGTCATATGCAAAATGAAGCAATAGTCTCTACCGAGCTTCAAATCCATGGAGGCACATGATAAAGATGAGCAATGGAAAACGGTGCCAGGGGAAGACTGCTGATTTTAGCAGGCTCCCGGGAAACACTGAAGCCTTGTAACAGGGGTAGAGAGATGAGTAAACAGTAATGCACCCTCCTGGGTCTGGGGCTGGGAGTTTGCCATCCAAAGGCCAAAAATCCAGAGAGAAAGTCGATTAAAAGAGCTAAAAGGGTATCAGTTCTTTGACATTCATAGCCCGGGACATTCCTTGTTCCAAAAGCTGCTGTGTGTACTTGTGCTAATGAATGGCTTTCTCTTTGGTACAGTCTCCAGTCATAATTGTGTAATTCCTTTTTTTTCCTTATGGTCTAGCTATTTGCTAATTTGATGTTCTAACAATGACTCAGTATCTGAGAGAATTGCCCGGAGGAGGGTAATTCAGTTCTCTTATTATACTGGGTGCATTTTAAAGAAACATTTCTTAAATGCAAGAACCACAGTACTCATATCCTTGAGGGCTTTAGAGATAGGAAAGCACCATTTCCAACTAGCAAAAGATTCTCTAAAGTAAATAATCTGTGCTCCACCAGAACTCATATACACAGAGTGGGGCTTTTAGTTAGACCCAAGCACTGGAGAAGTGAATTAAAACCATCTGGCTGATTCCTGAAACAAAAATTCATCATTCAAAAAAGATGTAGAATCAGCCAGGTAAAGTATGAAAGGTGTGGCGGGCGGGGGCGGGCTGGAGATCAGAAAGGGCAACATCTGCGTCATTCACCATCCACATGGCAAAGGCATGGGACAAAGGCAGCCCACAGGGAGGTCTCTGAGCATGCACAGCCGGCCAGTGAAAGGCACATGAACAGGATTCAGTTATGGGGAGATGCTGACTCTGTGCATGATCTCTAGGAGACGAATAAAAGAACCCTGGGGAGAAAGCATTGTCAGGGAGAGGAAGTACCTGTGGAGGCCTCAGCAGAGAGCACTGGCGTTCTATAGCCCTGGATCACCCCATAGATGGAGACTCTGTAAGGCGTGGCAGCCTTGAGGCCCGGGATGTCCACAGCCCGGAGGCTGCCAGGCACTGTGAGGTTCTGGGCTGCCTCCACCTTGTTGACCTCCTGCACCTGAATGACAAAGTGCTCATAGGCCTGGTCAGCTGCGGTCCAGTTGAGTCTGAGGCCATCCCAGCCAACCTCAGATGTGGCTAAATCTCCCAGCTGCGGGAGCTCTTCTGAAGAAGGACAGAAAGGTATTTGTCAGTTCTGCAAACCAAAAATGAGGAAACCAAACATCCCACAGCCCAACTCTAGGAAAGAGAAAGGGGAAAGATAAATTTTTTAAAAATTTAATTCTTGGTCTCTGAGCATTTGCAATTTGAACTGTGGTTCTCTGGCCACAGCTCTCTTTAGGAGTTGAAAATGGCCAGAAAGGTGAACATCTGCCTGGTTTATCCTTGAGATGGCAAAGACATCTGCACCAATGCACAACCCACTGGGAGCATGCATTACCAGTAGCTGAAGTTCACATGGAAAAGTAGGACTGTGGGTCAGGGTAAGAGAAATGGGAATGGTTAGAAGGGCAGACTTTGGAGGCAGGTGGTCCTTGATTACAATCCCAACACTAGCATTTGCTAGCTGTGTAATCTTGGGCATGCCACTGAGCTTCTCTCTGAGCCACCCTCTCTTCACTTTTAAATGGAGCTGATGGTGCTATTTCCTGGGATTGCATGATGATTAAATGGTGATATCGATCAACTTCTTAGTGTCATACCTGATACATGGCAAGGGCCGACAAGTGGCAGCTAGATAAATTTATCATTGTTTGAGTGTGTTCCCTTGGAATTTCTTACTCACGTATGGGAGAAATGCCTGCTTTATTTCATTATTTGTAAATAGAAAGATTATCTCATCACTAGCCACTGGCTACCTGCCTGGGTTTATAAAGTGTATGCTGTCTCAGCTGTGAACAAGTATGCTCCTTTGGTCTTTTATCAGCTTTCAGGGATCAAAGGTTATGCTCTGGGTTCTCAGCTTGCTTCTTTTTTCACCTTTTTCTATTTGTACTTTGTGTCTAAATGAAGAATGGCTGTATCACAGAGCAAGGCTGTTTGTGTGCAATGAGTGTGCCTGCTTTTAATTAAAAGAGAGGATGTTTTTCTCAGTAAATGGTGCAGAAGAGAACCCACTATTAGTTTTTCTACAATGTAGAAAGGAAATTTAATGTAGTTGTTATTGGTGATTGAGAAAGTTAGGATTTAGGATATGGAAAAACCCACTGCTTTGTGGGTTACTCCTCAGGGTTAAATGCAATCTCTCAGCCACTGTTTTGAAGGCTGAAGTGGCCATGGGTTAGAAGTTTAGGGAAGAAACTATCTGCAGAGATTGCAACCAAAAAAAAAAAAAGGTGAAAGATAGATACTTGTTTTTGGGTATCCAAGGATTCAGTGCATTGTGGGAGTCTGGGCACTTCTTCCTTTTAAGATGGGCTGTTTTCAAACTGTGTTTCACGTAGATCTGGGGCTTTTCTAGAAGAACTGTATTGAGAACATGGATGGAGGTATCCCCCCTTCCTTCCAGGTTTACTAAGAATAGCTGTTCATTATCTGTCAAAGAGCAGGTTTCCTTAGAAGATTTCATAAAGCAGTTGTACTGCTAAAGACAAGTTTGCAGACTGTAGATGAAGATAATGAGCATCTTGCCCACAGGCCACACCTATCTCAAAGGCCCTTTTTGCTCTTGTTTGGTCAGAAGATATTCCAGGAAATACAGGACTATGACCTGGCCCCCGATTTTTGGAATCGTGTGTAGTTTCTAGCAACCGCCAAGTTTGTTATATATAAGCAAGAAAAATTTTTTTTTAATTGGGTGATTTGGATTGCATTATCAAAAGGCAGGATATGTAGAGTGGGCATGGGCTTAGGGCATAGCATAGAAGCCCTATTACCAAAAAGTTGGCCTTTTTCCCCATAGCCCTTTTTGAAGCTATTTCTAGAAATCTCATATACAGCACATAGTTTTCTATAACAGATGGAGCAGAACATTTTGGTGGAAAATTGAGAGGAATTGTTTTTCCTTCCCAAATTGAATGAAAAGCATTGAAGTCAAAGGTGGCTGTCCTTTCTTGGAAATGTCCCTGCTGTGAGTATCTGTTAAGGAGAGTCTTAGTTTCAGCAGAAGCTAACTGTATCACTTCCAAAGGTTATTATGTAGAGATCTGCCTATCAGTTGGGTGTTGGTGGCTCTGAGGCTAGCAATAAGGTTTTTTTCTAGAAAGTTCTGATCTTATTTTTGTGCCACAGCCCTCATGTTTGTGCTGTTTTAAAAATCATGACTCTGTTGGTGAATGATAAATTTAGCTATTTGCTATTCAATATTTACTACATGATGGGCAGGCACGTTACTAGGCACTGACATTCATTAGCTCATTTATTGCTCACGACAGTTTTCTGAAGTAGGGTTATCATTGCTGATTTAAAGATGAAAAGAGGAGGCTCAGGGCTGTAAAGAAATATACCCAAGAATAGAGGCAGGGTACACTGGCTCATGCCTGTAACCCCAGCACTTTGGGAGGTCAAGGTGAGTGGATTGCTTGAGCCTAGGAGTTTGAGGCCACCCTGGGCAACACAGTGAAACTCTCTCTACAAAAAATACAAACACTTAGCTGAGTGTGGTGGCTCACACCTGTGGTTGAGAGAATCACTTGAGCCTAGGCGGCAGTGAGCTGTGGTCACACCACTGCATTCCAGCCTGGGCAAAAGAATGAGACCCTGACTCAAAAAAAGGAAAATATATATCATAAATACACTATATATAAGTATATATTTGTGTGTGTATGTGTGTATATATCTATAGATTAACTATAACTATAGTTATATAACTATAACTATATAACTATAACTATAGATCTATAGATATATACACACATATTCCCAAAATTATTTGGCCAGTGAGGTAGAATTCCAACCCGGACTCTCCTGAGTTCATGCTGTCTGCCAACAACATTGAGGTAGAATTCTGCCACATGCGGGAATTTTCACTATTTCAATGGTATGCTGGCTCCTATCATGTCTCAGGTCTGGGAGGAGGATCATATACCTGTAATGACCTCTACAGCAAGGGGTCGAGTGTTGCGGCCCCTGACCTCGCTGTGCAGGGTGATTGTGTAAGGAGTGCCGGCCCTGAGGCCTGGGATTTCCACGGAGCGTAGGCTGCCAGGAACGGTGAGATTGTGAGCCTCTTCCACCTGGTCAGCCTCCTGGACCTGAATGATAAACTGGTCATAGGTTCCATCTGGCGTGGTCCAATTCAGTCTGAGAGCATCCCAGCTAACCTCGGTCACTGTGAGGTTTCCCATATCTGGAACCTCCTCTGCATAAGGACACAGAGTTGCTGAGTTACTTAAAAAGGCAATTGCACTCTCGGATTCAGGTGAGATGGCATTTTGGCTAAGGTTGGGATGAGTCGTCTGTTTAGTGTTGATTACAGATGCATGATTTACAGCAGGTGTTGAGCACACTCAAATTATTGGCACTAAAGCCAGGGTTTTTCTATTCAGCCTTTGGGAATGAAAAGTAGTTTTAGGAATTGTTCACAATTTCTATTCTTGACATACAAATAGGGTTATGGGGAGTCCTTTGGTGTTCTTAAAATGAACTCATGAGCTCAGAGCTATTTTTTCTTCACTTACAGGTTGGGCTTTCCAACTTTTTCGATATTGTGATTGAAACTTACTTTGAAAAAAAGTCACCTCTCACTTTTTTAAAGGAAGAGTAGGTGGAATTTTCCATGGAACTGGGCTACAACTATGACTTAGCCAAATAAGGGATGTAACATTTAGGAAGAACCAAAGATGATTCACTGGTGTTTCCCCAATGTCGTAGGAGCTGATCCCAGTTTAGAGCAAGATAGTACTTTGATTCTTCCTGAGCAGAGACAAAGGGGAGGAAGTGAATTAATGAGTTAGTCTAGAATACCTGTCAAGACTTCAACAGAGAGAGGGGTTGTGCTGAAGTCCTGAGTGACCCCGCGAATGGTGATGGTATAATGAGTGGCTGCTTTGAGCCCAGGCAGGTTCGTGGACCTCAGTCCTCCTGGGACCGTGAGGTTCTGGGCTGCCTCTGCTGTGTCAGCCTCCTGCACCTGAATGAAAAAGTACTCATAGGCCCCTTCCGGAGCAGTCCAGTTGAGTTTGAGGGCGTCCCAGCCCACCTCGTCCACCACAACCTCTCCCAAACTGGGAGTTTCCCCTGGAGAAGGACAAAGAACTAGTTTAGTGATCAAATCCCACAACAAGTTCCAGGGAATCTTTAACACAAGAAAAAGCTTTGTATTACTTAAAAAAATGTGACTTTCTTTGCATAAACATAAACATGCATCATGCAACACTTTAACGTTTAGAAATGGAGCAAAGAGAGAGGGCGTGGGAAATTTTTTTTTTTTTTTAAATCTTAAAGAATTGCCTTAGCCCTCAGTAGATGAGAGAATTTTGTGATTTTGTTTCCCTTTCATGTATAGTGCCTTAATGTCCCTTAACAGGAGGGAGGCTGTTTATGGAGTTAAAGGTCCCCTCCACGGGAGCTGTGTGTTTAGTCCCTCAGGTTGAGCTCTGTACAACTCCCAAGGGTGTCACTCATGTGGAGTGAAGCATTAAAGGTGGCCTTGGGATTGTGTAGCCTGATGGCCTGATGTCACAATTAAACCCCATAGACATAACTAGTGGGAGAACATGTCCATTCCAAAGCTAGTTGTGTCTAACGATTCACTGGTAGTTTCCTGCTGGGAAAAATAGAAGCTATAAATAGAAAGGGAAGAGATACCTGTGGAGGCCTCAGCAGAGAGCACCGGTGTTCTATAGCCCTGGATCACCCCATAGATGGAGACTCTATAAGGTGTGGCAGCCTTGAGGCCTGGGATGTCCACAGCCCGGAGGCTACCAGGCACTGTGAGGTTCTGGGCTGCCTCCACCTTGTTGACCTCCTGCACCTGAATGACAAAGTGCTCATAGGCCTGGTCAGCTGCGGTCCAGTTGAGTCTGAGGCCATCCCAGCCAACCTCAGTCACGGTGAGGTTTTCCAGTTCAGGGGCTTGTTCTGAATAATGACAGAGATGGGGTCAGTTAAACTATTCCTCATAAAGTTTTGCTTCTGAGAACCTAGGAATGGCAAGCTCGATGCCACATCTACAGGCCATTGCTGCCCGAGTGCCATGTTTTGCTCACTGCATCTGCTACCAGTGCTTTCCCTATTAAAACATTAGCAGGACAACAATGTAATATTTCTTTTGCGGCCGGGTGCAGTGGCTCACACCTATAATCCCAGCACTTTGCGAGGCTGAGGCGGGCAGATCATTTGAGGTCAGGAGTTCAAGACCAGCCTGGCCAACATGGTGAAACCCTGTCTATACTAAAAATACAATAATTAGCTGGGTGTGAAGGTGGGCACCTGTTGTCTCAGCTACTCAGGAGGCTGTGGCAGGAGAATCGTTTGAACCCAGGAGGTGGAGGCTGCAGTGAGCTGAGATGGCACCACTACACCCCAGCCTAGGTGACAGAGTGAGACCCCATCTCAAAAAAAAAAATATTTTGCCTTTTTGAATATTTGAGTTTTTCTCTTGGAAATGATATTTTCCTGTTGATCACTGTCCTGTAGATTTAGACAACTATACATCTATGTTAGCAATATTCTGAGCTTCAGTTTTCATTTTGGAATGTCTTGCTTCATAAGGGAGTGGCCCTCAGTTATTCTGGGGGTCTTGGTTTGAACTGTCTAACCTTCTGTATTTTGAGACAATTGGCTCCTCTTAGATTCCCTTCTTTTTTCGAGGCTGAGGTGGGTGGATCACCTGAGGTCAGGAGTTCAATACTGGCCTGGCTGACATAGAGAAACCCTGTCTCTACTAAAAATACAAAAGTTAGCTGGGTGTGGTGGCAGGCACCTGTAATCCCAGCTACTTGAGAGGCTGAGTTAGGAGAATCACTTGAACCCAGGAGGTGGGAGTTACAGTGAGCCGAGATTGAGCCACTGCACTCCAGCCTGGGTGACATAACAAGACTCCA
>NW_016107379.1:5339867-5373774 GCF_001604975.1 Cebus imitator | reverse complement strand
TTCTGCCTTAATATCCTCTGGGAGGTCTGTTTTATAGTTTATATTGGGATTTTGTCAGTTTCTAGGTCTAAACCATTTACACAGATCACATTAGTAAAGATTAGAGATGCTTTGAAAAACTGTTCCTTATTAGAAAAAAAGAGGCCCTGGGAGAAGCAGACCTTACGAAGCTCAAGGAAAACCGAACGCACCCTCTTCATTCATCTCCTGAATGCATGAAATTCCCTAAAAACTCACTGGTCTGAACTTGACTTAAGGGTGAAAATTTGCCCAGGGTTGAGCTTAAGTGGACTTTGCATAACTTAGGAAGGAAAGTATTTCTCTGGAAATGGATCCTGTAAACTAGAGAGTAGAAACTGCCTTTAAATCATTTAAGAGAACAAATTGTTTTGTTTTGTTTTTTTTAATTTGTACTTCACATTGCTGCTATTTCAAATGAGCCCTGTGTGTCCATTAGAGCAGGCTTCTAACTTGAAAATCTTAGCTTGGAATTTGATCGAGGATATCCTCTCAGAGGAGAAAACATTTTTTTACTAGAATTGATTTAACTCAGACGTTTCCAAGTTCTGGGGAACATTCTTCCTACTTGTTTCACATTGTCAGAGCATGTGCTCTTTCAAATTTCGTTTGATCGGGAACAGAGATCCACAAACTGTTAGCTGAGGCCCACATCTGGCCTGCCGCTTATTTTGGTAGTCAGCAAGCTAATAACAGTTTTGTACTTTTTTATATGGTTGGGAAATAAATCCAAAGAAGAATATTATTTCATGGTGCATGCAAGTCATATAAAATTCCAATTCTGGTGCCACAGATAAAGTTTTATTGTAGCATAGCCATGCCTGTTCACTTATATATTGTTGATGGCTGCTTTTGTGTTACAAAAGTACAATTGAATAATTGTGATGGAAACTGCCTTGTCCGTAAAGTCTAAAATATTTACCATCTGGCCCTTTACAGAAAATGTTTGCAATACTTGATCTTGAATGCCAGTATACAGACTCTTCTTTAACCCCAGCTCATGTCCTAAAGCTTATGCCTGAGGCTCTGAAGTGGTTCTTAACCACCTAAACACGGCCTCTATGAGAAAGGGAGGACCCCAAACTCAAAGCGATGTATCTAGGTTTAGGAAAAGAAAGGAGGTATCAACTACGTTTAATTTTGCTGGGCCTTGTGAGGTCAGAAACAGTGCCCCCGATACAGTGATTATACCCCTGACCTTGGGATTTAAGCACTACTAAACTCAAGAGCATGTCCTTCTCAAATATTCCGGCAGCCCTGATGTAGAAAGAGATATAGGACAAAAACAGAGCTAAATGAAAATGAAATCAATCCTATGTCTTTTTAGCTCCCTTTTTTATCCCACTTTCCTGTTTTTGTTCCTCTGCTGTCCACCTGTCAGACACTAATCTGTCATTGACAACGTACCCCTTCGTGTGAATTAAGTTACTATCTTACTTCTGAGGGTGTCTATCTTTTAATCCTTATCTTGTGACATAATAATATGTGACATAAAACAAATTTTTTTCCTGAAAGAAATTTTAATGCAGCTTGTAAGAGATATTGGGAAAGTTACCTCACTGGGGTTGGGGGAATGAGATTGTGGATTGCCCATTAAACTGTGACAAGAGATGGATGGAGAGAGAAGATTCACGTTGGAAAAAGTGTCTTCCTGATGAGAATCATCTCTCTTTGAATCAGGTTTCTAATATGGCTCTGATACTTTTATCTAATGGTCCTCACATCCTGTTTAATCTGTTCACATAGTTGATAGAGTGATTTTTTTTAACATAATGTCATATTGTTCAGTAAATAGTATCAGTGATGGTGTTGGTAATTCTGCTAACACTTTTGACCATTTCCCTCCTTTTTTTTTGTTGCTGTTGGTAGGCAAATCAAGAAAGAGCATTGGTTTATAACTCAGAGAGGCAGTACTGTGGCCATGTCAGTAGAGAATGCTATGGGTGCCCCGCCCAGATCCCTTTATTAAATAAATGCTAGCTAAATAAGTAAAAGGTACAGCTTCCACAAATAAAATCAGTAGCTAAATTAAAGAGAGAGGGGTTTCAAATTATGAATGAAGGGGGAATATTATGAATAAAAATACAGTAGACAATAGTTGAGGTGAGGACCAAGAGGCTTCACATAAATGCTGGCTCCACATTTCAACAGCAAATGACACACTGTGGACTTACTACCCTAGAAGCCAAATGTTTCCGTTATAGATTCCACACTGAATTTCTTGGCATTTCTTTATGAAAAGGCTGTTGTCTTTTTCTTACAGCTGTGCACTGGAATCTACCCTCTAAACAATGTCAGTGGGCCTGGGAAATCAGAATTTTGAAATCCCATTGCTGTGCTCCTGGTGGGTTGAGCAGCTGGTCTGGAGGAATTTCTGGCAGTGCCAACTTAAAACCTTTAGATGGTTACCATCTTCTCGGTGCTAATCACCAAGTACTGGCTTGATGAGGAACCCACTTTAGTGTCCACTTATGGGAGAAAGGGTGATTCTCTCTCAGTGGGGGGATGGTCACATCCAAGCCTAACAACCCCAAGGGGTATATTTAAAGTAGCTTTCCTGTCATCTCTCAGAGATAAGACAATTGGAATCAGAAGCCCTGGCTGCCTTTAAAACTTTCAGTGATTTCTTTGTAACTGTCGAGAACCTAGCCCCTTTGCAGATGTCCCTGATGATTTCTCTAGCCTCCTATCCTACTGCTTTCTCACTCTATCATATAGCAGGACTGTATAGCTTGCAGTTCACTAAGGTAACATTTCTCGTGTCTTTGAGCTTTTCAGATGCTATTCCTCCTGCTGGAAATGTCATTACTTTTTCTCCACTTGTCCAACCCCTTTTCTTTTTCAGAACTCAACCAAGCATCACTTCTTCCAAAAAGCCTTCTCCAATGCTCTTCATTCCCTTTGCTGAGGTCTGTGAGGCATACCTGCCTCTATGCTCCTGTGGCCTCCCACAAATCCCTCTAAAACAGATAAGCTACAGTGTTATAATTTTGGTTTTGGTTCTCTCTCTTACAGCAACATGCACCATTTCTTGAGAGGAGAAGCTGTTTCTTTCTGTTCTACACACAGCATCGCCTGACCCACGCAGGTATGAAATAAATATTTGTTGGATGGATAAATATTTGAATAAACTTCAGTTTGCCCTGTGAGAATATCAAAATAGCAAATCAGAGCAGAATCTTCTTTATTACTTGTAGCTGTGGCTAAAAACAAAATTCCATCTCTCCTCTTCCAAAATTTTTGAGAGTTACTGGGATGTCACTGTCAAGGCTTATGCTGCTATGAAAAGATGCTTTGCTGGGTTTGTGTTTCTACCTATCCCCCCTGCCTCCTGTTGTTTACAACATGCAGCAAATTCATGGCTTTGTCCTTAAGAAGGGTGTAGTTGTGTTTATGAGAGTACAAGAGAGAGAGAAAAAGGGAGATAGATAGAGGAGAGGAGAGAGGAGATGGGAGGAAGGAGAGAGGAGGAGAATAGTGGGGAGGAGAAGGAAAGAGAAGGGAGGGAATGGGAGAGGAGGAGAGGGAAGGATGCCTGGTACACATTAATTTTTTAAAATGCCAACAGACATAGTACCTTTCTTTCTTCCTTCCCTCCTTTTTCCTCCTTTTCCTCCTTTTCCTTCCTTCCCTCTTCCCTTCTTCTCTTCTTTCCTCCCTTCCTTCCCTTCCTCCCTTTTCTTACTTTCATTTATCCCTCCCTCCCTTCCCTTTTTCCTTCCTTCCTTCCCTCCCTCCCTCCTTTCCTTCCTTCCCTACCCAGATTAAGCTAAATTTAAGACTTTCTAAGGGAACGATTTTCCATCCCTTATTCCTTAAGGAAAGAATTGGGCTGTGAATGCAGAGGTGGAAGGGAAGAATCGGAAGGTTCAATGGAAATGCTGACTCTGGAGTAGCCAGGGTCCCCAAACACTTATGAAGCTCATATCACGTACTTGTCTGTTTTCAGGGCACTGGGATGCAGCAGTAGATAAAGGAGTCAGTCATTACATTCTGGCCTCTGATGGGGAGTTAGGCCCTAGATATTATGGTAAGCCAACACTTGCATAATATCAACGCAGATGAATGACACAAGGAACTCTAGAGCAGCATGAAGAGGGGTAGATCAGGATGGGGGTGCCTTTTTAGGTTGGTGGTCAGAGAAGCTCTCTGTTCTGGGTCACACCTGAACTGCTGAGTGAAACAAGGGAGCACATTGTGGGAAGCACTGGGAGAAGAGTGGTATCCAGGAAGCAGGAGCAGCACACGCCAAGGCCTGAGGGTGGGAGCAGGCTCAGCGAGCTTAAGGAACAGTGCAAAGGCCGAAGAGGCCACGATGCAGTGAGCAAGGGCATGAGTGACAGGACTGAGGTCAGAGAATGGGCCAGCCAGGCCAGATTCTGTAGGGCCCTGTAACGCATGGCTGGGTCTTTGGGCAAGAGGTACGATTGGTGACCAGGTTATGCAAAGCCTTGCACTATGGCCCAGTCTGTTGCTAAAACCCTGGAATTCCCTGGGAAAAATTCCATTTTTTTTTTTTTTCTGTAAACTCCACAGACCTTGAGTGGTGTCTTGTAAACTTCTGCTATTAAGAATCCAGTGATACAGAGCTGGGAGGTTCATTCTTCTGAGGGTTGAACCCAGTGCTCCGCAACATTTCAGGACTTAGAGCCACCTGGTTCTTTCACCCAAGAGCTCTCACTTTTCCTGTTTTCTTGCTTCCTATATGCTTACCAAGGCCAGGTGCCTGGGCTTCTACTTCTTTACCTATTCTGTGTAACACATAAAGTCCTGTTTGCCTCTTATGTCTCTGTCCAAAAGCGTCTTCCCATTGTAAGCCTTTCTGGATTCTCTGAAGTCAGATCCAGTGTCTCCTGCGCACTGGCTGCACCCTCTGTACCCTCAATCGTAGCAAGCAGGATGCTGTCTCAGCGTCTGTTTGCTCTACAGTGAGTTCCTTGGAGCTGAATACCCATCTTCTTTGCTCTAGTAGCCCCAGAACTTAGCACAGAGCATGGTAATAGTATTCTATTGACTGAGTGAATGCAGAAGACTTAGAATTCAAGAGAGGGAAATAAATGTCTGCTTCACCTTAAATAAAACATATATATATCCATATATATGGTTTTTTTTATTTTAAAATACTATGTCTGGCAAAGCTGCTTTTCAAAAATAAAGGAAAGATAAAGACCTTTCCCTATCAAATAAAACCTGATGTAATCATCGCCACAAGACCTGCCCTAAAAGAAATGTTAAACAGAATTTTTCAGTTGAAAAGGAAAGGACACCATGGGATTATGTTAAAAGACAAAAATGTGAAAAATAGCTATACCTAAAATATATGTTAAAAGATACACGATATAAGTAGCCTATGTAAATTCAAGAAACAGTAACAAAAAGTTGGGGAGGAAAAGATAAATTGTAGTCTCTGTATAGTACAAAATTTAAGTTGTTATAAGCTTAAAATAGACTTTTATGTCATTCCCTAGGTTCCCACTATGGTCTGGTTGTGTCCCCAAAATTTCTGTTAGAAACTTAATCTTCAGTCTGATGGTGTTGAAAGGTGGTACCTTTTGAGAGGTGTTTAGGTAATGAATGCTCCACTCTCATGAGTGGAGTAATGTCATTATAAAAAGGGCTTGCAAGAATGAGTTTAATCTAGTATCAGGCTGTTCTTTCATTGGTGTAAAGAAATACCCCAGATTGCATAATTTATAAAGAAAAGGGTTGGTTCTGCAGCCTGTATAGGAAGTATAGCATCAACGTCACTCAGGTTCTGGGAAAGACCTCAGGGAGCTTTACTCACAGTGGAAGATGAAGCAGTTCTCGAACATCTCATGGCAAGAACAGGAGTGAGGGGAGGGTGGGGGTGATAGTAGGTACACATACTTTTAAATGATCAGATCTCAAGAGAACTCATTCACTGTCACAAAGACTGCACCAAACCATGAGAGATCAAACCCCATGACCCAAACACTTTCCACCAGGCCCTACTTCCAGCATTGGGGATTGCAATTCAACATAAAATCTGGGAAGGGGCAAATATCAAAACTATATCAATTCTCTTTTATTCTTCTGCCATGTGAGGACACAATATTCATCCTCTCTTATCTGTCCACCTTCCACCATATGAGGGCTCAGCAAATAAGCCCTCACCAGACACCAAATGCTGGACTTCCCAGCCTCCAGACCTGTGAGAAACTAATTTCTCTTAATTATAAATTACCCAGTCTGTGGTGTTTTGCTACAACAGCACAAAATAAAGTCAGAGAGTGACCACATACAACAAAAACCATAGAAGTTACACAAAAGAAAGAGAAAGAAATCAAAGCATATCAACACAAAAACATCAATAAAACAAAAAGAAACACAGTGAGGGAGAAAAAGACTAATTACAAAACTAACAGAAAACAACAACATTGAATAGTAAATACTGCTTCATTAATAATTAAAACAGCATCCCATTATCAATGGGAAATATTTTCCAAGACCCCCAGTAAGTGCCTGAAACCATGAACTGTACAAAACCCTTAATATATGTTTTATGCATATATACCTATCATGAAGTTTAATTTATAAATTAGGCACAGTAAGAGATTAACAATAATAAAATAAAACAATTATTAAAATACTGTGATAAAAATTATATAAATGTGATCTCTCTCTCTCTCTCAAAATATCTTACTGTACTCTACATCAGGTAACTGACACTACAGAAGGCTAAGCTGCAGATACATAGGGACTACTGCACATTAAATGTAAATGGATTAAACTTTCCAATCAAAACACATAAAGTGACTGAATGGATAAAACAAAAACAAAAACACCCAACTATATGCTGTCTACAGAAAACTCACTATAGATTTAAAGGCACTCCAAGATGACCAAATAGACACAACTCCAGTGCACAACACCCAGTGAGAGAGACATAGAAATCCAGAGATCTCCTAGCTCCAACTGAGGTGCCAGGCACATTTCAACGGGTCTGGTCCAATGGTGAGCAAAGCCCACTCAGGGCAAACCGAGGCAGGGAGGGGTGCCGCTTCATCCAGAAAGTGCATCTGACCAGCAAGTCAGAGGCTCCCCTCTGGCACTGCCATCCAGATACAGCACGTCCTCTAAAGCCCCAGTAAGACACAGAACAGGAGCTCTTTGCCAGTCAAGCAACAGGAGTTACAAGAGCAGAGTTGAATAATAATCCAGGATGGTGTCCCAGATTGGCGCACAGATCTAAACAGATGCATAAGCCCAAAAGCCAGGTCAGAGACCCTGCAAACTGAGCTATCGCCCCCTCGCCCCACCCAGAGAGAGAAGCTGAAAGCAGGAGGACAGACAGAGCATCTGAGCCGGCCCCTACCTCATGACCAGAGAGAGATGAAGCTGGGTGGGTCCCTACCCTCCCCCACAAACCCCAGAGGGCTGAAGCTCTGATTCTAGTGGATTGCACAGCCAGTGCACAGTCGGAGCTGCACCCTGAATGATCCAGCCCAGTGGAGGAAGGGCACAACCCATCATTAAAAAAAAAAAAAAAAAAAAAAAAAAAAAAAAAAAAAAAACAGGAAGCCTAAGTAGCAATGGGACGTGTTCTTGACAACCCAGCAGTGCCTCCAGGTCAGCAGAAGAGGCGGGCCTAATCTCCCAGTATAAATAAAAAAGACACAGGAAGCTTCCCTAGTAATCTGAAGGAGTCCCTAGAAACCCAGTATCACCTCAACAGGCAGACAAGCAACCTCATCAAGCAGCAACCTGAGACCACAGCCAGGTAAAGCCATGAAGATGGGGGAAAACAGTGCAGAAAAGATGAGACCATCAAAGACCAGAACACCTCTTCTTCTTCAAGGGATCACAATTCCTCAATGATACAGGAACACAACGTGATAGAGAAGGAGTGCGAAGAATTGACAGAAATAGGCTTCATAAGGTGGATAATAACTAGCTTTTCTGAGCTAAAGAAACATGTTCTAACTCAAAGCAAAGAAGCCATAAACCTTGAAAAAAAGTTAGGCAAAATCTTAACTAGGATAAACAGCTTAGAGAAGAACATAAATGACTTGATGGAGTTGAAAAACACAGCACGAGAACTATGTGAAGCAAATACAAGTTTTAATAGCCGAATCTGAAAAGAAATGAACAAAGCCTCCAAGAAATATGGGATTATGTGAAAAGACCTAATCTACACTTGATTGATCTACCTGAATATGATGCGGAGAATTAATCCAAACTAGAAATCATGCTCCAGAGGCAGTCCAACATTCAAATTCAAAAAATACAGAGAACTCCACAAATATATTCCTCAAGAAGAACAACCTCAAGGCACATAATCATCAGATTCACCAGGGTTGAAATGAAGGAAAAAATTCTAAGGGCAGCCAGAGAGAAACGTCAGGTCACTCATAGAGGGAAGCCAATCAGACTCAAAGCAGGTCTCTTGGCAGAAACCCTACAAGCCAGAAGAGAGTGGGGGCCAATATTCAACATCCTTAAAGAAAAGAACTTTTAACCCAGAATCTCATATCCAGCCAAACTAAGATTCGTAGGTGAAGGAGAAATAAAATCCTTTATGGATAAACAATCAGACCTACTCTACAAGAGCTCCTCAAAGAAACACTAGGCACCAAAAGGAAAAAGTACAAGCCACTGTAAAAGCAAACCAGTTGACAAAGACCAAAAATGCAATGAAGAAAGTGAGTCAACTAACTGGAAAGAAAACCAGCCAGTAACAAAATGTCAGGATCAAATTCACACATCATTATATTAACATTGAATGTAAACGGCCTAAATGCCCCAATCAAAAGACACAGACTGGCAAACTGGATAAAAAGTCAAGTCAAACCCATCGGTTTGCTGTATACAGGAAACCCATCTCATATACAAAGACACACATAGACTCAAAATAAAGGGATGGAAGAAGATTTATCAAGAAAATGGAGAACAAAAAAAAGGAGGGGTTGCAATACTAATCTCTGATAAAATGGACTTCAAACCAACAGAGTTCAAAAGAGACAAAGAAGGACACTACATAATGGTAAAAGGATCAATCCAACAAGAAAAGCCAACTATCCTAAATATATACACACCCAATACAAGAGCACCCAGATAAATGAAGCAAGTTCTTAATGACCTAAAACAAGATTTAGACTCCCACACAATAATAGTGGGAGACTTCAACACTCTAGTGTCAATATTAGACAGATCAATGAGACAGAAAATTAACAAGGACACCCAGGACTTGAAGGCAGAGCTGGACCAAGTGGACCTAATAGACATATACAGAACATTCCACCCCAAATCCATAGAATATACATTTTTCTCAGCACCACATTGCACTTACTCTAAAATTGACCACATCATTGGAAGCAAATCACTCCTCAGCAAATGCCCATATGAGAAATAAGGAGAGGTCTAAAATTGAGACCCTAACATCAAAATTGAAAGAGCTAGAAAAGGAAGATCAATAAAACTCAAAGGCTAGCAGAAGACAAGAAATAACTAACATCAGAGCTGAACTGAAGGAGATAGAGACACAAAAAAAAACGCTTCAAAAAAATCAATAAATCCAGAAGCTGGTTTTTTTGAAAAGATCAACAAAATGGACAGACTACTCACCAGATTAATAAAAAAGAAAATAGAGAATAATCAAATAGATGCAATAAAAATGATAAAGGGTACATCACCACTGATCCCACAGAAATACAAACTGTCATCAGAGATTACTACAAACAGCTCTATGCATGTAAACCAGTAAACCAGGAAGAAATGGATAAATTACTGGACACTTGCACTCTACAAAGACTAACCCAGGACAAAATTGAAACCCTGAATACATCAATAACAAGGGCTGAAGTAGAGGCAGCAATCAATAGCCTACCAACCAAAAAAAGTCCAGGTCCAGATGGGTTCTCAGCCAAATTCTACCAGATGTACAAAAAGGAGCTGGTTCCATTCCTTCTGAAACTTTATCAAATAATACAAAAGAAGAGAACCCTTCCTAACTCATTTTATGAGACCAACATCACCCTGATACCAAAACCAGGCAGAGACTCAACTAAAAAAGAAAACCTCAGGCCAATATCCATGACAAACATCGATGCAAAATCTTCAATAAAATACTGGCAAACTGATTACAACAGCACATAAAAAAGCTTATCCATCACCATCAACTAAGCTTCATCCCAGGGATGCAAGGCTGGTTCAACATATGCAAATCCATAAATGTAATCCATCACATAAAAGGAATCAAAAACAAAAACCACATGATTATCTCAATAGATGCAGAGAAGGCCTTCAATAAAAGTTAACAGCCCTTCATGCTAAAAACTCTCAATAAACTAGGTATCTATGGAATATATCATAAAATGATAAAAGACATTTATGACAAACCTACAGCCAATATCATACTGAATGGGCAAAAGCGGGAAAAATTCCCTTGAAATCAGGCACTAAACAAGGATGCCCTCTCTCAGCACTCCTATTCAATATAGTATTGGAAGTTGTAGCCAGAGCAATCAGGCAAGAAAAAGAAATAAAGGTATTGAATTAAGAAAGGAGGAAGTCAGACTGTCTCTATTTGCAGACAATATAATTGTATATATGTAGAATGCCCCATCATCTCAGCCCCAAATCTTCTCAAACTGATAAGCAACTTCAGCAAAGTCTCAGGATACAAAATCAATGTGCAGAAATCACAGGCATTCCTATATATCAATAACAGATAAACAGAGAGCCAAATCAAGAGTGAACTCCCATTCACAATTGCTACAAAGAGAAGAAAATATCTAGGAATACAACTAACAAAGGATGTAAAGGACCTCTTCAAGGAGAACTACAAACCACTGCTCAATGAAATAAGAGAGGACACAAACAGATGGAAAAATATTCCATGCTCATGGTTGGGAAGAATTAATATCATGAAAATGGCCATACTGCCCAAAGTAATCTATAGATTCAACACTATCCCCATCAAGCTACCAATGACCTTCTTCACAGAACTGGGAAAAAACACTTCAAACTTCATATGAAATCACAAGACAACCCTCATAGCCAAGACAATCCTAAGCAAAAGAACAAAGCCAGAGGCTTCACACTGCCAGACTTCAAACTATACTACAAGGCTACAGTAATCAAAACAGCATGGTACTGGTACCAAAACAGAGACATAGACAAATGGAACAAAACAGAGGCCCCAGAAGCAACACCACATGTCTACAACTATCTGAGCTTTGACAAACCTGACAAAAACAAGCAATGGGGAAAGGATCCACATTTAATAAATGGTGTTGGAAAAACTGGCTAGCAATGTGCAGAAAGCAGAAACTGGACCCCTTCCTGTCAAGTTACATTAAAATTAACTCCAGATGGATTAAAGATTTAAACATAAAACCTAACAACATTAAAAACACTAGAAGAAAATGTAGGCAAAACCATTCAGGACATAGGCATAGGCAAGGACTTCATGACTGAAACACCAAAAGCAATGGCAATAAAAGCCAAAATAGACAAATGGGATCTAATTAAAATTCAGAGCTTCTGCACAGCAAAATAAACCATCATTAGAGGAAACTGGCAACCAACAGAATGGGAAAAAATTTTTGCAATCTCCCCATTTGACAAAGGGCTAATATCCAGAACCTACAATGAACTAAAACAAATATACAAGAAAAAAAAAAGCAACTCCATTCAAAAGTGGGCAAAGGATATGAACAGATTCTTTTTAAAAGAAGGCATATATGAGGCCAACAAACATATGAAAAAATGCTCATCATCACTGGTCATTACAGAAATGCAAAACAAAACCACATTGAGATACCATCTCACATCAGTTAGAATGGCAATCATTAAAAAAATCTTGAGACAACAGATGCTGGCGAGAATATGGAGAAATAGGAACACTCTTACACAGTTGGAGGGAGGGTAAATTAGTTCAACCATTATGGAAGACAGTGTGGCGATTTCTCAAGGATCTAGAAATAGAAATTCCATTTGACCCAGCAATCCCATTATTGGGTATATACCCAAAGAACTATAAATCATTCTACCATGAAGACACATGCAAACTTATGTTCATTGCAGCACTGTGTACAATAGCAAAGACCTAGAACCAACCCAAATGTCCATCAATGATAGACTGGACAAAGAAAATATGGTATATAAACACCATGGAATACTACACAGCCATAAAAAATGATGAGTTCATGTCCTTTGTAGGGACTTGGATGAATCAGGAAACCATCATTCTCAGCAAACTGACACAAGAACAGAAAAGCAAACACTGCATGTTCTCACTCATAGGTGGGTGTTGAACAATGAGAACATGTGGACTCAGGGAGAGGAGCATCACACACTGGGGGCATTTGGGTGGTAGGGGAAGGACTGCGAGGGGTGGGGAGGGTGAGGAAGGATAACATGCTGAGAAATGCTGGATACAGTATGCACCTAAAGTAAAATAAATAAAATAAAATAAAAATATTTAAAGACACATAGTTTGAAAGTCAATGCATGAAAAAAGACATTCCATGCAAATGGTAACTAAAAGAGAGCATAAGTAGCTACATTTATATCAAACAATATTGGTTTTAAATCACACTCATCATAGAAAAAAATCATTATATAAAAATTAAAAACTCAATCTATCAGAGAGATATAACAGTTATAAATATACAATCACTCAACATAGAAGCATCTGAGTATATAAAACAAATATTGACATACCAGAAAGAATAAACTTACAGCAATACGTAACAGAAGACCTCTATAGCCTACTTTTGATTTTTCATTTATGATCCAAAAGAAAACAGATGACTTGAACATCACTGATTGATTAAATTAACCTAAGAAACATATACAAAACAATCTATTCAACAATAGCAGAATACATTTTCATTTTCATCACATACAGAGTTTTCTCCAGAATAGATCACAAAACAAATATTTAAGGTCATAAAACAAATATTTAACAAATTTAGGTCATAAAAATATTTAACAAAATTAGGTCATAAAACAAATATTTAACAAATTTAAAATGAATGAAACTATGACAAGTATGTTTATTGACCAAAATAGTGAAAGTAGAAACCAATAGCAAAAAAAAAAAACTGGAAAATTCAAAAATATGTAGGATATGGTTTGACGGTTTGGCTTTGTCCCCATACAAATCTCATCATCTCATATTCATGAAAAAAAAAAAAGCTGTAAAACTGGAACTTACATTTAGAAGGAAAGCAGGGTATTAAAGTTTGGAAAATGTAAACCTTGGTCATGTGATACAAAAGAAAATCCCATTTTCAGGGGAATAATTCAAACCTGCTGCATAAATTGCATAAGTAAAGAGAAGCTGAATATTAATAGCAAAGACAATGATGGAAATGCCTCAAAGACATTTCAGAGACTTTTGCAGCAGCCTTTCCCTTCACAGCCTCAGAAGCCTAGTAGGAAAAAATTAATTCATGGGCTGGGTCCAGGGCCCCACTGCCCTGTGCAACCTCAGGACACTGCTCCCTTAGTTCCATCCATTTCAGTTCCACCTGTGGCTAAAAGAGCCCCAAATCACAGGCTGCTGCTCCAGAGGATGTAAGCCATAAGTCTTGGCAGCTTCCAAATGATGTTAAACCTCCACAGTTGCACAGAGGGAAAGATTTGAGGCTTGGGAGCTCTGCCTAGGTTTCAGAGAATGTATGGAAATGTCTGGATGTCCAGGAAGAAGTCTGGATCAGGGAGGAGCCCTCATGGAGAAGCTCTACTAGGGCCATATGGAGGGGAAATGTGGGATTGTAGCCCCACACAGAGTCCCCACTGTGGATCTTCCTAGTGGAACTATAAAAAGTCGGCCACCATTCTCCAAAACCCAGAATAGTAGATCCACCAACAACTTGCACCATGCACCTAGAAAAGCTTCAATATTTCTTCAGGCACTCAAAGCCAGCCCTTGAGAGCAGCCAAGGGAGCTGAGCCCTGCAGAACCACAGGAGCAGAGATTTCCAATGCCTTGGGAGCCTACCCTTTTCATTAGTGTGGTCTCAATGTGAGGCATGTAGTCAAAGGAGATTATTTTAGAGCTTTAAGATTTAATGACTGCCCTGCTAGGTTTGGGATTTGCACAGGGACTGTAGCCCCTTTCTTTTGGCTAATGTCTTCCTTTTGGAATGGATTTGTTTATCAAATGCCTGTAGCCTCATGGTATCTTGAAAGTAACTAACTTGTTTTTTTTATTTTACAGGCTCATAAGTGGAAAGGACTTGCCTTGTCTCAGATGAGACTGCACTGTAGACTTTGAAGTTAATGCTGAAATTAGTTGATACTTGACAAACTGTTGAGAAGGGATGATTATATTTTTCAGTGAGAAAGGGACAGGAGATTTAGGTGGGGCAAGGGATGAAATAATATAGTTTAGTTGTGTCCCTGCCCAAATCTAATGTTAAATTGTAATCCCCAATGTTGGAGGAGGGGCCTGGTGAGAGGTGGCTGGATCATGGGAGATTTCTCTTTTGCTGTTGTCATGATAGTGAGTAAGTTCTCACGAGATCTGGTTGTTTAAAAGTACATAACACTCCCCATTCAGTCTCTTTCTCCTGATCCAGCATGTAAGATGTTCTGCCTCCCCTTCTGCCACGATTGAAAGTTTGCTGAGTCTCCCTAGCCATGCTTTCTGTATAGCCTGTAGAACTGTGAGCCAATTAATCCTCTCTTCTTTATAAGTTATCCAGTTTCAGATATTTTTATAGCAATGCAAAAATGGACTGATACAATGTAGAAACTGAAAAAACAACACACTATTGAACAAACATTGAGTCAAGAAGAAATTAGAAGGAAGTTAGAAAATACCTGGAGAATCTAATAGAGATGGTTAACTACATGCAGCTAGGAAGTGCCATTCCCACTGAGAAAGACCAAAATTTCCAGTAAACCAACATAATTTGAACAGATCTTCAGAGAAAACATCGAGTGGCTGGAGATGTGAGGCAGACACTGAAACTAAAGAGGTGGGAAACTTGGAACCCTGTATGGGGTACTTAAATGTTAGGTTTAGTTCCCAGCCCCAAATACCTCATGAGGAAGGGGTAAATAAAGGGACTGTGAGACTTCCCACTTTCACCATGAACCTCTGGGATCCTAGCTACAAGAGACTCCAGGTCCCTCATTGTCATTTGACCTGGCAGGGGAACGTACCCAGACAGAGACAGGGCTTCAACCAACACAGAAATTGGAGCTTTCATGTGTGGGTCAGCTCCAGCAGAACTTGGCCATAGGCACTCATTTCCCAGGACTTTTTATCTCCCTCTGAGAAGCCCTATCCCCAGCTAAACACCTAATAAAAGAAAAGTAAATACAGTGCCAGTGACTGGAGGGGGCTCCCCAAGGCCCAGGAGTAGACCTGGCAAGAGAGTCACCTCTCCTTCTCAACACCATAGAGCATGGCTGCAAACATGAGGAAATATATAGGAGTCACAGGGCTAAGCAAGTCTATTTCCCAGCAGTTACTCTTTAGCATCATCTATTGAATCACAGCCCAAACTGCAACACCAAAAATTTGTTGCTAATACAATCCCCTGTGAAACCAAGGGCAAGAACTCAGCTACAAGTAAAAATCATGCACAGAGCACTGGGTTTCTAAAAACATTTTTAAAAATCCAACTGACTTCAGTCCAACTACAGTGAAGTTGGTGTTCCTTTAACTTACACCACATTTAAAGAAACACCAACCCTCCCAGATGAGAAAGAATCAGCACAAGAACTCTGGCAATTCAAAAATCCAGAGTGTCCCCTTTCCAAGCAATACCACTAGCTCCCAGGAATGGCTTTGATATGATTTGGCTGTGTCTCCACCAAATTTCATCTTGAATTGTAGTTCCCATAATTCCCAAATGTGAGATGGAGCCAGTAAAAATAATCGAATCATGGTGGTGGATTCCCCCATACAGTTCTCATGGTACTGAATAAGTCTCATGAGGTCTGGTGGTTTTATAAGGGAAAACACTTTCACTTGGTTCTCATTCTCTCTTGTCTGCCACCATGTGAGATATGTTTTTTGCCTTCCATCATAATTGTGAGGCCTCCCCAGTCACAGGTAACTGTGAGCCCATTAAACCTCTTTTTCTTTATATATTACTCAGTATCAGGTATGTTTTTATCAGCAGCATGAAAATGGACTAATACATGTTCTCAACCAGTCTGAAATGACAGATATAGAGTTCAGAATCTGAATGACAAAGAAGTTCATCAAGATACAAGAGAAAGCTGAAACAAAACCCAAGGAAACCAGTAAAGTGATCCAGAGCAAAAAGGTCAAATAGGCATTTTCAGAAAGAAGCAAATCAAACTCCTAGTGTTAAAAAGCCCCTGTAAGAATTTTATAATACAACCTGAAGTATTAACAGCAGAATGGACCAAGCTGAGGAAAGAATCTCAGAGCTTGAAGATCAGCTCTTTCTATCAACTCTAACAAAAATTAAGAAAAAATAATTTAAAAAAATAAAGTTCCAGGAAATACGAGGTTATGTTAAGATCCTAAACCAGTGGATTACTGAGTGAGAAGAAAGAATATGCAACTTGAAAACTACATTTAACGACATAGTACACAAAATTTTCTCCAATTTCACTTGATATTAGAGAAATACCTTCATTAAGAAATTACAAAGGTCTGAAATTAACAATCTAAGTTAGCACCTAAAGAAAGTAGAAACATAAAAATAAACCAAGAAAAAAAAAGAGAAAATCCAAATAAGTGCAATAAGAAATGAAATAGGAGCTATTACCAGCTGACACCATAGAAATACAAAATATTTTTCAAGGCTACTATGAATACCTTTATGCACATAAATTAGAAAACCTAGAAGAAATGAATAAATTCCTGGAAAGATACAACCCTCTTAGCTTAAATTAAGAATAATCAGATACACTTAACAGACCAATAACAAGCCCCAAGATTGAAATGGTGATTTTTAAAAACTACAAAAAAAGAAGTCCAGGAGCAGGCAGATTCACAGCAGAATTCTATGAGGCATGTGACTTTATTATAGAACAATCTAGATTCATCTGAGTATGTACCCAGTAATGGAATTGCTGAGTTGAATGGTATTTCTGTTTTTAACTCTTTGAGGAATCACATACTGCACAATGGTTGAACTAATTTTCACTCCCACCAACAGGGTATAAGTATTCCTTTTTCTCCACCACCTGGCCAACATCTGTTATCTTTTGACATTTTAATAATAGCCTTTCTGTGTCAGGAATTTACCCATTTCTTCTAGATTTTTTAATTTATTTGCACAGAAGTGTTTATAGTATACTCTGATGGTAGTTTATGTTTCCATGGGTCAGTGAGGATATCCCCTTTATCATTTATTTATTTATTTTTTGTCTATTTGATTCTTCTCTCTTTTCTTCCTTATTATTCTAGCTATTGGTCTGTGTATGTTATTAATATTTTCAAAAACCAGCTCCCAGATTCATTGATTTTTTTGAAGGCTCTTTGTGTTTCTATCTCCATCAGTTCCATTCTGATCTTGGTTATTTCTTGTCTTCTGCTAGCTTTGGGGTTTGTTTGCCCTTGGTCCTTCAGTTTTTTTTAGTTTTGATGTTAGGATGTCGATTTGAGATCTTTCTAGCTTTTTGATATGGGCACTTAGTGCTATAAATTTCCCTCTAACACTGCTTTAGCTGTGTTCCAGGGATTCTTGTACTTTATCTCTTTGTTCTTACTGCTTTCAAAGAAATTCTTGATTTCAGGCTTAATTTCAGTACTTACTAAGGAGTCATTCAGGAGCAGGTTGTTCAACTTCCATGTAGTTGTGCGGTTTTGAGTGAGTTTCTTAGTCTTGACTTCTAATTTGATTGTGCTGTGGTCTGAGAAACTGTTATGATTTCCGTTCTTCTGCATTTGCTGAGGAGTGTTTTACTTCCAATTATGTGATCAATTTGAGAGTAAGTGCTAAGTGGTGCTGAGAAAAATGTATATTCTGTTGTTTGAGGGTGAAGAGTTTTGTAGATATCTGTCAGGTCCATTTGATTCAGAGCCAAGTTCAACTCCTGAATATCTTTGTTCATTTTCTGTCTCGATGATCTGTCTAATGTTGACAGTGGGGTGTCATTGAGTGGAAGTATGATCTGCAGCTCTCAGCGAGACCAATGCAGAGGGTGGGGGATTTCTACATTTCCAACTGAGGTACTCAGTTCATCTCATTGGAATTGGTTAGGCAGTGGGTGCAGTCCATGGAGGGCAAGCAGAAGTAGTGTGGGGCACCACCTGACCCAGGAAGTGCAAGGAGCTGAGGATCTCCCTCTCCCCAGCCAAGGAAAGCCAAGAGGATCTGTGCTATCTAACCCAGATACTACACTTTTCCCACAGTTTTTGCAATCCACAGACTGGGAGATTCCCTCGTGTGCTATCTCCACCAGCTCCCTGGGTCTCAAACACAAAACTGGGTGGCTGTATGGGCAGACCCCAAGCTAGCTGCAGGAGTTGTTGTTTTTTTTTTTCCCCCACTAGTACCGAGAACGCCAGTGAGACAACTATTCACTCCCCTGGAAAGGGGACTAAAGCCAGGGAGTGAAGCGGTCTCACTCAGTGGGTCCCACTCCCATGGAGCCCAGGAAGCTAAGAACCACTCATTGAAATTCTCACTGCCAGAATGACAGTCTGAGGTCAATCTAGGATGATTGAGCTTGGTGGTGGGAGGGGTGCTCACCATTACTGAGGTTTGAATAGGCAGTTTTCTCCTGACACTGCTAAAGAGGCCAGGAAATTTGGACCGAGTGGAATGCACCATACCATGACAAAGCAGCTGTGGCCAGACTGCCTCTCTAGATTCCTGCTCACTAGGCAGGACATCTCTGAAAGAAAGGCAGCAGCTTAGTCAGGGGCTTAGAGATAAAACTCCCATCTCCCTGGGACAGAGCATCTGGAAGAAGGAGCAACTGTGGGCACAGCTTCAGCAGACTTAAATGTTCCTGCTTGCCACCTCTGAAGAGAGCAGTAGATCCTTACAAGGAGGATTCTCCCAATACAGCACTCAAGCTCTGCTAAGGGACAAATTGTCTCCTCAAGTGGGTCCCTGACCTCTGTGCCTCCTGAATGGGAAAGACCTTCCAGGAGGGGCCAACAGACACCTCGTAAAGGAGAGCTCCGGCTGACATCAGACTGGTGCCCCTCTGGGACAAAGTTTCCAGAGGAATGAGCACGCAGTAATCTGTGCTGTTCTGCAGTTTCCACTGGTGATAATAGTGCCTTACAAGAGTTCCTGTGTGCCAGATAAAGCGAGGATGAAGGAAGAAGGATGATGATTGAGATACATAACAGAAAGGGCAAGGCTTCACTTACTTTATAAAGAGAAAATGAAGGCAATCTCTCCTTTTTTCCTTACCATCCACAAACATATATAAATGCTATATTCCTTCTAACATAAGACACTGTCAGTTGTAAAATGTATCTCAATTTTTCATTATAAAATGTGGGGAGAAATGTGCATTTTTGAATCAGTAGCATGCAATATGCAGGCTTCTGTTAACAAAGAAACTTCACAGAAGTATAGAAGTCTCCCATTCTTGCAATCTAGCTGTTATGTTACAGCTTCATGACCATAAAGATAGAGTGTTTAATGAAAAGCTTATTGTATTTCATTTATATATTTTATTTATATATTTGCACTCAAATTGTATAAATAATTATTGACCATATCATTCGTATCAAAAAATGACCTGAGAAGTTTATAACAATATATTATATGAGATATAAAAAAATAAAAGTAAAACAAACATAGAATGAAAACATCTTAAAAGTGAGAAACAAATTTGGCTATAATATTAATGATCAGTCCAGTATTAAAAACAATTAGTCATTCAATAGACAATTTTCTTTACCAGAAAACAAATCAATAACTATCAGGAAGCAAAACTATCTCCCACTCCTAAGCTCTGGGAAGAATTTATCCCCTGAATTTTTATGAAGAACCCATCACCATAGCACATAAATTTTGAATATTTCTTAAAACATCTTTTGGTGCAAGACTAATCATGGACTACCAACTGCAATTTAATAAAGGCAATTCAAGAAGGAGATAAAACAATTCACTCTAAAATACACATCTCTTTAACTACTTGGCTTAATTTAAGGGAAAACTCTAGTGTCTCAAATGAAAAATATATGGATTTCATATCACTTAGGAAAGATTTAAGCTAAGATGATGGCTACTCTGAACTTCCAAAAAGCATTAAGTGGCAGTAAAATCAAGGCAATACTCGTTAGCAAATATCTGTGTTAAAGTTATCGTATGCATTCAACAAATTGTATCAGCTGACAGGAAGTGAGTTTAACACCATCCTGTGAATATTTATGCTACAGTTTGAAGCATCCTCCAAATTTTATGCATTGAAAGCTTAATCCCAAAATTCACATGTTGACGGTATTTGGGAAGTAATTAGATTTAAAGAAGGTTACCAGGGTGAGGCCCCTATAATGGGACTGATGGTTTTATAAGAAGGGAGGCCTAATTTGGCATGTACACCCTTACCCTTTTGCCATGTGATATCCTCTGCCATTTTATGACACAGCAAGAAGCCCCTCAAGATGCCAGTGTCATACTCTTAGACTTGCTAGTCTCCATAGCGATGAGCTATATAAACCTCTATTCTTTATATATTACCCAGACTTTCAAGTTCAGTTATAGCAACAGAAAACAGAGACAACCTAAGAAGTTTAATCACAATGTGTGTATAAGTAGGGATGCTATTGGAAATATTAAAGCACTAATAAAATTTTAGCATGATACTATGGCATAAGTATGGCAAAAGACACTAACTCTATTGTAAAATGGAAATTTTTACTGGTATAGGTCCCAATAGCTTCTCTACTAAGCCAAATCTTAACCCTTAACTTCCTAGATTATTATAGGTATAGAGAGGCCTAGGATGAAAGACTGAGGCAGCTGGAGGAACAGACAGGACTCAGAGGGCTTGGAAACCACAGGTATATACTGTCATGTATTGAAATTTTCAAAGTTAACAACCACTATAGCTATGCCAGCATATGTTGACTGAATTTCAATATTAAGTATTAGCAAATTTCACTTTTTTGTAAGAATTAAGTTTATATAACAAAAAGTTATAATCAAAAACCAAGTTAAAAATTGTTATTTTTCACTTCAATGTTTCCTGTAGCAGTCCTAATTATTTAATGACTCCTTTGTTTCTCCCTCTATATGTAAAATTCTTCTGATACTCATTCCATATCTTCCTTATCCTCAAAATAATATTATAACAGATATTTGAAAACAAACAGTTAAACGTAGGTTGCAGCTGAGAGAAGGAGATGCAGGCAAAGGCATAGTCCTGTAGAGTCTTCAGTTGTGTTTTAATATGTGAATAGGTGGGAAGAAACTCTGTGAAACCTGCAAGAGAGTAGCTAGTGAGGTGCTTTGAGCTCAGTTAATATTCTAGATGCAAAGAAGTGGGAACAAAGAAAATGCATTAAAAATTAAACAGAGACTCAGCAATCTGTAGGAAAACATCAAGCAGATTGATATACATGTAATTTTAGTTTCTGAAAAAGGAAATAGAACAAAACTAAATATTAATAATGCAATGGGTAAACATTTTCCAAATCTGCTAAAAATATAAGTAGAAAGATCAAAAATCTCAAGTAACTCAAGCAAGATAAATGCAGAGAAACCATACTTAGCCACACCACAGTCAGTTTCTAAAAACAGGGAAAAGGGAAAACTGCTAAACGCAACCAGAGGGAAAAAATGCACATTTCATACATAGGAGCAACAATAAGAATTATTGCTGACTTCTTGCCGAAAGAAAAACAACTCAGAAAACAATTAAATGATAGCTTTGACATGATGAAAAAAAAATTGAGTCAACTTGGAAGTTTGTATTCCACAAAAATATCCTTCACAAATGAGATAAAATAGACATTTTCAGAAAAAAAATCTAAAATAATTTATCACCAGCATAACTTCACTTGAAACTATTTTAAAGTTCTATAGGTTGAAAAAATATGACACCAGATGAAAACAAGTACACAAAGGAATGAAGATCACTGTAACTGAAAATTGAGAATAAATGTAAATGACTTATTTCTGACTTTGTGCTTTCTCTAAAAGACAAGTAATTATAGTTTAAGTGAAAATCATAATATATCAAGTGGTTTATAGAAGTAAAATGTACAGGAACAATCACAAAAGATGAAAGGGGTAAATGGAAATTTATAATTGAAGTTTTAGTACATTTCACATAAAAAAGAATAAGATTGTAACAAGTTAGAAATTAATATTGTAATCCCTAAAGCAACAAATTAATAAACAACAAAGAGGTAAAGCTTTTTAAAAAAACATAAAATGGAATAGTAAACATACTTTATTAGTCAAAAAAGACACTAAAAAAGGAAAAATTAGCAAAGGACAGATGTAACAAATGGAAAAGAAATATTAAGGTAATGGACTTAAATCCAACCATAACAATAATTACAGCAAATGAAAATGGCAAAACAATTAACTTAAATATCAGACTGGATTGAAAACAAAAATCCAAAAAAAAATTTTTTAAACCAACTACATGCTGTTTATAAGAGATGATTTTTAAATATAAAAATTAAGAAGGAACATAATAGTATCAGTGGGATACAGTGGCTCATGCTTGTAATCCCAGAACTTTGGAAGGCCAAAGCAGGAAGAATACTTGAGGCCAGCAGTTTGAGACCAGCCTGGCCAATATAGAGAGATGCCATCTCTACCATAAAAAAATTGTTTTAATTAGGCAGGTGTGGTGGTATACACCTGTTGTCCTAGATACTTGGGAGGCTGAGGTGGGAGGATCAGTTTAGTGCAGGAGTTCTGGGTTACAGTGAGCTCTTACCATACTACTGTATTCCCACCTGAGAATCTGAGTGATAAAATGAAACTTTGTCTTTTAAAATATTTAATAAACAAACATGCATATAATAATCATAAGTAAGCTGCTGTGGCTACATTAATGTCAGCTAAAGCAGATTTTAATGTAAGAAACATTACCAGTTATAAGAACATTTATAATGACAACAGCATCAATTAAGAAAACATAGTGATCCTAAATACTGACACTCTAAAAAGAGTTTTTAAAATGCACAAATATAGAGTTTCAGCTTAAAAACACACACATACACACACAAAAAAAATTGATAGACTTAAGGAGAGAAATAAATAAATCCAAGTTCATAATTTTATCACCACTCTCTCAGTAATTGATTTCCAAGGTTTAAAATGACACAAATAGAATTGAACAGGAAGGAGACACAGCAAGACAGCAGAATAGAAGGCTGAACTGATCATTCTCCTAGAAGGATACCAATTAAATAACTATCTACACAGCAAAAACACCTTCACAAAAAAGAATTACATGAGCGCTCATAGTACATGGTTTTAACTATATACCGCTAAAAGAGGCAGTGAAGAAATAGAAAAAACAATCTTGAATAGCCAATGCTACCCCTCTGCCGCCCCCAGCAGCTGCCACATGGTACCTGGTGTCTCTGCATTCTACGGGAGGGAGAGTACAGCAAATGTGAGGCTGTGCTCACTGCTATCCTGTTAGAGGAGAAAGGAATACTAGTCCAAACTTAGAAGATACCTGCTGATGGAGAGAGCATTTAAAACAGCCCTAGCCAAAGGGAACTCAGTGTTCTTAGCAGTACAAACTTGACTTCTAACAAACCATATCACCACAGGCTATAGGGCTCAGGGTCTCTAAGTAGACATGAAAAGCAGTCTATGTCATAAGGACTGCAACACTTAAGTGAGTCCTAATGCTGAACTGGGCCCAGAGACAGTGGACTGGGAAGAAAGGGGAGGCACTGAACCCACTGAGACACCAGCTGGGGAAGCCAAGGGAGTGCTGGCATTGCCCTTCCCTTAACCCCAAGCTGCAAAGCTTGCAGCTCCAAAAGAGACTCCTTTCTTCCACTTCCTCCTAGAGGGAGGAATGGGGAGGACTCAAAATGTGTCTCACATCTTGGATACCAGCTTTGTAACAGCAGGATGGGGCATTGGTCAGAATCATGAGACCCCCATTCCAGGGCCTAGATCCCAGGTGATATTTTTAGACACACCCTCAACCACAAGACACACTCTGTCTTGAGGGAAGGGCCTAATCCTGACCACCTTTTAAGTGAAGATCCCTTGGGCCCTGAATAACTAGCAGTGATACCCAAGTACTATGTCAAGGGCCTTGGGTGAGCCTCTGAGACTTGCTGGCTTCAGGTGCGATTCAGCACATTATCAGCTATAGTGGCTATGCGACAAAACTCTTGCTTGAGAAAAGCAGAGAAAAAAATAAAGGGGACTTTGTCTTGCATCTTAGGAACCAGTACAGCCACAGAGAGAGAGAGCACCAAGTGGGCTCTTGGGATCCCTGATTCTAGGAATTGACTCTTGGACAGCATCTCTGGGCCTGCTCAGGGCCAGAGGAGAACCCACTGCCCTGAAGAGTGAGTTCCAGTCCAGGCAACATGTACCACAAGGTGACTTAAGAGCCCTTGGGCAGTAAGTGAGCACTGGCAGTACTCTGGCAGAACTCCCCATGGCCTGTGAGGGTGTTGGCTACAGGGTAAGACTTCTCTACCTTTGGAAATGGGAGGGAGGGGTGGAAAGAACTGTTCTATGGTTTCATTGATGGCTCAATCACAGTACAATAGAACACAAGGTAGGCTTCGAAAGTTTTGACCCTAGTCCCTGACTCCTGGACAGCACCTCTTGAACCAATCAGGCCTGGGGAACTTGCTACCTTGAAGAGAAGGATAGAGAACTAACTGGTTTTGCTACCTGCTGATTCTAGAGCCCCTAGGCCTTCAACAAACATAGGCAGTAGCCAAGGAGTGGTTAAAACAGAAATTGGTGAGATCCAGTGCTGTGCTGGCTTCAGGTTTAACCCAGTGCTGTCATAGTGGTGGTAGCCAAAGGGATGCTCGCATCACTTTACCCCGAGATTTAGATGGCTCAGAACACAAACATAGACACACACACACACACACACACACACAGAGAGAGAGAGAGAGAGAGAGAGAGAGAGAGAGAGACTGACTGAGACTCCATTTGTTTGGTAGAAACTAAGGAAAGAGAACAAGAGTCTCTGCTTGGCAATCCAGATAATTCTCTTTGATCTTGTCCAAGACCGTAAAGACAGTACTTTTTTTTTTCCAATTATTATGTGCTTTTTTCTCATAGAAAATAATCTGCCCTTGACAGTACCTTTATGAGTCTGCAAGAACCACAGCATTGCTGGGCTTTGAGTGCCCCTTACAGCAGATACAGCTTAGATCACAACACCCAAGTCCTTTCAAATATTTGGAAAGCATTTCCAAGCAAGATGGGTACAAACAAGTCCAGATAGTGAAGACTACAATAACTACCTAACTCTTTACCAAAGCACATCTACTAGCACCAACACCATCTAGGAAAATCTGACATCACCAAATGAACTCAATAAGCCACAAAGATTCTCTAATTCTGGAGAAACAAGAGATATGTGACCTTACAGGCAACTAATTCAAAATAGCTGTGTTGAAGAAACTTAAAGAAATTCAAGATAACTAAAAGAAGGAGTTCAGAATCCTTTCAGATGAATTTAATAAAGAGATTGAAACAAAAAGAATCAAGCAAAAATTCTGGATCTAAAAAATGCAGCTGGCATATTGAAGAATGCATCAAAGTCTCTTAACAGCAGAATTTATCAAGCATAAGAAAAAATGTGTGAGCTTGACAACAGGCTATTTGAAAATACATATCAGAGCCAAAAGAAAAAATAATAAAAAACAATGAAGCACACCTACAGGATCTAGAAAATAGCCTTAAAAGGGCAAACCTAAGAGTTATTGGCCTTAAAGTGGAGGTAAAGAAAGTGAAGAGACTGAGTTAGAAAGCTTATTAAAGGGATAATATCAGCAAACATCCTAAACCTGGGAAAAGATATCAATATCCAAATACAAGAAAGTTATAGAACACCAAGCAGATTTAACCCAAAGAAGACTACATCCAGGCATTTAATAATCAAACTCCCAAAGTTCAAGGATAAGGAATGGATCCGAAAAGCAACAAGAGAAAAGCAACAAATAACATAGAATGGAGTTCCAATATGTTTGACAGCAGACTTTTCAGTGGAAACTTTACAGACCAGGAGAAAGTGTCATGACATACTTAAAGTGTTGGAAGAAAATAATTTTTACCATAGAACAATATATCCTGTAAAAATATCCTTTACACATTAAAGAGAAGTAAAGACTTTCCCAAACAAAAGTTGAAGGATTTCATCAACACCAGACCTGTCTTACAAGAAATGCTAAAGGGAGTACTTTAATCACAAAAAAAAGGATGTTAATGTGCCATAAGCAATAACTTGAAAGTACAAAACTGACTAGTCATACTAAGTACATGGATACTACAAAATGTTGTAACACTGTAACCTATTCTTATCCTAAGTAGAAAGACAAAATGATGAGCCAATCAAACATAATAACTATAACAACTTTTCAAAAATATACAGGACAAGAAGATATAAATAGAAAAAACAAAAAGTTATAAAGTGGAAGGATAAAGTTAAGGCATAGGGTTTTATTAATTTTCTTTTTGCTTGCTTGTTTGTTGAGCATTAAGTTCTTATCAGGTTTAAATAATGAATTACAAGACTATAATTGCAAGCCCCACGGTAACCTCAAGCTAAAAAACATACAATTGATACACAAAAAATAAAGAGCAGGAAACTAAATCATGTCACCAGAGAAAATCATCATCACTAAAAGAAGACAGGTAGGAAGGAAAGGAAAGGAAGGGAAAGAGGGAAGGGAAAGAAAAAGGGAAGGGGGAAAGGAAAGGAAATAAGAAAAAGGAAGGGAAGGAAAGGAAAAAGAAAAGGAGGAAAGAGAAAGGAAGAGAGGAAGGAAGGAAGAAAGCAAGAAGAGAATACCACAAAATGAACAGAAAACAAATTTTAAAATGGCAGGAGCAAGTCCTTACTTGTCATTAATAACATTGAATAGAATAAATTTTCTAATTAAAAGTTATAAAGTGGCTGCATGGATGAAAACCTAGACTCAATGATCTGTTGTGTACAAGAAACATACTTCACCTATAAATATGCACATAGCCTGGATATAAAGCAATGGAAAATAATATTCCATACCAATGGAAACCAAAAAAGAGCAGTAGTAGCTATACTGACACAAGGCAAAATAGCTTTCAAGACAAAAGCTTTAAGAAGAGAAAAAGAAGGTCACTATATAATGATAACAAGTCAATTCAGCAAGAGGATATAGCTATTTTAAATATATATGCATCCAACACTGGAGTACCCAGATAAATAAGGCAAATATTATTAGAGCTAAAGGAGAGAGATAGGTTCCAACACAATAATAGGTAGAGACTTCAACACCCAACTTTCAGCATTTGACAAATTTTCCAGACATAAAACCAACAAAGAAACATCACACTTAATCTACACTGTAGACCAAATGGATCTAATAAATATTTACAGAATATTTCAACCTATGGCTACAGAATACAAATTCTCCTCAAAACATGCCTCAATCTCAGGGTAGGCCATATGTTAGGTCACAAAACAAGCCTCGGGACGTTCAAAAAAAAATGAAATAACAGGAAGCATGTTCTCTGACCACAATGGATTAAGCTAGAAATTGATAACAAGAGGAATTTTAGAATTATACAAATACATGGAAATTAAACAATATGCTCCTGAATGACCACTTGGCCAATAAAAAATGTATGATAGAAATCGAAAACTTTCCTGAAACAAATGGTAATGGGAACAAACACAACATACCAAATCTAGGCGACACAGCAAAAGCAGTACTGAGAGAGGAGTTTATAATTATAAGCATATACAACTACAAAGAGGAAAAACTTCAAATAAACAATCTAATGATGTATCTTAACAAACTGGTAAAGCAAGAGCAAACCAAACCCAAAATTAGAAAAGAAATAATAAAGATTGGAGCAGGAATAAATGAAATTGAAATGAAGAAAACAATACAAAATACATTGAAATAAAAGGTGGTTTTATTGGAAAAGATAAAATTGACAAACCTTTAGCCACATTAAGAAATAAAGAGAAAAGATCCAAATGAAGTCAGGAATGAAAGAAAAGACATTACAACTGATACTCCAGATATTCAAAGGAACATTGGTGGCTACTATGAGCAAGTATACACCAATAATTTGGAAAATCTAGAAGAAATTAACAAATTCCTAGACACAAACAACCTACTAAAATTGAACCAGGAAAACATACAAAACCTAAACAAACTATCAACAAGCAGCAAATCAAAGCCATAATAAAAAGTTTCCCAACAATAGAAAGCCTGGGACCCAATGGCTTCACTGCTGAATTCTACCAAATATTTGAAGAACTAATGCTAAGCCTACTCAAACTATTCTATTCCAAAAAACAGAGGAGGAGGGAATTCTTCTAACTCATTCCACTAGGCCAGTATTACCCTGATACTCAAACCAGACAAAGACACACACACACACACACACACACACACACACACACACACATCTGATATTGATGCAAAAATCCTCAACAAAATACTAGCAAACTAAATCTAATAATATATTAGAAAGATCATTTTCCATGGCCAAGTGGGATTTATCCCAGTGATATAAGGAAGATTCAACCTAGACATATCAATCAGTGTAAAACATATCAACAGAATGAAGAATAAAAATCATATGATCATTTAAATTGATGCTGAAAAAGCATCTGATAAAATTCAACATCCCATCATGATTTAAAGAAAAAAAATCCTCAAAAGACTGGAGCTAGAAGGAATAAAGTACAAAATAAGGAAATCCATGTACAACAGACCCACAGCTAGTATCATACTAAATGGGAAAAACTGAAAGTCTTTTCCCTAAGATCTGGAACATGACAAGGATGCCGACTTTAACCACCGGGAACATGACAAGGATGCCCAGTTTAACTACTGTTATTCAACATGGTACTGGAATTCCTAGCTAGAGCTATCATACAAAAGAAAGAAATCAAAGAGCATACAAAATGTAATGAAAGAAGTCAAATTATCCTTGTTTACAGAACATATAATTTTATATTAGAAAAACATAAAGACTCCACTATTAGAACTGATAAATTCTGTAAACTTGCAGGATACAAAATCAACATAAAACAGTAGCATTTCTATATGCCAACAGTGAGCATTATGAAAAAATAATTTTAAAAATAATCAAATTTACAAGAGCCCAGCTATTGTTTGTCTCTGTGTCCCCATCCAATTCTCCTCTTAAATTTTAATCCCCATATATCAAGGGAGGACCTGGTGGGAGTTGATTGTATCATGGAGGGGCAGTTTCCTTCAGGCTTTTCTGGTGATATGAAGTGAGTTCTCATGAGATCTGTTGGTTTAAAAGTGTTTGGTATTTCGCATCCCTCCTGCCACCATGTAAGATATCCCTTGCCTTCTCTTCCCCTTCTGCCATGATTGTAAATTTTCTGAGACCTCCTTAGCCATGCAAAACTGTGCGTCAATTAAATCTTTTTTCTTCATAAATTACTTAATCTCAGGTAGTTCTTTATAGCAGTGTAAAAATGAATTATTAATACAAGCCTCAAATAAAATTAAATGCCTAGAATTAACCAAAGAAGTGAAAGATCTCTATAATTAAAACCATAAAACACTGATGAAGAAATTGAAGAGGTCACAAAAAGCTAGAAAAATCTTCTATGTTCATGAACTGCAAATATTAACATTGTTAAAATAACCATACTCCCCAAAGCAATCTACAGGGATTCAATTCAATCACTGTAAAAATACCAATGATATTCTTCACAGAATTCTAAAAAAAGTCCTGAAATTCGTATGGAACCACAAAAGACCCAGAATAGCCAAAGCTATCCTAAGCAAAAAGAACAAAACTGGAGGAATCATGTTACCTGACTTCAAATTATACTACAGAACTATAGTAAACAAACTACAACTGATATCCTTTTAATGACAAAAGACTGAATGCCTTCACCCTAAGATCAAGAACAAGGTAAAGATACTCCTTTTCTCCTCATTCAAAATAGTATTACATAAAGAATAGGGAAGAAAAATCAACACAATAAAGACAGGGGGTGGGAAAGGCATACGGACTTGAAGAAAAAAAGAAATTAAAACTTTATGCAAAGGCGGCATAACTATTTACTGAGACACTACTAATGAATCTACCAAAAAAAGCTATGAAAGCTAATAGATCAATTATTAAGAATGTGGATAAAAATGTCAATAAATGAAATTTAATTGCATTTCTACAAATTGGAAATGAACAATTGGAAAATAAAAATTTTACATTTAAAAATCTTATTTACAATAGCATCCTAAAACATGAACTAATGAGGGATACATTTAATTTTTAAAAACGTATAACACCTCTCTATTGAAAGCTACAAAACATTCCTGAGGGGAATTAAAGAAGACCTACATAAATGGAGAAATATACTATGTTCATGCAATAGGAAACTCAAAAATTTTCTAATTTCCACAAATATAGTTTCAAGATAATTGCAGTCAAAAATACTAGAATAATTTGTCCATAAAATTGACAAGCTGATTCTTAAAATTTGGATAAGAATAGAAAGAACATATAAGAACCAAAAATGTTTGAAAAAGTACAAATTTGGAAGATTTATAGTACCAACTTTCAGAAGAGTGAACCACAACCCAATCTCACACTATACACAAAACTTAGTTTGAGACGGGTTAAAATCCAAACATTAAAGGTGGACGCTGTCACCCTTGGCTCTCCTGACTATCTTACATTTGTGTATTTGAGATTCATCACTGTCTCATGTTCTGCATACAGCCATTCTCCATACTGAACATGAAATCGTTGGAGGATTCCTCCTCTCAATTGCAATCTGATCACAGTCTCTTCTGCAAATTATTGTGTCCAGTTCACCTTTATTGGTATTTTAGTTGTTCTCTTACTCTTGGCCACATATTTGCTCTTACAGATGATCACATCTACTGTATTTAGATTTTGCTAGTTTAACCCTTAGAAGATCATCTAAATTGCTAAGTTCTTGGAGTTACATTGTTGGGTGTTCCTCTACCCTGGTACTAAGAAGAATGTTCACCCTTTTTTAATCCATAAATTAACCATGTATTTGTGATTTATCATTATCTCTATGAATCTTGACAAATATGAGACTAGAGATTCCTTTTAGGAAAAAATTAAGTGGGTGGGGGGGGACTTCCATTCCAGGCATTAAACCACATACTACCTGCCACAGTCTGGTTACAAAAGCACCTTCATTTTTGGCTGAAGGCTGCATTCTAAATCCTTTCTCTGTGTGCCTGTGAGGTTGCAGCAAGAGGCTGCGTATCACTGAGTCTGAGAAGATGTTCCATGTTAAGGAGCCTACAACATGCATGGAGAGTCGTGAAATCATCTCTTCTTGAATAATATTTCTTGGATATGACTGGAAACTTTCATGCACCTCTTACCAAATTGTGTTCATATGGGCAGTCATTTATATTGTGCAACCTAATCGCTGGTTTGATGGCTCAGCAGCTGGAGGTAATACACCTGTAATCACAGCTTGATTGCCCTACCTCTTACTGCCTTCACAGCTGTACTCTACACTGATACATCATTTCCCTTTCAAAAGAGGATCTTTGCTGCTTTGTTTGGATATGATTTTGAAAGTCTGGCTATTTTACCTAAAATTAGGAGCAGAGATTTGAATTATTCTTTTCATAATAAATGACAGAACTAGTTTTAAAAATATGAAAGAGCTTTTCTACAAAAAAGGAATCATGCTTCCTCTCCGTATTTGAAAAATAAATGCTCCTCACTGCAAATTTAGTTCTTACACTATATATAAAAAGAAAGGACACTGGAGAGTAAGATGATATTGGGTAGTTTTCAAATGTGCTCACAGATACTTTAGAGGTTTCTTAGGATTTTTCAGGAATGGGAAGATAAAAATAAGTCAGTTTCTCTGGACCTGGCCAAAGACCCCAATCTCACCCACATCCCCATATCAGCTAGGGCGGCTTTGCCTTCAATCAGAGATGTACCTTAAAACGAATGAAATTAAGCTTTAAAAATCCTCATTTTTGCAGACCCTTCTGAGACCCCCAGAAATGTGTTCATATGGTCATAAGTTTTGTAAAATTTGAAAAAGTAAAAAATCGTAACCACAATTAGTTAAGGACACTGTATCTTTCTATTGCAACTTCCCCATCATACTACTTCTGCTGTCAGGTGACACTGGAGTGGTCATGGGCTGTTGAAGAGAATAAGGTTAAGAAGAAATCCAGAGGTATATTTTGTTAAGGTTTCATGGGACATATATATAAGCTTCACAGCCAAGTCTATGTATGATTGAGTTATTGCTGGCTATCCCACTGCAGGAATGGTGTCCAGAAATGCTATCATTACTCATTGTGCCAATTCACTTAGCACCATGACATTAAAATATAGGGCTAGTGATGCTATAGTGATATGAAATATCCTATGGAAGGCACTAATCTATAAAGCTAGAAGCTGGTTTGTGTAAAATTCTTCCCAATTATCAGACATGCAAAAATGTAAGTATATCCTTTAGTTCTAAACTATGCTTAGTCTAGAGTATAATCTCTACACTTAGAGAGGAAGAGAGAGACAATCAATTAATTAATAAACTAATAAAATACATATATGGATATGTGCAGATAGTGATACTTCTATAAAAAATAAAGCAAGGAAGGGAAAGTAAGGATGAACTTTTAAATAGCATGGTTAGAAAACACAAGGTACCATCTGATCCACTGTTTTGAAACAATGATATGGAATATGCCAACTGTCAACATTTATTAAGTGCCTACTATTAGTAAGGTATTAGTGACACAACTGTGAACAATACACAAATAATCTTTGCTCTAACAGAGCTTACAGAATTGAGGGTTATGCAGACAATAAACAGGCAATTGCCATTTGGCACATAATGTGATATGGTGGCAGGACACTTGCAGGGGCCATTAACTTAAGGAATAATGGAAATTTTACTGGTAGAATTAACTTTTATGCCAAAATCTAAAGGATAAGGAACTACCAAAAATAAGGAGAAAGGGAGAGAGGAGAACAATCCAAATATAAAGAACAAGATGCAAATGGCCAGAGGTTGGAGGAAGAAAATATTCCCTGAATAGAGAACTGGAAACGATTAATAAAAGTATAAACCAAAACAAAATGAGACTGAAGAGAAAAGCAGGCTCCATTCAAATCAAAGCATCATAAACAATGGAAAGAATTCTAGACTTCTGAGGGGTTTTCAGCAGGGATAAAGATATAATCATAAGATTATACTTTTAAAAAATTACTCTGTCATGTGGAAGAAAGAGTAAAGGAATGCAATACTGGGGAGAAATAAAGCAGTAAGAAGGTTATTACTATTATCTAGAGGTAAAAATGATGATGGCCAAAGTTAGAAAGTAGCAGTGAAGAGCCACAGAAATGGATAAATTTGAGAGATACTTAGGAAGTAGAATCAATAGCGACTACTTGAAATAAGAGAGTAAATAAAGAGTAACAAAGGACAATGCCCACATTTCTGGCTTGATAACTGGCTGGTACCCGTTATGGGCTGAATTGCATCCTCCCAAAATGTGTATGCAGAAGTCCTAATGTCCCATACCTCAGAATGTGACTGTATTTGGAGATAGGGTCTTTAAAGAGGTGATTTAGTTAAAATAAAGTTATTAGGGTAGACCCTAATCCAATGTTATCGTTGTCCTTATAAGAAGAGGAAATTAACGCCTGGCGCGGTGGCTCACGCCTGTAATCCCAGCATTTTGGGAGGCCGAGGCGGGTGGATCACGAGGTCAAGAGATCGAGACCATCCTGGTCAACATGGTGAAACCCCGTCTCTACTAAAAATACAAAAAAAA
>NW_016107379.1:5323832-5339732 GCF_001604975.1 Cebus imitator | reverse complement strand
AAAAAAAAAAAAAAAAAAAAGAAGAGGAAATTAGAATGCAGACACACACAGAGGGAAGGCCATTTGAAGACGCGGGGAGAAGTTGGTCATCTACAAGCCAAGAAGATTGGAGATGATGAAGTCTTCTTGGAGAAATTAAATTTTATGTGTCTAGTGAGATAAGGTGCAAAATAAATTTTACAATGCAATTGAGGCCTCTGCCAAAGTACGGATTTATGTTTGTTTATCCTACTTGGGTCTTGGTGTGCTCCTTTAGTCTGAGAAAAATTCACGTCTTTTCAAAATTCAGGAACATTTTCAATTTTTCCTTTAATTTTACATATATTTGCCATTCTTTATATTCTCTTCACTGGGCACTCCTGTCATATATGTATTAGAGTTACTCATTCTATCACACATGCCACTGAGATAGTCTTTCAATATTTCCTGTTTCTTTGTATACAGGTAATTACTTTAATCTATTTCAATTCACTAAACTTGTTTTCAGCTGTATCTAGTTAACTTGTCATTGGATTATTTATTTCAATGACTCTAATTTTTACTTCTAGTGTACATTTTTTAAATGTGTTTTTTCCTACCTTTCTTTTCTTGCCTCATAGCTTCTATTTCTATTTTTTACAGATTACTGAGTTCAGTTTTGAGGTACACATTCATCTGTTGCTTTAGCTGACTCCTTCAAAAAGCTTTACCTTCTTTTGTAGTTTGTAATGTTTGTGAGCTAGTCTTCAGGAGAAGCTGTTTTTCTTGGGAATCAAGAATATTCTATATTATGGACATCTACCCTTAATTGCTTTGATTTGGGGAGATGAAAATTACAGTTTCAGTTGGGGAGATGAAAAATTTCTGAAGATGAATGGTGATAATGGTTGTGCAATAACATGAATGTACTTAATGCCACAAAGGCATACACTTTCACATGGTTAAAATGGTATATTTTATGTATGTATATTTAACCACAATTTTTCATGAAAAATATATTTTTAACACACACCAAAAATGTAACTGCAGTATTGTTAAGATTGAAGTCATAAATGATTATTTTTGCCATGATTTATAATACCACCAGAGCTGTGGCAACGGATACATTTCCTATTCTTCTATACTCCTAAACATAAACTCTGCAAACTGTGAAATAATCTGAAGGTGAAAAGCCGTTTGAAATAAGAGGCTTAAATTTGCAATCCTTATCCAGTGGAAGTTTGAATTTGTCCTTCAAAGCTTTAACATCTTGCATACTATTTGCCACCTTACTATGTACATTCTTGTGGCATACTTTACCAAAAATAGATGAATTTCATCTTTATTGGGTGAACTATCCTTCTAAGAACTTACATTGTCAGCACTTGCAGCATCTGTCTTCACTTTGATGTTGTGCAGATTCAAACAGGCCTTGAACCTATAGAACTAGCTGTAATTTAAAGTAATAATCTCATCAATCTCATTTTCACCATGCTTGGCTTTTAACTCCTCCAAAAGACTCCTAGCTGTGTTCTGAATGCACATTAACCTAACAATCTTTTAACTTTGATGCTGATCCTCTAGCTTTACATTCAAAGATTTTCAGTTTTGTCAATCAATTTTCCTACTATCAATTGCAAAGGCCCAACACCTTTAACAAAGAATAGATGACCACTTATTCTTTTCAGTTGTTTGTATTGTGAAGTAATTCATCTCATAAGCTATATTTACATATAATGTTTACCTTTTCTGACTCTTTAATTTTTACAGTTTATCCCTTTTCTTATAAGCATTTAGACAGGCAAGGTGACAAATGTCAGCCAGGTATTGGCATTTAAAATGAATATGCTACATAAAAAGGGATGAAATAATGGCATTCACAGCAACCTGGATGGAGTTGGAAAACATTATTCTAAGTGAAGTAACTGAGGAATAGAAAATCAAACATTGTTATTGTCTCATTTATAAGTGGGAGCTAAGCTATGAGGACACAAAGGCATAACAATGATATAATGGACTATGGGGACTCAAGGGGAAGGATGGTAGGGGGTGAGGGATGAAAGACTACACATTGGGTACAGTATATACTGCTCGGGTGATGGGTGCACCAAAATCTCAGAAATCACCACTACGTAACTTATTCATGTAATCAAACACTGCCTGTTCCCCCAAAACTATTAAAATAATAAATAAAATTAAAATGAATAGCCTATATGTAAAAGTGATTGCTAGGGTTTATAGCAAAACTAAAGAGTACATGTTCACTTGAAAGCACACAAATTGAGTAAAAAATAAAAACAAAAACAATGAGTTGACAGAATAAAACAGCTTATAGTCCAAGGGGTACCAACTTATGACTAATGCTATACAGTAACCAATACCACACAGGCCAACATTAAAATGACTATAGATAATTTAATACTGTTTGTTGATGATAAGAGGAGCCAAAACAAATTGCTCTGGGACATAGTTTTGTTCATATCTATGACAGTTCTAAACTAAGCATAGGTAAAGAATAGTTAGAATAGCATTATTAGAACAAAGAAAACAAGTTTTAGAAAAAAAGAGCTATTGGTAACTACAGGATAATGGTGAAAATGTGGTAGATGAGTAATAGTTTTTATATTTCTTAGCCTAATTTTATTCTAAATCGGATAATATATTTGTCAGGACATTTATATTTCCATAGTCTTTAATTTTAATGTTAATCAGAAAAGAAAGCAAATATCACTCATTTAAACACTTGGGCTCCTTGGAGACACATTATATACAACATTACATAGAAAACAAGGAAGTTGTATATTGCAGTACCAAGCATTCATTAAGTTGAAATCCTTCTCAATGTTGCAGGGTAAAACAACAAAATCTACTTTCTAAATGAGGAACATAATTAAAACTGGGCTAACATCTTTTTGTAGTTAAGAGGCACACCATGCTGTCTCACTAATAACATGAAACCACTGACTTGATATCAAAAAATGGTGGGGTGGGGCACCTTCCAGAGTGTGGTTAAATGCAAATTTGACATCTGCCTTGCAAGGCTGGTAAGCAATGGGGTGAGCTCTATGAGGAGACCTTTTCATTAATAGTGCATAATGTGATAACTGTAAACAAGGAAGCAACACAGCAAAGGTGGGCATCTGCCTGAGGATCCATTGTGATTTGGAGTTTGGAAAGCTGATATACTCTAGGTTAAATTTTTGCTAATATTTGTTTTGTTATTGCTTTTGTGTGTGCTTGATTTTTCTCTTTTTTCATTTCAGTAATACATAGAGTACGATTTGTATAATGACTAGTTAACCACTCGTAAGTCCCAAATGATCCATTTGTTTTTTTCTCTTCTTAAAAATCTCCATGCTCCTTATATTAACTTAGAGCCTGCAACACAAAAGGGATTCAAGAAATATGAGTTTATAAATGAACAAGTGTTCAAAAGTCAGGAACATGTAACCCTAATCACTGAATCATTCTAAATTTTTAAATAATTAAATTAAAATAAAAATTGCCAGTGTACTAATGAATATTACACAAAATGAGGGTCTAATTATAAAGTATAACCTATCACACATGCATTTCTAATTATACTATGATTTATCTCACTTGTATTAGAACTGTCAAAAAGAAGAATGAAATAAATATGTAATAGATTTAACACTTGTTACTTTTTAATTGCAGGTTTACAATCTTAATTTTTGCAATGACCATCAAATGGGATCAATATACTTATTTGCCATATGTAGACTGAACCTTATGAAAATGCAGGTAGATATGCACACGGCATGATGTCAGAAAAATCATATGGAATCACAAATCTATATTTACTACTTTCAAAACACTTGAAATTTCTAGGCTGTCATCACTCCCTTGGGTTTATGTTTTGTTCTCCAAAGGTTATTTGAAATAAATACAGGAAAAGAATAGGGAGACTTTTGTATACCTCTTTTAATCAGAATAGCTGGCTACCATTTCAGATAATGGGGAAAACACCCTGGTGAGATAGACCATGCAACAGATAACTTTTAATAATGCAGGGTGCAGGGATTGATGCAACCCAGAATTTAGGCATATGACAAGTGACCTAGCATCCAGGCAACCAAGCAGTAACACTGGAATGCAGAAGCCATAGACAAAACCAATAACTCCCACAATGTTGAGTCTCCTGCATTTACCGATCAGGGGAAGGCTGCTATAACACATAATCTTGTCCCTCAACATTAATAAACACTGTTCTGTTTTTAACTCCAGGCAGGCACTCAATAAAAGGCTGTGGGTATTTTTTTTATTAAAGACTGCTGTGTGAGAGTCAAATGAATCATTATATTGGCTTCCTCATGATGAATTCTTAAAAACTCAAACACCCTTCAGTCAAATCCAAACTGAACAAAAAATTAGCCATGTTAATATAAGAAATTTAAAACTGAAATAACTCCATCATTATGAATTCATGGTTTTCCACTTGCTTTTATTAGAAATATCCTTATACCCTCAAACATTAATTTAGTAGTATATATACTTACATTATCCAGTGGCACATTTTTCTTTCTGTACTATGTAACTGTGAAAAAACTAAACATTGATTTGGAGAACACAAAAGAAAATTATTTGTTTAATGAGATATGTGACATTACCAATCATATGGCTATCAAATATGTATCTTCAAACATTTATACACTGTTGGTGGGAATGTAAACTAGTTCAGCCACTGTGGAAAGTAGTTTGGGGATTTCTCAAAGAATTGAAAATGGAGCTACCATTTGACCCAGCAGACCCAGCAATTCCCATTAGTGGGTATACATCCAAAGGAAACAGATTATGACACCAAAAAGACACATGCATTCATATGGTCATTGTCATGCTATTCACAATAGCAAAGACATAAAATCAACCGAGATGACCAGCAATGGTGGGTTAGACAAACCAAATGTGGTGCATATGCACTATGGAATACTACACAGCCACACAACTGAATGAATTCATGTCCTTTGCAGCAACATGAATGCAGCCGGAGGCCATAATCCTAAGTGAATTAAAGAAGGAACAGGAAATCAATTACCATACTGCATGTTCTCGCTTGTAAGTGGCAGCCAAACATTGAGCATACATAGACATAAACATGGAAACAATAGACACTGTGAAGGGAAAGAGATGGGGGGTATGGGTTGAAAAATATCTATTGGATATTATGCTCACTACCTGGATGTAATATACCCATGTAACAAGCACATGTGCCCCCTTATCTACAATAAAAGCTGAAAAACTGTAACAACAACAACAACAAAAACATGTACCTTCAGTTGTTGTTTTGTTTTGTTTTTCCTGGCAGTGTTGACAAAGTTGTGCAGTTATTCATGCATTCTCAGTTGGACCTACTTTAGTCAGTGTTCTGTATTTGCAACACCAGCAAGTAAAAAGGAGTGATCTTAATTATGCACACTGGGGACATAACATCAATAACATTTGATTTATTTATTAGTATCTCTCAGCACTTAGAGAAGCTGTGGCTATTTGAGTAACCCTCTCAAACTGCAGTAGCTAAAGCAAGAACACTAATATCTGAGATGAACAAGACCAAGAAGTTAAGGCTTCTAAACTTAAAAAGAATGAGATAACGAATTACTGATAAAATATGAAGGGTAGTGTTATGCTATTTTTGAAGGCCCCCTTTGCAACCCAAATGTATTGCTTTTTATTAAAAGACATAAAACACGTTACATTGTTAGATTTCTTTCTCCCGAAATAAGGCAGCTGTCATATTTTTCTTCTTGTAAGGTTGACAAGTGAAAGGAACTTAGGCACAATGACAGCACCATCTTATCTATCTGTACGTCTATCTATATAGAGAGAGCACAAGAGAGGGAAAGAGAGAGACAGAGACAGGGAGAAAGACAAAGAGTTAATCCACATGATCCTGTCATTCTGTGCGGCATTTACCACAAGAGACAACAGCAAAGAAATCTCTGGTTGTGTTCTATAATGCACTAGCAAACATTAAAACTCAGGGCATGAAATCCTTGGATAATAGCTTCAGGTAATTTAATTGGTAGATCTCAAAGATAAAAATTACTCCCATGGGCATTTTTATAATGTCATTTGTCAATCCAGTTCAAACATGTTTTCCGTCTTGCCTGTTTACAAAATGGCTTAGTCCCTCTGAAGAAAAACATTTGAAAAAAGTTTTTTTGAACAAAACTTACTCAAAAAATATTGACTCTTTTAATTCTAGGAAGACAAGAGAGTCATTCTTCAGGAATGAGAGGAAGAAGCTCTAAGTTTAAGGTGGGGCTCCAGAATGTCTTCACCATAGAATATTATTTTTTCACATCCACCGAACATACTTCAGATAGCACTCCCACTGAAGATTTGTGTTGAGTTTACCAGGGAAATTTCAGGCCTCCTAATTTTACATGGGAGGTGAAATATCTCTACTATCTCCTCTCCTTTTTCTTAGAGGTCACCTGATTTACAGCTCATGAGGATTAAATGTTCCCACCCTTCAGAGGCCTCTCTAAGAGTCTAACAGCCACATGATCAATATTCAGAGCTTATTACAGAATTGATGTTCTGTATTATACAAGGATTTGCAGGGTCTCCCTGACCCTGCAAGGCATTTTACCTGGGACTTGGCAAGGGGAGCACTGAACAATGCATAGAAAATAAATTGATGTGTTTTTTTTCCAAATGTAGATATTTTCATTTACAATACTTTGTATTTATCTTTATAGCCATGACTATAAGAGGTTAATTTAATTACAGGGTTGTGAACATAGGATACAATTGGAAGAGGCCTGAGGGTCAACAAACAGAGACCCAGAAGTAGATGCCCAGTTGATTTATGACAATGGAACAAACACAATGTAAGGGCAGATTACCATTTTAACAAATGGTTCTACAGTATTTGAATGTCTCTAGACAAAAGAAAATAAATAAACCTCGACCCAAGTCTCACACCTTATACAAAAATTATCTCAAGATGGATCATGAACTTAAACGTAAAATATAAAACTTATAGAAAAAGCATAGAAAAAAACTCTTTGGAGCTCAGCCAGGCAGAGTTTTAATCATCAAATCACAATCCATAAAAGGGAAAATTGTAAATTAGACTTCATCGAAATTAAAAATTTTGTTCTATGACAGCCTATGCTAAGAAGATGAAAAGACAAGTTAAAGACTGGGAAAAAAAATTGCAAGCCACATATTTGATAAAAGACTAGTATCTAAAATATGCTTAAAAAAACTCACAAAACTCAACAAAAATCTAGAAAATAGACAAAACATCTGACAAGACATTTTAATTTAAAGGATAAACAAATGGCCAGTAAGAACATGAAAAGACATCCAACATCGCTAGCCATTAAGAAAATGAAGATTAAAATTACAGTAAATATCACTATATGTCTCTCAAAAGGATTATGATAAAAAGCAGTTACCACCACCAAACACTGGTGGAATATGGAGAAACTGAATGACTTGGATATTGCTGGCAGAGATATAAATGACACAGCCACTCTAGAAAACAGTTTGGCAGCCTGTTATATAAACTAAACAAGCAACAAAACTACAACCCAACAACTGCACTCCTGGGCATTCATTCCAGAAAAAGCTGAAGTTCATATTTACACAAAACATGTATATGTTTGTAGCAGCTTTATTTGTGATAACCAAATACCGGACAACTCATATATCCTTCAGTGGGTGAATGGTTAGGTTAAACAAACTGTGGTACATTTGTACTATGGGATACTACTCAGCAATAAAAAGAAACACACTACCGATAAGCACAAGAACTTGAATGAATCTCTGGAGAATCAGGCTGAGTGGGAAAAAATTCCAAAAGGTTATATGTTTTCATTTATATAACATTCTTGAAATGGCAAAAAATATTTATTGCAGAAATAATGGAGAATAGATTAGTAGTTGCTAGTGATCAAGAAGGTAGGGCTAGAGGGATATGGGTATGTATATACAAAGGCAACATGAAGCATCCTGTGGTAGTGAAAATGTTCTGTACCATTCCTGTGATCTACCTATTTATCCCTCCCCTTTTCTCTAGCCCCGGACAACCATTGATCTTTTCACTGGCTTTTTACATGTAGCAAGCATACGTTTATATTTTCTTCATGTCTTTTCATTGCTTGACAGCTCATTTACTTATATTCCTGAATAATATTATAATATGTGGATGTTTCATGGCTTGCTTGTTCATTCACTATTAGTTATTTATGTTTCTTCCCATTTCGGGCAAGTATGAATAAAGTTGCAATACAATTTTAAAAAAAGAAAATATTCTGTATCTTGACTGCATGAACGTCAACATCATGTTTGCAATAATGTACTATAATTTTGTAAGATGTTACTGTTGGGGAAGACTGCACAAAGCCTGCATGAACTCAAACCACTGCTCAAGGAAATAAGAGAGGACACAAACAGATGAACAAATATTCCACGCTCATGGTTAGGAAGAATCAATATTGTGAAAATGGCCATACTGCCCAAAGTAATTTATAGATTCAACACTATTCCCATCAAGGTATCTATGACCCTCTTCACAGACTGGAAAAAAACACCTTAAACTTCATATGGAACCAAAAGAGAGCCTGCATAGCCAAGACAATCCTAAACTAAAAGAACAAAGCCGGAGGCATCACACTACCTGACTTGAAACTATACTACAAGGCTACAGTAATGAAAAAAGCATGCTACTGGTACCACAACAGAGATATAAACCAATGGAACAGAATAGACGCCTCGGAGGCAATGCCACACATCTGCAACCATCTGATCTTTGACAAACCTGACAAAAACAAGCAATGTGAAAAGAATTCCCTGTTTAATAAATGGTGTTAGGAAAACTGCCTAGCCATGTGCAGAAAGCACAAACTGGACCCCTTCCTGATGCCTTAACTAAAATTTACTCCAGATGGATTAGAGGATTAAACATAAGACCTAACACCATAAAAACCCTAGAAGAAAACCTACACAAAACCATTTAGGACATAGGCATAGGCAAGGACTTCATGACCCAAACACCAAAATCACTGGCAACAAAAGTCAAAATAGACAAATGGGATCTAATTAAACTCCAGAGCTTCTGCATAGCAAAAGAAACAATCATTAGAGTGAACCAGCAACCAACAGAATGGGAAAAAATTTTTGCAATCTACCCATCTGAAAGAGGGCTAATATCAAGAATCTACAAAGAACTAAAACAGATTTATAAGAAAAAAAAACAAACCCATTCAAAAGCGGGTGAAGGACATGAACAGACACTTCAAAAGAAGACATATATGAGGCCAACAAACATGAAAATATATTCATCATCACTGATCATTAGAGAAATGCAAATCAAAACCACATTGTGATACCATCTCACACCAGTTAGAATGACGATCATTAAAAATCTGGAAATAACAGATGCTGGAGAGAATGTGGAGAAATAGGAACACTTTTACACTGTTGGTGGGAGTGTAAATTAGTTCAACCATTGTGGAAGACAGTGTGGTGATTCCTCAAGAACCTAGAAACAGAAATTCGATTTGACCCAGCAATCCCATTACTGGGTATATATCCAAAGTATTATAAATCATTCTATTATAAAAACACATCCACATGTATGTTCATTGTGGCACTGTTTACAATAGCAAGGACCTAGAACCAATCCAAATGTCCGTCAATGATAGACTGGACAAGCAAAATGTGGCACATATGCACCGTGGAACACTATGCAGCCATAAAAAATGATGAGTTTGTGTTCTTTGTAGGACATGGATGAATCTGGAAACCATCATTCTCAGCAAACTGACACAAGAACAGAAAATCAAACACCGCATGCTCTCACTCATAGGCAGGTGTTGAACAATTAGAACACTTGGACACAGGGAGGGGAGCATCACACACTGGGGTCTGTTGGGGGGTAGTAGGGGAGGGACAGCAGGGGGTAGGGAGGTTGGGGAGGGATAACATGGGGAGATACGCCAGATAAATGTGACGAGGGGATGGAGGCAGCAAACCATATTGCCATGTACGTACCTATGCAACAATCCTGCATGTTCTGCCCATATATCCCAGAACCTAACATGCAATTATATATATATATATATATATAAAGAATTCAGGTGAATCTATAATTATATCAAAATAAAAAGCCAAATTAAAAATAATACGGATCCTTTGGTTAAATGGCAAAGGTAAGAGGACCAAGTAATTAAAGAGAAAGAACAGAAAGAACTTTAGGTAAAGAAAAATTAGATAAATGAATCTTAAAACTGAGGCCATGGTATTATGTTTCTGAAATTTATTCTGAATTTTGGGCCTCCAAAGGCTTTTTTTCCACTGTTTATTACTGATAACCATTACTCCTATTGTGAATACAACAATACGATTTAGAGTATACAAAGCACTGAATTACGAATAGTCACATTTCTGAAACTTGGAGGCCATGAATTTGAGCGATTCACAAGCTCCCTGGGCTTCAATATCCTCAGCTATAAAATAAGAATTACAGTAGCATTGTGTGGTTCAAATAAGATAAGGCATTGAAAATGTTACTGTTAAACTTCATAACTTGAGTGATTTTTACAATCATTAAATGTCATAAAAGCCATAAATAAAGGCTTTCTAGTTCAGCTCTGAGAAGGCCAGCACAGCTAACACTTGCCAAACATTCTGCCTATCTTTGATTAAACAAAATCATATATGAAGAGAACTAAATACGATATTCATCATAAAAGCAAGTCCCAAGACCCATAGCACACCTACGTCCCACTCTGCAATTTCCTGTTGGGATATTATTTTACAGTATAGGCTTTTGTTATTATTTAGGTGTGATGAGACCAGCAGACCAGGAAATAACTGCCATTGAAAAGAAACTTTGTTACTCACAGTTCCCAGAGAAGGGGAGCACATCATGGAGAAGGAGCCATACGGGAAAGCACCAGAATGAGTGAGGGGTCAGAGATGAGCAAGGAAAAAACACAGTAGAAGCCTCTATGGTGGATTCCACAGTAAGAAACAGGCAAGGCAAGTTAAGTGGGCTTACTATTTCCTGGTTTGAATAATTTCAGCAGGCTATGAGGCATAAGTGTCATCTCTATTTGTCTGGGTACCCAGCCTTGGGGTAATTAGGTCATGCACATGGATAGTGTTACAGAGTGTAAGAGCTCAGTAAAGGAGGTGGTTGAGGTAAGGGCCGTGGATTAGTTGGTTTGCATATGAAAACACACTCCTAGGCAAGCTAAGAATTTGCTAGTCCTGGGAGGGGCAGTCTGTTTAAGGCCAGCAAGGCCCCATATGTCAAAGCATCAGAAATACAAAAAATAAAATGGTCTAATTAATACATATGCCTATAGCTTTCACAATGGGGGGAGGTCTAAAAACAGATAATGTGAAAGTAGTGATATAGATGCTGAAATATTTTGATAATCAAGACAAAGTATATGATCTTAAATTTCCATTGCACACAGAGAAGACTTGTAACTCTACCTAACTTCTTGAGAAGCTAGAATTCTTCTTTGTGTGCAATGGAAATCAAGTTCATGGAAATGGGCTATTTTCTTACAAATATTAAATCACTCAATAGCATTCCTGTTCACCTAAGGACTTTGGAGTTTGCCCTGGAATTCAAGTTATCCTTGTTACACTCCCTTAGCTTTGGCCAATCTGTCTGTCTTCAGAGCCCCATATATCTGACTGCCCACACTGTAGACTACAGTGCCTTTATATTCTCTTATGTCCCTGACTTCATTATAAGGTACCATCAAAACCTGGATCCCTCTCTCCTGTTCATTCCTGACATTGTTAACATGTGTTGCCTTTCTCTTTTTGTCAGTCTTGCCAGATATTTATTCATTTTATTGAAGTAGTTCTTATTTTCATTTATTTTTCTCCTAGTTTTCTGATTTTAATTTTAAGGATTTCTATTTTTTTTTTCTTCTCCTGGCTTTGGGCTTCTTTCTCTCTTCTTTGTCTAGATTTTTGAGATGAAACCTTAAACTATTGATTTGAGACTTTTCCTCCTTTTATATCCATTTCCCTTTCAGCACAGCTTTAGCTGTGTTCCACAAATTTTGATATATTTACTTTTCCATTTAATTCAATGTATTTTTTAATTCTCTTGAGATTCCCCTTTAACCCACAGATTATTAAGAAGTAAGTTTCCAAGTGTTTGGAGATTTTTCTGTTGCCTATGACTGATCGATAGTTTGTTTTATTGAGGTTAAGTAACACATTCTACATGGTTTCAATTATTTTAAATTTGTTAAAGTTTGTTTTATAACCCAGGATATGGTCTATCTTGGTATATGTTCTGTGGGCACATGAAAAAAATTTTTTAAATGTGTATTCTGCTGTAGTTGAATTCAGTACTGTATGAATATTGATTAGATCCTGTTAGTTAATGGTGTTGAATTATGACTTTCTGTATAGATATCTCTATCAATTATTGAGAGAGGGATCTTGAAGTTGCCAACTACAATAATGAAGTTTTCTATTTCTCCTTTTAGTTCTGTCAGTTTTGTTCCACTTAGTTTTGGGGGTTTTTTTTGGTTCTGTTGTTTTGGTACATTTACATTTGGGATTGCTATGTATTTTGGTGGATTAGCCCTTTTATCGTGACATGGTGTGACTCTCTGGTTTTTGTAATGTGTTTTGCTTTCAGGTTTTGTTTAAATAATATTAATGTAGCCACTCTTGCTTTCCTCTGATTAATGTTTTCATGATATATCTTTTCCCATCCTTTTACTTTCAACCTCTCTATGTCATTATATTTAAAGTGAGTTTTTGTTGAAAGCGTAGTTTAGTCATGTTTTTAATTTATTCTACCAATCTATATTTTTAATTGGCATATTTCGATCATTTACCTTTAAAATGATTATTGGTACCTCAGGCATTAAGCCTACTATTTAATTTTTTGTTGACTGTTCTGCTTTCCATTTCTCTTTTACATTTTTCCTAGTGTCCTGTTGGTTATTTGAACTTTTTTTTATAATTGTATTTTTACTTATTCATAGTGTTTATGAGTGTATCTTTTTGTATAGCTTTTTTAGTGGTCACTCTAGGTATTACATTATTTATGTACAATCTATCACAGTTTACTGGTGTTATCATATTACCAGTTCAAGTAAAGTATCTCTCTTTACTTACATCTCTTTATTTATCCTATTTAAAATAATTACTTTTTTCTCTACATACATTTAGAATTACGTCAGACAACTATAATTTTTGTTTCAAACATAAAACATAATTTAGAAAACCCTTTGCTGGTTGTAGCTATACATTTGTAGTCTCAGCTACTTGGAAGGCTGAAGCAGAAGGATCAATTGAGTCCAGGAGTTTGAGGCTGCAGTAAGCTATGAACCTGCTGCTGTGCTCCATCCTGGCAACCATTGTGAGACCCCGTTTAAATAAATAAATAAATAACTTTAAAAACTTGAGAGGAAAGGGAAAGGCTCTTATTGTACTTTCCAAATTTTAATCATATTCTTTATTCCTTTCTGATCATCTATGATTCCTTTTTTTTAATGTTTCTGTTTAAAGGATATCTTTAAGCCATTGTTTTTAGGTAGGTCTGCTAATTATCAACTCTCTCAGTTGGTGTTTTTTGTTTTTGTTTTTGTTTTTGTTTTTTTCCACTAAAAAATGTCTTCAGTTCCTCCTCATTCTAAAGGTTTTTTTTTTTTTTTTCCTCGGATTAAGAGTCTGGGTTGAAATTTTCTTTCTTTCACCATTTGAAAAATGTTGTATTACTTCCCTTTGACCTCCAAGGTTTATGATGAGAAATCCACTGTTACCTGAATTATGGTTTTCCCTGTCATGTCATTTTACTTTGGCTATATTCAAGATTTTTCTTTGTCTTAAGTTTTCAGAAGTTTAATTATAATATGTTTTGAAATGGATTTCCTTGGCTTTATTCTATTTGAAATTCATTCAACTTTTTGAATGTGTAGGTTGATGTCTCTTGCCAGGTTTGGGAAGTTTCAGTCATTAATTCTTCCAGTACTCTCTCACTTTCTTTCTACTGTCCCTCTAGGACTCTAAAAACATGCATGGTAACACTTTTGTTAAAGTATCACAGATACCTGAAGCTCTGGTTTTTGTTTGTTTGTTTGGCTGGTTGGTTGGTTGGTTTTTGCCTGTCTTCTCTCTGTTGTTCAGATTAGGTAATTTCTGTTGTTCTGTCTTCCAGTTCTTTGATTCTTTTCTCTGTTCCTTCCACTCTGGTGTTGAGCCAATCCAAACATTACTATGAAATAGGAGAAATAGAAATGACATCTTCCTATACATTTTTACCATATTGCATTCCCCTGTCCTCCCTTTAGAAGAAACACAATTAGAAATTTTTGAAAGTATATTCCATTGATTTTTTTTATCATTTGCCACGTTTGTATCTCTAAGCAATGTGTTGTTTAATTTTAGCATATTCTTTATATGTGTTCTTTTTTTATATATGTTCTTTAGGTATTCTGCAATTTACTTTTTTGCTCAGTATAATCTTCCTGAGATCCAGGTTATCACTGTAGCTCATTCATTTGTGCTGTTTTAGTATTCCACTATGTACATATAGCATAATGTTTTTACCTATTCCACTGTTACTGTTGATGTGCTGTGACGAACATTTGGATGTTTACTTTTCGTGTGTGCTAGTACAAACATGCTGCCCTTCTACTTGTCTCCTGGAGCACATGTGCAAGATCTTCTCTGGGGATTAGATCCTGGAATACAGTTGTGTCTAAACTAAGATTTAAGCTCCTCAGTTTTACAAGGTAAAAAGAAACTGATTTCTAAAAAATTTGTAACAAATTTCCCTTCCAGCAGCAGCACGTAAATATTCAGGTACACCCCAGGGGCCCACTTTCACTTGGTTTAAAGGTATTTAATCTGCCATTCTGTCAAAACAATAGTCAATTAACTCTCAAGTCATCTCTTTTCTTTCTTAATTCTTCCAAGCATTGTTTTTTTTAAAAATAATTCAATTGACACATCATAATTGTGCAAATTTATGGGGTCTATAGGCATATTTCAATATATACAATGTACAGTTATCAGATCAGGTCAATTAGTATATTCATCAAGCCATCTCTTCAAGAAAATATGTAACATGAAAGTTAAAGGTAAAGACTTTGGAACCAGACTGCTTCAGATTGCTGTGAAAATTAGATTAGTTAATACATATAACATGCTTAGACAGGTTCCTTGGACATAATAAATAAACAGGACATAACTGTTGAGTGGTGGTGTTATATTGAATTACTTACAGAACTCTGATAACACTTAAATTTTAGTATATTGTACCTTTGCTCCCTTATACTTAAATATACTTCTTTCCCTGCTTCATTTAAGTCTCATTCTTCAAAAGCAATCATATAAATCATCCTTAGGCACATGCAGAATAGATCATTCTTACTTAGGGCTACCACTGCTTCAAATGTATCACTTAGCACATTGCATTTGAATCATCTGTCTACCTGCTGTCTCTCTTACTATATTTCATAAAAAATACTTTGTTTTTATTCCTTGTTTCCTGGTATTTGATGAGTAAATGAATGAATTGCAAACAATTGCAAAAATCAGTGGTACCCACTCAAAAATATATAGCTTTTCAAATCAAACTGGACTACAAAGAATTAAAGCATTCGTACCATCATGTTCTCCTAACAGACTGTTAAAGGAATTCTACTTTTTAAATATCCTAGGATAGAAAAATCTTTAAATGTGACCTTTTTATCTGTATGCAACCATAATAACCTTTTCTCCAACTAGCCTTGTAAATTAATATATTCTTTATTTTCCTCTTCTGTGAGAATGTCACCCTGCAGCACAACTGATTATAAAGAAACCTAGAGCATTGAAGCACAAAGTCATTTTATGGATCTCCTTTCTCCTATTCAGTCTTTAAGTTGGTAAAAAATATTGAACCCTTTGTTTCTTTTTTTTTTTTTTTTTTTTTTT
>NW_016107379.1:5306265-5323625 GCF_001604975.1 Cebus imitator | reverse complement strand
TGATCCACCCGCCTCGGCCTCCCAAAGTGCTGGGATTACAGGCTTGAGCCACCGCGCCCGGCTTGTTTCTTTTTTTTCTTTAGATTTAGAGTGAAGAAATGATTGGCTACTAGAATATTAATAGCTGCAAAATTTATACAAGTGATAAAGTACACTGCCTTTTAACAGGAGCTCTTTCTGCTACTTCCCTTCATCCAGTCTTTGCGTGAACAGCTCTCATTTACACAGGATAACTTTGGTTACCAAATTACATCTTGTATTGTGCCAAATCTTCCTCCCTAGTATTTCTGCTAAAATGTCCTCAGTTTTGACATTGCCATTGGGCAGTGAGGCTAAATACTTCAAAGTGACTTTTCTCCTAAATGTGACTAGGTCCTCTAATTGTTCTTCACATAACATAGAATGACTCTATGGTTGGCTAGTGCTAAAAATGTAGCACCTAGAGTTGACCACAATACACTAGATGTGATATGAAAAGGTTTCGATGGATTATCATTCATGCATTTATTTATTTGGCAAACACATTCTACATCTCTTGTTTCATTGTATGTTTGTATTACTACTGCTTAAGAATATATTTGATGGGTTGTGGAGAGAAGCAGCCATGGCATACTATCGACAGACATCAAGCTTTTTTTACACACATTTATTTTTGTTACATTTCGTCATTTAACTTTGTATCATTATTGCTTCTTCAGTAATACACATTTTTAATTCATAATATTTTGTCTAACACAATCACTATTTTACTTACATTTGAGTTGCCTGAAAATTTGATGACATGAGTTCTTTAAAAGAATGTCCGATGGAGAATACTACTTGTGTGCTTATAGCTTACCACAATGCCTGGTAATAATAGGTGTTCCATATAAACTTAATGAATTACTTCTTGAATGAATAAGTAATCTTTATATTAAAGTCAGTAAAAACAAAGCTCATCTATTTCCCTTACACAACCTTCCTTTCTCCTATTTCCCTGTATCATAAGATGACATAGTCATCTTCTCATACTATTCAAATTCTAAGCCTTGGAGTCATTTTGGATTGTAGCTTTTTTCTCACCCCCAACATCCATCTGATCATTCAACAACTCTTAATCCACAGTGTCGATTGCTTCACTCTTGCTCTTTCTAGTCCAATGATGGATGCTGTTGCAATTGTTCATTAATAAGAGTGGCATTAATAGCTTTTATTGCTAATGAGACACTTTTATCATGATATTATAGAGTCCTTATTATAAATTACACCCTGAATTACCGGAAGTATGCCATTTACAGAGTATTCCCCTTTTCAGACAAACTATCACATCAGTGAGTACATTTGCTCGAAGAGCCACACTCAACAGCGGGAATCACATATGCCATCACAACAGTGAACTGCTAACCATGGATTCAGAATGTTCTATACTCAGGGAAGAAACCAAGAGAATTGCTTATAAATATCCAAAACATTTAAGCCTGTTTATCTACGTATACACCAAATGTCAAATATATTCCACGTACATTAACTGAGAGTCAACTGGGCCTAGCGCTGTGCTGTTTGCAAAAATAAGACAGAATTCCTGCCCTCATATTCACAATCTTGGAAGAAAAACAGATATGGGTCAGGGGTAAATCCAGCATGAGTTATCTATAGTGATATAAATAGGCACAAAACATAGAAAATTTGTTCAAGTACTGAGACTTCAGGAATTACATTTTAGAAAAAGGAACAGCAAAGAAACTAATCATCATGTTCCTCTTCTATGTCAGGCTTTCTGATGGAGTTTGTATTGTTTCACAAGTAATAAGAAAAATATAAATAATAATACTAAATATTTCTTCTTGAATACAAAATTGTATTCAAGTAATATTGATGTTTTCAGCAAGAAAACAATTGCAAAGATGAAACCAATGGCTTCTAGTCAAGATGGAAATGTAAGCCAGGAGGGATCCAAGATGGCTGCTTAGGAACAGCTCAGGATTGCAGCTCCCAGTGAAAGCACAGAGGGTGAGTGAACACCACATTTCCAAACGGATTTTTATTGCCCACAGACCAGGAGATTCCCAGGCGGAGGAGCCCCACGGGTCGCTAGCACGGCTGTTTTGGCCGGCATGGCCGTTTGGGTCCCTGCAGCTGTTTTGGCCTGCGCAGCTGCTTTGCAGTGCCACAGCATGGCCATTCTCCATATAAAATACACTGATTTGGGTGCCCTTCTAGCTGGCTATTGGAGTCCTGGGAATTTGCAGTCGCCCATTCATCTGACTAAAAAGGGGTCTGAAACAGGGAGCCACGCCAGGAGATTCCAGGATAAAAACAAACAGGAAAAAAAAAAAAAAGCCCCACGAATTTCAATGCTGCTGTTTCAGCCAGCGCAGTGAGTCACCACAGGGGAAATCATATAGACCCCGGCGCCTTTAAAACAGGCAACTGGAACATCTGAGAGTCAACCGTTCAACTTAAAAACAAAAGGCTCTGAGGCAGGGAGCCAGGTGATCAGGATCGGCTGGTCCCATCCCCACAAAAGAACAGCTATCAGAAACTCTTTGGATTGAGAGTTTCACAGCAAGCACAGCTGAACCCAGGATGGTCCAGCTCTGTGGGGAAGGGACGTCCGCCATTGCCGAGGCAGCCCACCATTGCCGAGGCAGCCCACCGTTGCCGAGGCAGCATGCCGTTGCCAACACAACCTGCCATTACAGTGAGAGTCTGCCATTACAGAGGTGGCCCCCAATGCTGAGACAGTTCTAACTACACTCATACAAACAGGACTGCAGGGAAGTTCACACGACAGCTGGGCAGAGCCCACAGCAGCTCAGCAAACCCTCTGCAGGCAGACAGTGACCAGGCTGCCTCATTGCTGTGCAGGGCAGCCCCCCAAAAAAAGGCAGCAGCACAATGGAAACTCATAAATAAAGCCCTAACTCCCTGGGACAGAGCACCTTGGGAAAAAAAAAAAAAGATGTTTATGAGTTCTACTGCAGCAGACCTAAACGTACCTGCCCAGCAGCCCTGAATGAAAAACGGAGCTCACAACTCAGCACTTGAGCTCATGTAAAGGACAGACTGTCTCCTCAAGCAGCTCCCTGACCCCTGTATATCCAAAGAATCACCTCCTAAAGGAAAGATCAGACTGATATTTAGCGGGTATCCTTCTGGGACAAAGATAGCAGAAAAAGAAATTGGTAGCAACCATTACTGTTCTGCAGCTGCTGCAGGTGATCCCCAGGCAAGCAGGGCCTGGAGTGCACCTCAGCAGACCTACAGCAAAGGGGCCAGACTGTTAGAAGGAAAACTAAGAAACAGAAATAACTTCATTATCAACAAATTGGATGTCCACTCAGAGACCCAATCTGAAAGTCAGCAACTACAAAGATGACACGTGGATAAATCCACAAAGATGGGAAGAAACCAGTGCAAAAAGGATGAAAACACCTGAAACCAGAACACTTATCCTCCTACAAGGGATCACAACTCCTCACCAGCAAGGGATCAAGACTGGATGGAGAATGAGTGTGATGAAAAGACAGAATCAGACTTCAGAAGGTGGGTAATAAGGAACTTCCGTGAGCTAAAAGAACATGTTCTAACCCAATGCAAAGAAACTAAAAACCTTGAAAAAAGATTTGACAAAATGCTAATGAGAATGGACAACATAGAGAGGAATATAAGTGAATTGATGGAGCTGAAAAACACAACATGAGAACTTCATGAAGCATGCACAAGTTTCAACAGCTGAATTGACCAAGCTGAAGAAAGGACATCAGAAGTCGAAGATCATCTCAATGAAATAAAACAAGAAGGCAAGATTAGAGAAAAAGGGGTAAAAATGAATGAACAAAGTCTCCAAGAAATGTGGGACTATGTGAAAAGACCTAATCTACGTCTGATAGGTGTACCTGAATGTGACGAAGAGAATGAATCTAAGCTGGAAAATACTCTTCAGGATATTATCCAGGAAAACTTCCCCAACCTAGCATGGCAGGCAAGCATTCAAGTCCAGGAAATACAGAGAACACCACAAAGATATTCCTCAAGAAGAGCAACCCAAGACACATAATCGTCAGATTCACCAGGGTTGAAATGAAGGAGAAAATGCTAAGGGCAGCCAGAGAGATAGGTTGGGTTACCCACAAAGGGAAGCCCATCAGACTCACATGAATTCACTGCAGCAGAGTTTACAATAGCAAAGGCCTGGAACCAACCCAAATGTCCATTGATGATAGACTGGACAGGGAAAATGTGGCACATATACACCATGGAATATTATGCAGCCATCAAAAATGATGAGTTCGTGTCCTTTGTAGGGACATGGATGAACCTGGAAGCCATCATTCTCAGCAAACTGATACAGGAGCAGAAAATCAAACACCACATGTTCTCACTCATAGGTGGGTGTTGAACAATGAGAACATATAGATACAGGGAGGGGAGCACTACACACTGGGGTCTGTTGGAGGGAAATAGGGGAGGGACAGCAGGGGGTGGGGAGTTGGGGGGGATGGCATGGGGAGAAATGCCAGATACAGGTGATGGGGAGGAAGGCAGCAAATCACACTGTCACGTGTGTACCTATGCAACAATCTTGCATGTTCTTCACATGTACCCCAAAACCTAAAATGCAATTAAAAAGATGGAAAAATAAGCTATATCACCTCTGCTCCAAATACATAGCAATGATTGATAAAATGTAAAAAGATAAAGCCAAAAGGACAGAGCTGGAACAAGATTAATATCTCTATTTTAATCTGGCCTCCTATGCATGATTAAGCCTCCTTCCTTATTTCATTCCTTATTCCACACTACCGTATTCTCTTAGAATACAAATAAGGGAAACAGTAATGAAACAGAGAAGGTAGAAGGGCTACACGGTATTAAGCAAGACTGATTTATCAGAAGACTGTCTTCTGAGAAGATATCTAAATGACTTCTCCATCCATAGAGGAAAGAAAAAAAGAAATTTTTTTGCAGGCTCCCATCTCCCATTGTTTGGAGCATTACCACATAGGTCTTTTCCTCTTCCCCTACCCTCTCCTCTCATACCCTTTGAGTTGGATCTGCCTGAGACCATAGCATTACCTCCCTGTCTTCAACAAGAAGCCTAGAGGCAGGAAGTGAGGGAGGACACAGCAAACACTACTCATTTGCACATGGGTGAAGGTTGTTGACTTCTCCAAATAGAGTTGGTTGATGTATCAGTGCCTCTGGCTGAAATGGGAGGCCAAATGTCCCAAAGACAAGTTAAAGTGAGAGTATCTGAAATGCCTTAGAGGAGCCTGTTGTTACTTCTATGAACACAAAATGCAAAGTACTAAACACAGCTAAAGCCATAGGCTACCTGACTACGCTTCAAAATTGGTGGCCTCCAACATACATGATAAAGACAATCATAAAATGCAAGATAATATTTACATCTAGGGAAAGAAAGAGAAAGAGATAAGGAAGCAGGATGAGGAAAAAGTAAGCAAGCATTCAACAGTGACCACTGTAATTTATTTCATCAAAAGTACTGAGGCAAAAATGACAAATATTATATAATTACATAATATTGAGTGTTGGATACATGGGCATTTGTTATATTTTTCTTTTTTGTTTAAGGCGGGGTCTTGCTATGTTGCCCAGGCTGGAGTACAGTGGCCAGCCATAGGTGCAATTATGGCTTACTACAGCCTTGAACTTACTACAGCCTTGAACTCCTGGACTCAAGGAATCCTCCCACCTAAGCCTCATGAGTAGTGGGGACTACATGGGTGTGTCATCATACCTGGCTGTAATATTCCTTATAACTTTCAAAAGATAATAGATGCTGGTGAGGTTGTGGAGAAAAAGGAAAACTTATAAACTGTAGGTGGACTGCAAATCTTTGTAGAAAATAATGTGGCAATTCCTCTAAGACCAAAAGACAGAAATGCTATTTGGCCCAGCAATCCCATTCCTGGGCACATACCAAAAGGAATATAAATCATTCTGTTATAAAGACACATGCATGCATATGTTCACTGCAGCACTATTCACAATAGCAAAGATATGGAATCACCCTATAGCAAAGATATGGAATCAACCTAAATGCCCATCAGTAGAAGACTGGATAAAGAAAATGTGGTACATACACACCGTGGAATGCTATGCAGCCATAAAAAAGAACGTGCTCATGTCAATTATAGGGACATTGATGGAGCTGGAAGCCATTATTCTTAGCAAATGAATGCAGAAACAGAAAAAGAAACACCGCATATTCTCGCTTATAATTGTTAGCTAAATGACAGGAACACATGGGCACATAGAGGGAAACAACAGACACTGGGGCCTATCAAGAGTGGAGGTTCGGAGCAAGGAGAGGATGAGGAAAAATAACTAATGGGTACTAGGCTTAATACCTGGGTGGTGAAATAATCTGTACAACAAACCCCCATGACACATGTTTACCTATGTAACAAACCTGCACTTGTACACCTGAACTTAAAATAAAAGTTAAAGAAAGAAACATATCAGGACTTGTTTTATGGCCTATATTGGTGAAAGTTCTTTAGACAAATGTGTATTTTGCCCTTAATGGGCCTGAAATTCTGTACATGTCAATTAGGTCAAATTGTTGATGATGTTGCTTCAGTCTTCCATATTTGTTCTTGTTTTTTTCTGTACATGTTCTATAAATTACTGATAAAATGATATCAAAATGTTATTTTTAACTTTTTCCATGTGTGAAAAGTAGCTTAATAAAATTTAATAAAATATGCAAGATTATAATACTGATCATTTTAATCATACTAATTATTTTTATTTGGACTGTGTCATAGGTCCTAAAATCACACATTTTACTTGATTATATTCTCCTGTAGTTTATTTCAATGAAAAATATATATGATTTCAGAAATTATTTCTTGTTGACAAAAGCACAAAGGGAAAAATGATATTTTTTAATAATGCATTTCTAACTCAAGTAAATCTTTCAGGTACCAACAAAAGCAGTTTAAAAGACGGCTTGTATAGCTCCTATTACCCACTGCCTCCTTTTTATCTAGATGGTCAGTGCTTTGCCCTATTCATGTAATTGTTTAGTACAGAAATGAAATAAGAACTCAGAGCACCAGTTCCAATTCTTTTCATTTATATGTTCTGCCTTCATATCACTCCGAGAGTGCTTTGATGTCGTTCTATTTGAAAGCAGGAGTACAGGTGTGAAATGACTCCTCCAAACTAACACTTCTTCCACTTCTATGCTTTATACCCTAAATCTATAGACACCTAATATTCTTTCACCTTCCACTGTGCATCTTCAAAAAGAAAGTGCCAGCTTTGCTTACCAATAAAAGCACTATTAAATGATTAGACATTTCTGCTGAATAGAATTCATAACATATAGTAACCGTTTAATCTGACCAATCTCCTTTTGAAAACCCAAATAATACTACATTTCTCAGTAGAATATGCATACTTCCTTTTCAAGCTGGACAATTCAATCTTACTGATTTCTTCAGGCTTTCTAGATTTCCTGCCCTTGTAGATTGAGTGCAAAAAGCCAGCAAAGGAAAAGGGAGAAAGAGGAAAAAAAGGGAAATAATGACAGGATGACAGGGCCCATTATAGTGACTTCAAGCTCTTTGCTAAAGCGGTTGAGAAGTAGCATACCTGGAGTATTTGGCACAGAGATCAGATTGTTTTCAACAATCTCCTACTCTATGCAACAAAATTATTTTCAATAAAAATCATGAAATGGGACAAGCAGTAGTCAGAAAAGATACAAAGACAGTAAATTTTTCAATTAAATTGTATGTATTATATAATTATGCCAATGTCCTCTAAATACGAATTTTAATAAAAGTGAAACATCTAAACCTCTTAAGTCATACTGACGCAATGTTTTATGTCCTTGATTAGTTTTTGGTTTTAAAGGAATTACCAAATATAAAAGAAAAATTTCAGTTTTAAAAATATTATTTAAATCCAATAAAATATTTCATGTAAGAAATAAAATTTGCACTTACAAAACAAAAATATTACACCTCACATTTTGCACTGCTTTACATTTACGCTGTAAACACAAAAGAAAACTCCCAATCTTCAGATAGAATAACAAGATTGAAATCACTCAAGTTCTGGCTGACATCTTTACACTTGCTGTGCCATCATTGTTTATTTTTAATCTGTTGTTTAAATTCAGGAATATGTGGCATCCGAGGGGTTAGAGACAAATCATGCCCTAAGCAAGCTAGAAGGATGCCAAATCTTTATAAACAAACTGAAAACAAGGTACATAGCTGATTTCACTTATGTCAGAGGCCAACAATATAAACAGGAATATTGTAAACAGAATACAATGCAGAATATAATCGTTATTAGAGTTTTAAAATGTGATCATTTGAAGTTTAGAATTTAGACCAATAAAATATTGTTTTCAGGGAGGAGTATTTTATCACTGACTTCATTTAAAGTTAGTACATGGTGATAATCTTTTAAATCTATTTTCAGTTTGTTTTATTGTTTTTAACTTTCCCACAGACCATGTAATCCTTTATTTCCCATTTCTGGTTGTTTCCATTGTTCTGCCTCCATTTTTGGTCTGCCACCGCAGGTGAGTAGATATTTTAGAATGTTTTTGTTGTTTCTTGATAATAGAGAAAAATTAGTACTGCAATGGACATCAAGTATCAATGGATATTCTTTGCTAAATCCATCTTAATCTAACACATTTAAGGCATGCTAAAGGCAAATAAATTTACCGATTTGGATTTCTGAACACATAACTAATATTAACAATAAATATATCATTTTCACCTGTCTCCACTCTCTCTTTTCCCAAAGTTCTACAATAAATATGTCTTACTTTTATCAATATTAACTTAAGGGAAAATTGTGATATAAATAAAGCACAATCTCAACATAACTCAATCCATACTTTCTCTTCTTAACCATTTTCCTTTCAATTTTCAAAAATATATGACAATGTTTCTTCCCACATGAAGATAGAAGGGCTTCTCTCTGTCTCTAAATCCAGAATTCCCTGTGGTTCTGGACACTTCTGAAAGCCACATTGCAGACTGTAGCCAGAAAATGGGCTTCTTCCTTGTGAAAAGGTATAACATTATTTTTTGTTTTATTAAAAAACATATACATGTATTCAAATTAAGTGTACTAAAAACAGAAATGTGAATGCAAATATAAATTGGGTTTTAAAAAACATCTTGTAGGATTCCCATTATATGAAGAATTATTTTTAAGGTGGCTTCTGGGAGCACGCCTCAGCTAGTTAAGTAACTTTCTGCAGTGAGCATGAGTGGGACTGACGGAGAGACTGGACACAGTAGAATGTTTGAAGACATCTATTCTTTCATTTCAAACAAATATCCTTTACAACAGTATCTCTCAACTCGGGATGTGTATTGCAATCACCTGTGAACCTTTAAAAGTACTGAAGCCGGCCGGGCGCAGTGGCTCACGCCTGCACTTTGGGAGGCCAAGGCAGGTGAATCACAAGGTCAGGAGATGGAGACCATCTTGGCCAACATGGTGAAATTCCATCTACTAAAAATACAAAAATTAGCTGGACATGGTGGCATTCACCTGTAGTCTCAGCTACTTGGGAGGCTGAGGCAGGAGAATCGCTTGAACCCAGGAAGCAGAGGGTTGCAGTGAGCCGAGAGCACTCCACTGCACTCCAGCCTGGGCTACAGAGCAAGACTCCATCTCAAAAGCAAAACAAAAAAAGTACTGATGCCTAGGCACTTCTGGCAAAGATTTTGATTCAATTGATCCAAGGTGAAGATCTGCCATAGAAAATTTTAACTTACTCCTCACCATGACTCTAATATGCTGCCAAGGTTAATGACCATTGCTATAGAAAATTGCTTCTCTGCCTTTCTCTCGAGTGGCAGCCACAAAATTTCTCTTTAGAAGGAATTTAGATGAAGCAAGCTGGTTTCTGCATAGCAAACCCACAAATTTTACTTCGGTTATACTATTTAGAGGTAATCAAGGGATTTATTTTGATTAGTAGGAAATCACCCCTGCTATCAACCCTGTACATTACCCATGTAGAGAAGAACTTGGACTTAGATCTTGGATTGAATTATAACTACAGTGGCCATCATGGTGCACTGCTCAAATCTCTCCTTAAGACAACCTGCTCACAAGATCACATTGCAGTGGCCATCATGGTGCACCGCTCACCTCTCCCCCTAAGAGGACCTGCTTGTGAGATCACAGCTAATCGGCAGCCTACTGCTGTCCACACTTTCGGATCCACCTTGGAGCTTACTTCACCTATGCTTTCATAGTCCTGCTCCCAACCAATGACTGACCATGGGAGGAGAACCAGAATTAGGCTTTCTACACAGTACAGGATTCCTCTAATAGGCTTGGGGATTCCCAAAACACCAGCCTGGTGGAGATTTATCAGAACTGCCTGCTATCTGAGGCTCTTCCTGCCAAGTGCTCCTTCCTTCTTCCTCCTTTCCCAAGTGTCAGACCTGCAATACGGTCCAAGGATTCTCCTACTTCCCCCTCCTTTATCTTTCACAGCCATTCCCCTGACAAATCTCTTGCAAATCTAATCCCAGCTTAGTGTTTACTTATCCAAGAACCCAAACTGACACATGTTCTACCACTTAAAATTGGGATAGGCAATGACCTTCTACGAGCTTCAGTTTCTTCATCTGTTAAAATGAACAGAATAAAAATGATAAGGGATAGTGTGAAGATTGAATAAATAGACTGAATATGTTATCAATGACCAAGATAACTAACTTTCTAGCACATAGGAGGAAGTTAATAAACATTAATTTCCCTTCTTAGCTTTCATCAAGCATTTTCTTCTACAACTTATGTTTTATGCATTACGGCTGTGCATAGGATAGGGCACATAATGAATACAATAAGGGGTTTCTAAAGACAAATTCAGCAATTACAGATCAGAGTAAAAGGCCTATTACCCCATATGTAATATTCACCTGGCTTGAGAGAGATGCACAAATAAAAATATTTTGTAAAAATAAAATCCTTGGGAAAATGTTTTCTTATGTGCATTTCATATACATATTTATTAAATATCATGTATGAAAGTGTCTGATTGCTAAACTTCCTCTCCTGCTCAGAGCATGGAAAAACAAAGATGCATGAGTGCCATCAATTAATATCTCTGAGCCTAAAGGAGTCCCGCAGGTTTGTACTCAGCTTCAAAAGTATAGATCTTCAAGAAATCACTCACAGTTCATGCAAATCCAGACAGGCTTGCTGTCCACAGAAACTTGCCAGCAGGTACCTGGTAAGGATCTTGCAGGTAAACTAATAGCACTGCCCAAAAAGGATGGGGAAATGGAAATGGGAAACAGAGAATTGTATTACTTGTTGCTACAAAATATAGCTATAAAGAAAAAACTGATTTTAAACTCCAGTCAGTTCTGCTATAACATAGTATCTGCATTCCTTAAAATTATCATGCTATGCCAAGCTGCACAATAAAAACTATATGGTTCATGAGAAAATAGGGTTAAAATCAGAAACTTCATCAGTTACACACTTAAAAAATAGAAAATTAATAAAATGGTATCACAGTTTTATACATGTGAAATGGTTATGAAATGCCTAACTACCTCAATAAATATGGCACTTTACCTTGAAAAACACCTGAAGTTTGCAGAAGGGTTGCAGCTTATGAGTTATTATGAAATGGCAGAAGGAAGGTTATCTGAAGTGGTTCTGAAAGTTCTAACACCAGATGTGGGTGGGCGTGGCTCATAATACATGTCATGAAATGAGGTAAGGGGTAGATGTTAATATACGAGATGTGTGCGTGTGTGTGTTTTATAAATTCCTATGCAGCTGGGTTCAACTGGCTACAGTAGACAGCAGTCTCTCACAAACAAAATTGTGCAGAAGCAAAGGCAAAATTTGTGTCATGCTTAAATTGTTCCTTAATATATCAATTGTGCTGAAAAAATTTCAAGTTCTGTGCCGTAGACAAGCTGTACACAGTAATTCCCAAAAGAAAAATTCCTTTTTACTGATGGTGGTATTTCATTAAGACTTAAGAAAATACATCATTAAACTAACCATTTAAACAAAATGGGAAAAAAACAAGTTGTTGATTAATACTCAGAATAAATTTATGTACACTGAATTTATATAGAAGGACAGAGACAGAGTGGGGCTTTCTAATATTATTTTAGGCTGGGCGTGGTGGCTCATGCCTATAATCCCAGCATTTTGGGAGGCTGAGGCAGGCAAATCATTCGAGGTCAGAAGTTCAAAACTAGCCTGGCCAACATGGTGAAACCCTGTCTCTACTAAAAATACAAAAATTAGCTGGGGTGGTGGTGGGCACCTGTAATTGCGGCTACTCGGGAGGCTGAGGCAGGAGAATTGCTTGAGCCCGGGAGTGGAGGGTGTAGTGAGCAGAGATCGTTCCATTGCACTCCAGCCTGGGCAACAGAGCAAGATTCCATCTCAGAAAAAATAATAATATTATTAATTTATCATTTCTGAGAAGGTATTGTTGATCAAATATTTTCTTCACAGTACAGGAAAAAAACAAGAGAATTAACTCTTCTTTGGTTTTAAAATACACATATCTCTTTTTTTCATATTCATATTCTGAGTTGATGTTGCTAACAATTTTATTATGGTCCAGTTTTCAACTTTGTCAGTGTCTTAAGCCCTGATGGCTTGCAATTCACTTGAATCTAACTCTCACAAACTACTGGCACTGATCATTAAGAGAAGCATACTGACTTCTGGTCCCACTTAGGCATTCCTTAAGTTGGTGACTATGGACCATAAGACATAAAAAGATCATTTGCCATTTCAAGGCTTCTCCTTCTTTAAGAAAGAGTAGAACTAGGTTTTAATGTTCCTACCAAAATCCTTATAATAAGAACTGTGTACTTCCAACTGCAATCCATTTGTGCAGAATGTAACAGCTAAAACTTTACCTTAATATGGTATATTTTACAAGTTTGCCAAGTGCTTTCACAACTATTACCTCATTTAATTTAATGTAATTACATCTCCCTATATCAATGCACACTGTGAACCATTTTCCTGCTTATTCAATTTTTTTCCCATCCATGTTATTTGAAATCTTTCCAGCTTACTTTTGGAAAGCAAGACTTAACCAAGCGTTTCCAGAAAACTGTTACATTGAGTGCTTGAAGAGATCAGTTACAGCTAACATATGTAAAGCACCTGGGGAAACCCTCTGCAGCAGAATTAAAATTGATGATGCATCAGTCGAGCCATTCAACTGGTGACCTCCTCAATTACTTAGAACACACGAGTCCTTTGTGTTTGTTTGGTTTCAATTGGTTTTTATTCTGGAAAGAAAAACTGGTTTAAAGGCAGTCTATCAAAGGACGGCACAGGGGAAAAATCGAATCAAGTCATGTTGATGGGGATTAGAACTTCACTCCTCTGCTTTCCGCAAAGATGGGTTTGTCCTAAATACGTCCAGCTTCTTGTGCACAAAGATGAATTGAGTTACCTGACAGGTGAGTTTCAGAAAACAACAGGAAAGAAGTAACCCAGCTCCTTCTGCTGCCCACTCTTGTAATCCGACTAACAAATATTCAGTTCTGTTATCCCAAGCCTCATGTTTTAGAAGGCAGACTCTGCCCCTGCCTCTATCTACAATTGGGAAGTTGAATTCAAGAGAGTGTTTAGAATATGATGCTTTGAGCCAGGAACATTGAGAGGTAGATGTGGAGTGCCGTTTGGGTGGCAAAAATAAAATCGAATATTGAGGGGCTAAAAAAGATCAGGCTGTGTCTATTGTTGACCTTGGTAGTTTGCAAGGGCTTATATTGCTCCATACAACTGATTTTCACAGCTGTGTGTTGTGCATATAATCAGTGCAGCCTAAGCAGCAGCTTTAAACCTGGGGCTTTAAAAGGATGGGTCACTAGAGATTTTGAATTTATCGGGGAGCTGCAGCTTCTGGTGGCTTGTCCACAGGTGTGTGGCTATTTTTATACAAGGAGAAGCTGTTTTTCCACAAGCAAGGCTTTCCAGGCTTTAAATAAAACCACATGGACCACAAAGACTTGTGGAATCTGGCTGCTACATGATGCCCTTGAACTACCTACTGTGTGACAAGAGGTGAAATTGTTTTTGTTGATTTTACTATATTTCGAAACCATGTATGTAGGCATTGTCTTCAAAGTGCACAGGCATCTAAGTTCTATGAGTGCTTCAGAGCACGTGTGTGAGGTCCTAGCTTTACATTTTTTTGGTGCCAGACCAACTGTCTTGAAAAACACAGGGAGATACCCACCCTCACTAAACCTCCTTAAGGCTTCAAGCTTCAAAAAATATCAAAAACACTTTGAATTCTAAAATTTACTGAGGGTGTCTCTCCAGCTGGACTGGTTATGAGTATGAGGAAGAGTTCTAAGGGCTAACCAATTTTATAGCAAGACCAGTAGAACCACCACCATGGCAGAAAAGAAAGTGGATAACATGTTACCAGGCAGAATCCAGACACACTACACCACTATCAGGATGCCTGAAACACATGGCCAAATACAAATGTAGAAACTCTTGCAAATTCCTATGCTTATCCAGCATGTCTCAAATATCCTTTGGTAGCAGAAGAGACCATGTGCATAGGTGGATTTTTCTTCAAGATCTAGTAATTCTCTAGTGCCAGAGGTAATGTCTTTATGGCTAATTCTCCCAATTGAATACAAGTTCTGCAGTCATTGATTCTTAAACACTGGCATAGATAAAATGGCATCTGATTTAAACCAAAATCAAGACTGTCCATCCTATTCCCAGATCTCATTAAATTTCTTTTACAATCTTTGGCATCACTAAATACTGAGTTTCCCTGGGAAAACTGTTCCAGAGGCTAGGGATTAGTTGTCTTTCTCAATCTGATGTGAGTAAGGCCAATGTCATAATAATCTTGTAAGCCTCCTTCAAAATAATGAGGCACATCAGAAATTTGGCATTGAGTTCATGCAATTTATGAAGCTGTGAAAGAACTACACCCATTCCATGAGAAATAATCCAACCTGCAGCTGCTGAAGGAAACTCATCCTTTCCAGCCACCAAGAATTATCTGCTGATACTGATCAGAATAAGAAATTGGAAGCGATGTTTTTTCATTAATTTGTTTAAAATAATAAAAGTGAAATTAATTTGTGTCTGGTTTTTAATTCATTTGAACTATAACATTTAAGAGGTGGTCGGATCACCTGAGGTTATGGGTTCAAGACCAGGCTGGCTAATATGGTAAAACCCCATTTCTATTTTTAAAAAAACACAAAAAATTAGCTGGGCATGGTGGTGGGTGCTTGTAAACCCAAATACTCAGGAAGCTGAGACAGGAGAATCGCTTGAACCCTGGAGGCAGAGGTTGCAGTGAGCCGAGATCTCACCATTGCACTCCAGCCTGGGCAATAACAGCGAAACTCCGTCTGAAAAAAGAAAAAGAGAGAAAGTTTAAATTTGTTCTTTTATTTCTGTTGAAGAATTTAATAATGAGCAGAGATTTATACAACAGTTTAGAACACCTGGCTTTGGCATGCTATTATTGGAATGGCTTCATGTATTTAATATCATTGCAAAATTTCTCATAAGCTTGGACAATGTAGCTAGATATCATTTGGGTTGAGAAGAGAAAGGAGAAAGAATTTCCAGCTCTAGTATAGACTGACCCTTTTGGATATTTCCAAGAGGAAATGTGTCTATCACCAGTGGTCCCAGGCAGAGCCACTAAAAGTCAGAAATTAGTGGTAGGACAGTAGCTTCATGACAGTGAAGTAAACGTGTTGATAGACTGTAGATTTTCTCTTTAAGACAATAGCAACAATCTGCTTTTCACAGACTTGATAATTAGGCTCCACAATATAAGAAAACAAGCAACTGGAGAATATCTTGGGAGTTGGGGGTAGGGACAGTTCTTTACCTTTTCTCAGTTTTCTGTAATGGGATTTTCCCAAGGTTTCTCATCCTAGATACATGGAGTCAGTTACACAATTGATGAGTTTGGAAGGGGAACTAAGTAAACATGGCCCAGCCCTTTTCCCTTTACATTTCTGAGGGAGCCAGCCACCCTGAGAGGGTATACGTGTTCTACCTAGCCTTTAGCTATAATGGGGGCAGACTATCACCCAGGAGATTCCAAATTTACTCTGGCTGAGCCTGCAATTTGTTATTGTGATGTCCATTATTGCCATAGCCATAAGGCCCAAATCAATCATAAGGAATAAAGGTGATATTTTGATCTCTCTAATCTCCATCTATCTTGCCTTATATATACAGATAATGTTGGCGTGTGAGAGGGTGTGTGAGTGAGTGAGTAAGTGAGTGAGTGTGTGTGATCAGCTTATACAGGGAAATCAAGGCTGTCATTTATTAGGCTTGTTTAAGGATGTACAAGGCAAAATAAGAGGACTTCTTAACAATATTCAGTCCAGTGAGGTAATAAAAGAAAGCCTTGATCCAAGATTTGAGAGCCATAGAGGTATACCAAACGCAGCTACTAAAAAACATTGTTTCCCTCAAGTTATCAAATGAGAGAATATGAGTAAAAAAGAAGAGTTCCAAGCTTAGTTATTTCAAATTTCACATCCACTGTGGTTTTAAGTCTATAAAGTGGATCCCATGGAATTATTTGAGCATCTGAGCTTAAGAAGCCAAGAATATAATGTGCCTTAAAGCAGGAATTGAGTCATGTAAAAGGTATGAGGAAATCAAAAGCAAAAGCACAGCTGGAGGGTCTTGCAGTGACAATCTATATACAAAATTGGAAGATGAGCTACCTCCTTCTTTCTCCCTCATCATCACACATTCAGCATCTCTTGTCAGGCTGAAACACAAAATATAGTCATTTGTAAAGCAGCAATGTGTAGAATTAGAAGTCAGAGGGCTGATGCAGGGTATTTTCCCAACAGTATTTAATTAATCTTAGAAAGCCCATATTGATGAACACATTGACACAGACCATGGCAACAGTTCTGTTGGTCTTTATAGTTTAGGGCATTTTTATGTATGTCACTCAACAATCCTCTGATAGAGACGCTATTCTTTTCTATAAAATAAAAACAAACAAAAAACTAAAGCTTAGATAAACCATATCTATGGTTTATCCAAGATAAAGCCACTAGCCAATAACTTAGAAACAGATCAGAAGCAAAATGCTAACTGCCCCCCACCTTACTTCTAATTCAATATTATTTTCTGCAATCTATGCTTTCATACAGGTGGCAAATTAAAATAGAGATATTTTCTCAGTAAAAATTCAGTCCAGACTTGACAATTCCCCTTCTAGTCAATTGTATGAACTATTTAGCCAACTGTCCTGTGTTGGGAAAGGCACTCCCCAACATGGACAAGGATATAACCCCACATGACTTTATTCATATCCCAAAGTGGAATTAAGTAAA
>NW_016107379.1:5293694-5306245 GCF_001604975.1 Cebus imitator | reverse complement strand
ACATGATCTACATTAATGAAAAAAAGATAAATGGAAAATTTTTGTGTATTTTAGAGCCACTTAAATATTGTCACTCTCAAATTATCTGTTCAAGATTTGAAGTATGGAATTGAAAAACATACCAACAGTGAAAACCAATAATATACTGACCCATCCCCTTCTCCCACCACCAATAATTACCTAACTTACAAAACTGCTCCTAAAGATAACCATACAAACAAGTTATTAACCCTGAAAATTAAAGTAGGATAACACAGAATAAAAAGATACTCTCTGACTGGCATGACCTCTTAAAGTTGTAATTAAGCATATGTGAGTGTGTGAAGTACACACACACACACACACACACACACACACCATGCACCAGTCCAATGACAAAATTCTTTTTTAATCATCAAGTACAACCCAGACTGTTGATTAGTTACCTTGGCTATGGGGAACTTAAAAGACTTGAAGGGCGAGACTCTTTCAGAAAATTTTGTCTGAAACTTTTTAATGTTCCTTTCACTGAAGCAAGACAAATCAGAAATCCTTTCCCCCAACTCTTATATTTTTGAAGTGATTTGTAGTAGGACAAAAATGTCTCAGGAAACTAACTCTTCTGTCAGGTATCAAAAGTGAGAACATCCAGTTTTTGTATAATTCACATCTATTACACAACTAGGATTTTTTATGTCTCCCACATATTTCTTCCTCTCACCTAACTACTGACAATATTCTTCCATCTCATTACCTCATGGTCAGCTGAAAAGATAATGGTTAATTTGCAGAAATATTTTGACTAGACTCATGCTGACTATGTTTCATCCTTAGATAATTGCCTCCACAAAGATGTACTTGCCATTGAATATGAGCTATAGACTAAAGGCTGTTATTCATAATTAAGGTTGACACAATACAACCTCTCACTGACATAACATTCACTTTACACTCAGAGTAACAAAAAGGAAGGTCACATACTTAGTTTGTCTGCACCTCAGTCGCCTGAATAAATCTGTGACCTTTGAATCACTGAAACATTTTTCAGAGGGCAAAATCATACAAAATAATCTTCGTTTTCACTAACCCTTCTACTTAAAAACTACCAAAGACAGAATAAAATCCTTATACTAAACTTAAAACAACAGAAATCTAGCAAAAAAAAAAGCACACATATTAAAGCCAGCTTACATCTCATAAGAAAGTCATATACAATCACAATTTTGTTTAGTAGGAAATATTGACAATTGTTTCCGAACAGAATGAACCTTTACTGAAATAAAAGATTAGGATTTTATTTGAATCAACTTTTGTAGGTTACCCAACCTATTGCTATTTACTTCCTACATAAACAAAAAATGAATAAATTGTATCCGGATACTCACAGCAGAGATCTCAGTTCTAGCCCCTAACATCAGACGTCGCAGCTGCAGACTGAAAATGCTACTGTAGTGAAGTACTTGTATTTTTCTAGCAAAGCAGCACCCTCTAGTGGCTTTTCAAAAATTATTAAGGTGTACACACCAAACCTGTGAAATAATTTGTTTACTATCAAATTATAAAGTGTCAGAACACTCAGGTGAGAACAAAACCTTGCCCTTAGCATTACAGGAAGCATATTCCAGCCTTATTCTGTGTTTTTCTGGGGAATGGTGACTTGTAAAGGCAAACCAACCTATTGCACATCTACAGTGTGTCCCTGAGAAAAATATGCCCTTCCCTGGTAATAGTTTGTTATTTTTCCATTATTAGTATTATGTTGCTATTACTTGTGTTATTGCTATTAATAGAAAAATTACCATTTACTAGTATTTACTATATGCCAGAAAATACATTCATTGTTTTACATACTTTCTCCCTTTTAAAATTCACTATGAGAGTATAACCTAGTCTTTATCCTCATCTTGTTTTATTGATCAAATTGTCGAGGCCCATATGTGTAATGTGAGTTGCCTAAGAGACGAGAAAAAACTAAGATTCAAACCATTCTTTATAAATTTGCAAGAACTCTCACAATCCTGATTTCAACAAGTAGAAATTATCAATAGTGTTCGCATGTATCCAGCCTCATCAAAGTATAAATCCAAAAAAATTACTCAATAACAATAAAATTAATTGGAAAATTTTAGCTTACATTTGGTTAAAATTTTAATTTAAGTTTGGGTTATAAATACAACCATTTCCATAGTAAGTAAAAGTTAAATACCAATTCTGATACAGCAAGGCAATAGTCTCTAGGAAGCCAGTTTAGTTCCTCCTGGCTCAGTCATGGTATTTTATTAAAATAGAGAGAGGTATATTTATTCAGGTAAGCATTAAGCAAACATTTGTTGAATGCCTCTAGCAACTCTGGTTTTGATTGCCAATGAGCCAAGACCTTTGCACTAAGCAAGTGCTACATGAATATCGAGGAAGACCCCTGAGCTAAAACAAATATACTTTTGTGGATTCAAAAAAAAAAATATATATATATATATATATATATATATATATATATATTCCATTTTATATATTATTTGTCTGATCCCAGCAAACACTTTTGATATTTACATAAGGTTCAAAGGAACTTAGAGACACAAACAGAAAGGAATATTTATTAAGTATCCACTAGGTTCTAATTAGTAGTCTATGCCCTTTATATATATTACTATGGCAGACACTGCTAACTGTTCACCAAACATTTCCTTTCTTAAGAACATAGCTAGACTACAGTTCTAGCCTGCATTGACTTGAGTATGACCATGTAACTGAATTCTAACCAGAATCCAGTATTATGAGCAAAAGTAACATGTACCACCTTCATGCCTAGCCCATGATAAACCTCCATTTTGGGATCTTTCATGTTCTTTTGCCCTTTTGGATGACTAGAATGGAAATAGGCCTCAGATAACCTTGCAAGCCACATACTGCAGACAGCAGAGCCACAAGATGGAAAGAAGAGGCTTGGGTCTTTGAGTCACTGTTTGGAAGAAATGTATCTGACCATTAAGAGCATCTGTTTTGTAGTTTAGGTAAGAAGTAAACTTCCATAAATTGAGTTATTGTATAGTTTTGTATTTGACTCTTGGTTACAGCAATAAGAATTACATTAATGCAATGATCTTACTTAACATTCACAGCAAATCTAATAAGTTTATTATATGCTTATCCCCCATTTCACAGATTTAAAAATCAAGGTTTAAATAGCTTAATAACTAGCCCAAGTATTCACAACTAGTGGAATTCAAAGCTTGATCAAACCCACATCTATCTCACTCCAAAATACATGTTCTTTCCACTTTCTTACACTAACAGTCCGTCCCATTGCTTCCCCCACCATTTTTTTTTTTTTTTTTTTTTTTTTGAGACAGAGTCTCACTTTGTCAACCAGGCTGGAATGCAGTGGCATGATGATGACTCACTGAAGCCTTGATGTCCTGGGCTCTATCAGTCTTCCCACCTCAGCCCCTCAAGTTGGTGGGACTACAGGCATGTTGCCTGGCTAAGTTTTAAAACATTTTTTAGAAATGGGATCTCACTGTGCTGCCCAGGCTGACCTTGAACTGGCCTCAAGCAATCCTCCTGCTTTGGCCTGTCAAAGTGCTGGGATTACAGGTGTAAGCCACCACACACAGCCCCACTGCTGCTTAAGAGTAATGAAACTAGCATATTCCTTTGTATTAGTCAACTAATACATTGCTATAACAAATGACCCCCAAATCTAAGCTATTTTTAGTTATTTTCATTTGTTGCAATAACAAATGACCCCCAAATCTGAGCTCTCTATTTTTATTATTTCTCATTAATGCCTGTGTCAGCCTCAATTCACACTAATACAGGCTGAAGGTCTCCTTCATCCTGGTGCCCAAACTGAAGCAGCAGCCCTTATTTTGATCACATGGCAGAGGAAGGAGAATAATGGTAGAACTACATGATGGTTCTTAAAGCTTCTATCAGAAAGTAGTCCATGTTATTTCCACTCACATTTCATTGAATTTCACAACTAGTGGAATTCAAAGCTAGCAAGTCATTTGACCAAATACGATATCAATGGAGTCAGGAAGTATAATCCTCTTACAGAAGAGTGGAAAAATAATTTAGAAAAAGAATATGTTCAACCATACCTTCACTCTTGGAAACTATAAAGTTAAGAGAAATGTTACGAGAAAGTTAGAAATTATTAAGATAAAATAAGTTGTGACCAAATTATTAAAAAGAGTGAGAGAGCCAAAATATCAACAAGATGATATGCTCTCCTTTAATCACCAGCGAAAGAGTAATAAAGCTAAGAATTAAAAGATATAAAACAAATCCAACTTACACATCTGAACAAAAGTCAGATCTGAATCGTCTTAATGGCTATCAACACACACACATTTAGCTATTTTAAACTATAGGATGTAGACTAGCTCCATGTCAACATAGAGAATATAGTATTAAATACACAAAACAAGCAGCCAACGATGTGCTTGGCAATTAAAAAATAAGGCTGAGGGTGGGAAAATGAGAAAAAGTATACAACTTTGCTTATAAAGCCATAGACGAGCACATATTAGTTCAGTTCTGGCAGATGACATTCTCTAGTCGTTTCCTTATCTCACAGATCTAAACCTATGTTTTAAAAGTATATATTTTTTTAAAGTGTGGTCAATCTGTCTCAGGTTGTTAGTGGCTTTATTAAATCAGACACATTGATCCAAATCTTTCATCTCAAATATTTGATGCAATTTGCAAGCAATAACAGCAAGTCAAACACAGAAGAGGCATTGTCTAATTCTGATAAAGTCATCTGTGTTATCTTTTGTGTGTGTGTGTGTGTGTGTTCAAACAAAAATTTATACATATATGTTCATAGATACATTATTCACAGTAGCCAAAAGGGGGAAACAACTCAAAGGCCTATCAACAAAAATGTGGCACATCCACATGATGAAATGTTATTTGGCAATAACAAGGAATGAAGTACTAATACATGCTACAACATGGATGATCCTTGAGAACACTGTGCTAGGTGAAATAAGCCAGTCACAGAAAACCACATAGTGTACGATTCAATTTATAGGAAATGTCCAAAATAGACAAATCTATTTTTTATACTTTTTTATTTTCTTTTTTTATTTATTTTTTATTGCATTTTAGGTTTTGGGGTACATGTGAAGAACATGCAACATTGTTGCATAGGTACACACATGGCAGTGTGATTTGCTGCCTTCCTCCCCATCACCTATATCTGGCATTTCTCCCCATGCTCTCTCTCCCCAACGCCCCACCCCCTGCTGGCCCTCCCCTATTTATCCCCAACAGACCCCAGTGTGTGATGCTCCCCTCCCTGTGTCCATGTGTTCTCATTGTTCAACACCCATCTATGAGTGAGAACATGTTGGTCTGAACATATCTATCTTCTCTGAAGTCATCTTGCTTATTCTAGTTATATTGAACATTTGACAAGTGGATGAGTAAATGAACAAAGTTAACATTCTCTGCTTCCCAGCATTTTTTACTTATATACTTAGGAAGTTCTACAGTGAAATTCAGTGTTATATGTTCTTTGAAACCCATTAAAGAAAACCATGACACCTATATAGTGAAAACATTAGTGATTCAGAACTAAACATTAATTTCTAATAAGTGACTAGAAATAAGAACTAAATCAACAATAGAACAGTCAAATTGCTGAATTGTCAAATGCAGCAATTATTTGTGGAACACCTAGGAATTAGATGCAATTATATTTTTAATGGATACTCACCATCGGACTGAAGCATCCTGAAAGCAAAGCCCATGTCTGTTTCAGTTTGCATATTATTGGGACTTAGCATAGAAGCTGACACCAAAAAGAGCTTAGTGAGCACTGAACAGGATGAATGAATGTAAGAATGGCTCTATGACCAATGATTTCACATAACTTATATTTGTTAGTCTTTAGAATGTACCTGGAGAAGGGTTTATTGATTTCAATTTTAGTAATGAAAGAACTGAGGCTAGAGGAGTAAGACGAGTTGCCTAAGTTTTCATAACTTACAAGAAGAATCAAAGTGAAAAAATTGTGGGTAAATACATAGTTTTTTTCCTGCCAGAAATTAGTGGTTGACTTAATAAAAGCCGTTTTACTAAATTGGTTAAGGTGGAAAGCAAGATAAAGGCCACACAATAGTGAATCTATATAAATTGGAGACAGATATTCAACGAATTTTTCTATAATGGGTAATGGAAGCTTACAGTAAAAAGAATGAGCAGTGAGTGGGATTACAAATATATTTATAGAACTAAGAATGTATGTATGACTAAAGGCAGCAGATACAGGTCCTGATAATGTCAGAAATTATAGGAGTTAGAGAATTAAATTTTTTATAGAAATAAGATGTATCATCAAAGATGTTCCTTTAGACCACAGAGCACTGCAGGTGTCTGAAATGCTACATGTACAAAGTCACGGATACATACCATGCAATGGCAAGATTAGTTCCCTTAGTTTTGCATAGAACTCTGATTTTCTCATAGGTTTGCACGTGCCTTCTTATAACAGAGTAAAACTTTAATAATTGCCTCAAAATGATTAAGAGGTAAATAAAGTGAAAAAAAATCAAATAGTTACCTTACCTTGGCTGTACAAACTGCTTCCCAGATTATCTAAATAGTCAACAAAAGATGGTTCTTCTTTATGAATAAATTCTATCTAAGAAATACAAATGGGATGATAGAATTAAATGATAACCTTTTGCAACCCCAATGAAATAATCCATGTAGATAATCATTAATGGCTACGAAAACTATCACCTGAAGGACTGATGGGGAAGTTGTGATGGATGGATCAGCTGACATCATCTGAACCCAATGATCAATCTTAACATCACAAAAAGAGATAACCAGACATTATAAGCCTTCTGATGTGATTCCATAAGAAATAAAGAGCACCGCTAATGAAATGTTCTTGCCAAAAGGCAAATGAGAATCTGATCAAGCCTCTAGTTCTAACTACTCTTTTACAGAAAATCCAGGGGATGAGAGAAACATGCTAAATGACACCTCCTGGAATGCAAGCAATTAAAATCAGAAGATGGGAAATTCTAAAAACAAGTGACCTGTTTCCTTCAACAAGTAAATGGTAAGGGAAAAAATAAGAAGGAAGAACTGTTAGTAAAAAGTCAATGTACCAAAAAAAAAAAAAAACATACCAAGAAATGTGGATCTTGTTTGGGACCTGATTCAAAATGATATCAATTGATGAAACTAGAGGCTATTATTCTCTGTGAATTAATGCAGAAACAGAAAGTCAAATACCACATGTTCTCACTTATAAGTGGGAGCTAAACAATGGGCATACAAAGTAGAATAATAGACACTGGAAACTGCAAAAGGTAGGAGAGCAGGAAGGGGGTTAGGGTTGAAAAATTACCTGTTGGATACAATGTCCACTACTGAGGTGATGGGTACACTAAAAGCCCATGCTTCACAATATATGCATGTAAGGAATTTGCACTTGTGCCCTGTAAATATGTTTAATATGTTAATTATTTTCTAAAAATTATAACTGTAAACAGGTATTTATCAGATTATCAGAGAAATTTAGGTACTAAATGGATAGTTGGTGATATTAAGAATGATTGTTAATGTAAGAGGTATAATAGATGTTAAAAATAGTCCTTATTTTTCACAAAAAGGACTATCTGAATTTTAACAAATGAAATAATACGCCATCTGAGATTTGCTTCAATATCTGTAATGGGAGGAAAGTATAAGGAATATTGTTGGAACAAAACTGGTTGTGTGTTGGTAATTTTTGAAATTGGGTGATTAGTTCTTCTTGACTTTCCTAAGGGTTGATGAGTTATCTTTGAAGAAACACTGTGTAATTTATAAGCATATATCATGTTTAGGTTTTTCAAGTCACACTTATATGGAGCCAGATTATTACTAAGTAGTAAAATGTAATTAGATGTTTAAATGTATTTCTACTTTCTTCTAACATATTCATGTCCAAAGGCATTAAGCCACTATGAGGAACTGCCTTTAAAACTGAATTAATTCCAAAGACCCACCTGGAGCTTGGGATTTGTAGTCAAACCTTAGAATCTGCAATTTGACTGATTCTGAAGACTTAATATCTCACAAAAATTTGGCAACAAAGAAAGTAATGTGGGATAAGTTCTGTACTGATAGTCAAGAGAATAGACTCTGACTTTTTCCTTTGTTTAACTAGAAATCAGCATGAGATTGGACCAATTAGTATTTATGATTAGTATTTCAGTTCAGCTAATTAGTATTTCAGCTTCATTGCATGTAAGGGGTTGGATTTGTATATTCTGCTTCCAAAATGATTTGCATGACTATAAATTTAAAACTTTGTAAAAATATTCTCATCTAAAAAGATTCAACACAGAATGACTTGTTATGATTTTAATGTGTCTCCCAAAGCTCATGCGTTGGAAACTCAATCACCAATGCAATAGTGTTGAGAGGTGAGGCCTTTAAAAGGTAATTAGGTCATGAGGGCTCTTCCCTCATAAATGGGTTAATGCTGCTTACTTCAAGAATGGGTTAGTGATCTCAGGAGTGGGTCTTACTAAAAAATGAGTTTGGCCCTCTTCCCTCTGTTTTCCTTTCTCCCTCCCTCCCCTTCCCTTTTCCCCATTCTGCTTTTCTCTGTCTTGCATGAACATGCACATGTTTGCACATATACCCATACATGCTCTTTTGCCATTATGCCATGGGATGATGCAGCAAGAAAGTCCTTGTCATATGCAGCCCCTTGATCTTAGAGGTCCCAGCCTCTGGAACTGTGGGAAATAAATGTTTTTTTCTTTATAAATTACCTAGCCTGTGGTATTCTGTTACAGCCATACAAAACCCAAGTTAAAACCATGTATGAGTTTGGTCTCACACTGCTATAAAGAAATAGCAAAGACCAAGTAATTTATAAAGAAAAAAGGTTTAATTGGTTCACAATTCTGCAGGCTATAAGAAAGCATGGCAGCATGAGCTTGACTTCTAGGGAGGCCTCAGGAAACTTACAATCATGGTGGAAGGCAAAAGGGAACTGAGCACATGGCCAGAGCTGAAAGAAGATGGAGGAGTGCTATACACTTAAAAACAGTGAGATTTCATTATAACTCACACAATCACTATCAAAAGGACAGCACTGGGAGGATGGTGCCAACTCACTCATAAGAACTTTTCTGCGTGATCCAATCACCTCCCACCAGGCCCCACTTCCAATGCTGGGAATTATAATTTGACATGAGATTTGGTGGGGACATAGATCCAAACCATATCATGAACCAACAAAAAAAAGGTGAGATTGGCTGTTATAAGATTTCTGAAAGAAACTAGTTGCTAGATCAAAATTCTATATTTGATTTTAAATTTTCTGGGAAGAATAATTTTTTTAAAAAAAAGAAAAACAAATCAGCAAAAATATCCTATTGATGGGAATAAACATCAACAGGAAACAATTCATCTCCTGACTATACGTAATAGAAAATCTAACTAACATTGTAAAATATTGCCATGCAACGAATTACAGTTTTGTAAATGGTGTGAATATGTTAGTCAAATGCAAGATTCTATAATAAACCTTCTCAATGAAGACAGAGCAAAACACAGAAGGATACTAGGATGACTATTAGAATGAGACATGGTGGCCTAGAAACACTATTCCTTGATGAGCATCAAATACATGGAAACAATTCTTTCTCAAATTTGAAATGTCTCAGGAGAACTTTATGCAAGACAACACTATAGTCAGCATACAATTGTATTCCCTAACTATGTTTGTATAGTATACAATCTGTGATGTTAGTTGAGGTTCAAAGCATATTCTGTAGATGTCAGAAGTATGGAGGCAAATTATTTATTTTTTTTGTGGAAAATGTAACAGCCTGACTGGTATTTTTTCTGGACAAGTTACTCTACTTTATATGTGTGCAGATCAAGACCCACCAAGTTCAGCTAATTAAACAAAAACTCAAAAGCTTTCCAAGCACTTGCATATACTAACTGTACAGTGCAGAAGAGCACTTGACCTTGCTACAATTTAAAGTAATCAATTTTTCTTAGGAATATAACTCTTGATTTATGATTTCTATTATTGCTCTTTGGTCCATTATTTGTCTTTTGGCTTTATTTGTGATGCCTTTGGCCATATTATTTTTATTTTTATATGGTAAATTATATCTGCATTTTTCTTTATGATCTTTGGTTTCCTGTCTTCTTTCTAGCCATATTTATTGTGTTCTTTAATATCTTTGTTTAAAGCCATTACATAAGGATAAAGTTTCAATTAAATAAGATTTTCCTTTCCTAAATACTTATGTACCCAATATTGGAGCTACCAGATTCATTTTAAAAGTACTTACAGATTTATGAAAAAACATAGACAGCTACGATAATAGTGGGGGAATTCAATATCACACTTGCAGTGTTAGACAAATCTGCAAGGAAGAAAACAATAAAAGAAATTCTGGACTTGAATTTGACTCTTGACCAACTAAACCTAACAGGCATCTAAAGAACACTCCACTCATCAACCACAGAATATACATTCTTCACATTTGCACACGGAACATACTATAAGATCAACCACATGCTCAGCCAAAAAGCAACTCTCAGTAAACTCAAAAAAATATAATTCATACCAACCATATTCTTAGACCACAGTATAATAAAAATAGAAATCAATACTAAGAAGAGTTCTGAATTCCATACAATTATAACTTGTTCCTGAATGACTTTTGGGTAAGCAATGAAATTAAGACAGAAATTTAAAAATCCTTTGAAATAAATTAAAACAGAAATATAACACACCAAAAGTATGGAGTAAAAGCAGTGTTAAGAGGAAAGTTTATATTTTTTATTTTAGTATAATACAAACTCACAGGAAGAAAGAAGAAAGTTTATATCCCAAAGCCTACCTCATGGAAAGATCTCAAATTAATAATCTAACACCACCTCTAGAAAAACTAGAAAAACAAGAACAAGAAAGGAAATAACTAAAATCAGAGCAAAACTGAATAAAGAGGCAAAATTTCATTCAAAGGATTAACAAAACCAAAAATGCGTTCTTTGAAAGAATAAAGGAAATCAATAGAACAATAGCTAGATTAAAAAGAAGAAAGAGAGAAGATCCAAATTAAGTACAAACAGAAATGACAAAACTGACATGCAACTAATCTCATAGGAATACAAAAGATCCTGAGATAGTATGCATTCCTCTATACATAAAAACTAGAAAACCCAGAGTAGACAGATAAATTCCTGAAAACACAACCTCCCAAGATTGACTGAGAAAGAGACTGAAACCCCAAACAGGACAATATTGAATTCTAAAATTGAATCAGTAATTAAAAAAAAAAAAAAAAAAAAAAAAAAAACAGTGTGAGGATCCAAGATGGCCGTTTAGGAACAGCTCAGTATTGCAGCTCCCAGTGAAAGCGCAGAGGGTGAGTGGACGCCGCATTTTTATTGCCCATAGACTAGGAAATTCCCAGGCAGACGAGCTCCATGGTCGCCAGAGTGGCTGTTTTGGCCAGCGCAGCTGTGCCTGCCGGCACAGCTGCTTTGCCCCGCACGGCTGCTTTGTCGGCGCCCCTTAGCAGCTGTTCTCCGTACAAAATACACCGGTCCAGGGGCCCTTTTGGCTGGCGATTGGAGCCACGGGAAGTCACCCATTCGTCTGTATAAAAAGGAGACTGAGCAGAGAGCCAGGACAGTAGATTCCAGGGCAAAAAAAACAAAGCGCCACAAACCTCAGTGCCGCTGAGGTTTAAGCCAGCGCAGTGAGTGGCCGCAGGGGTAAACAAATAGACCCCGGCGCCTCTTCAACAGGTGACTGGAACACGAACTTAAAAAAGGCTCTGAAGCAGGGAGCCAGGCGATCAGGCTCAGCTGGTCCGGCCCCACAAAAGAACAGCAACCAGAAACTCTGGATTGAGACTTTCACAGCAAGCGCAGCTGAACACAGAACAGTCCAGCTCTGTGGGGGAGGGGCGTCCACCATTACCGAGGCAGCCCGCCAGGACGGAGGTCGGCCAATGCTGAGGCAGCCCGCTGTTGCCAAGGCAACCCACCATTGCTGAGGCAGCCCACCATTGCCACGGCAACCGGCCACAGCAGAGAGACTCCGCCCCAACAGAGGCGGGCCACCATCACCAAAGCAGTTCTAACTACACCCACATAAACAGAACTGCAGGGGAGTTCACTCGGCAGCAGGGCGGAGCCCACAGCAGCTCAGCAAAGCCTCTATAGGCCGACAGTGACTAGGCTGCCTCCTTGCTGGGCAGGGCAGGTCTGAAGGAAAAAGAAAAAAAGAAGGCGGCAGCATAACGGAAACTCATAAATAAAGCCCTAAATCCCTGGGACAGAGCACCTGGGAACAAAAAGCAGTTTATGAGTTCTGCTGCAGCAGAACTAAACGTACCTGCCCAGCAGCTCTGAATGAACAACAACAGAGCTCACAACTCACCATTTGAGCTCCTATAAAGAAGAGACCAATTCCTCAAGCAGCTCCCTGACCCCTATATATCCAAAGAGACACCTCATAAAGGAGAGATCAGATTGACACTAGGCGGGTATCCTTCTGGGACAAAGATAGCAGA
>NW_016107379.1:5249223-5288734 GCF_001604975.1 Cebus imitator | reverse complement strand
AAAAAAAAAAAAAAAAAAAAAAAAAAAAAAAAAAAAAAAAAAAAATCAAGGAGGATGACTCCTCCCTAACTCATACTATTAAGCCAGCATCACCCTGATGCCAAAATCTGGCAATGACATGATGAGAAAAGAAAACTACAGCCCAATATTCCTAATGAACATGGATGCAAAAATCCCCAACAAAATACTAGCAAACCAAATTCAGCAGCACTTCAAAAAAGTTAATTCATCACAATCAAGGAGGCTTTATTCTTGGGATGCAAGATTTATTCAACATATGCAAATCCATAAATGTGATTCACCATGGAAACAGAATTTAAAACAAAAACAATATGATCATCTCAATAAATGCAGAAAAAGCTTTCAATAAAATCTAACATCACTTCATTATAAAAAACCCTCAACAAATTAGGAATTGAAGGAACATATTTCAAAATAATAAGAGCGATCTACAACAAAATCACAGCCAACATCATACTGAATGGCAAAAGCTAGAAGCATTCTTCTTGAGAACTGGAACAGGACAGGATGTTCACTCTCACCACTCCTTTTCAATGTAGTATTAGAAGTTCTAGCCAGAGCAATCAGGAAAAAAGAAAAAAACAAAAGGCATCCAAATAAGGAAAGAAGAAATAAAATTATCTCTGTTCACTGATGACATCTTATACCTAGAAAACCCTAAAGACTTCTCAAAAAAACTCCTAGACTTGATAAATGACTTCACTAAAGTTTCAGGATACAAAATCAATAAACAAAATTCAGTAGTATTTCTATACACCAAAAATATTTGAGCTGAGAACCAAATCAAGAACTCAGTTCTACTTGCAGTAGCAACCAAAAAATAAAAAATACCCAGAATGCATTTAACCAAGGAGGTAAAAGATCACTTTCAAGGAGCACTACAAAATATTGCTGAATGAAATGATAGATGTCACAAATGGAAAAATATTCCATGCTCATGGATTGGAAGAATCAATATCATTATAATGGCCATATGGCCCAAAGCAGTCTAATGTTGTTTCTATCAAACTACCAATATCATTTTTCACAGAATTAGAAAAAAAAAAAAAATTCTAAAATTCATATGAAGCCAAACAAGATCCCATACAGAGAAAGCAATCCTTAGCAAAAGGAAAAAAACTGCAGCATCACATTACCCAACTTCAAATTTTACTACAAGGCTACAGTAACCAAAACAGCATGGTACTGATACAAAAACAGACACATAGACCAGTGAACGGAATCGAGAACACAGAAATAAAGCTTCACATCTATATCCATCTGATCTTGGACAAAGTCAACAAAATTAATCAATGGGAAAAGGACTGTCTACTCAATAAATGATGTTGGGATAGCTGGGTAGCCATAGGCAGAAAAATAAAACTAGACCCCTACCTTTTTCCCATATACAAAAATTAACTCAAACTTGATTAAAGATTTAAATGTAATATCTCAAACTATAAGAATCCTAGAAAAAGAAAAAAAAAAACCTGGGAAACATCATTCTGGATATCAGCCTCAGGAAAGCTTATAACTAAGCCCTTCAAAGCAAATTGTAACAAAACCAAAAATTCACAAGTGGGACCTGATTAATCAAAGAGAGCTCCACAGCCAAAGAAACTACCAAGAAAGTAAACAGACAACCTACAAAATGGGATACAATACTCACAAACTATGTACTTGACAAAGTTGACTATCCAGAATCTATAAATAACTTAAATAAAAAGAAAAAGAAACTCATTAAAAAGTAAAGAAAAATAGACATTTCTCAAAAAAAAAGACATACAAGCAGCCAACAAACATATAAAGAAAATGTTCAACATCACTACTCATCAAAAGAAATACATATCAAAACCACGATAAAATACCATCTCATGACAATCAGAATGACTATTACTAAAAAGTCTAAGAACAAAAGATGCTAGTGAGGCTACAGAAAAAGGGGGATGTTTTTACACTGTCCATGGAAGCTTAAATTAGTTCAGCCACTTTGGAAAGCAGTTTGGAGATTTCTCAAAAAACTTAGAACAATCATTCAACCCAGCAATTCCATTACTAGGTATATACACAAGAGAAAATAAATAATTCTACCAAACAGACACAGGAACTCATAAGTTCATCACAGCACTATTCACAATAGCAAGGACATGGAATCAACCTAGGTGCCCATCAATGGCATATTGGATCAAGAAAATGTGGTACATAAACACCCTGGAATATTATACAGCCACAAAAATAAAATAAAATTATTGTGGCTGGCAAGGTGGCCAAATAGGAAAGCTCTGGCCTGCAGCTCATAGTGAGATCAATGCAAAAGGTGGGTGATTTCTACATTTCCAACTGAAGCATCCAGCTCATCTCATTGGGACTGGTTAGACAGTGGGTACAGCCAATGAAGGGTGAGCCAAAGTAGGGTGAGGTATCACCTCACCTGGGAAGTGTAAGGGGTCAGGGAACTCCTTCCCCTAGCCAAAGGAAGTGGTGAGGGATGGTGCATTCCAGCCTAGATACTATGCTTTTCCTATGGTCTTCACATCCCACAAACCAGTAAATACCCTCAGGTGCCTATACCACCAGGGCTCTGAGTTTCAACCACAAAACTTGGCCACTTGGGCAGACCCTGAGCTAGCTGCAGGAGTTTTTTTGTTTGTTTGTTTGTTTGTTTGTTTTTTCTCCATACCCCAGTGGCGCCTGGAATTCCAGAGTGACAGAAGCATTCACTCCACTGGAAAGGGAGCTGAAGTCAGAGTTCCAAGTGGTTTAGCTCAGAGGATCCCACGTTCACAAAGCCCAGTAAGTTAAGATCCACTGGCTTCCAATTCTCACTGCCAGCTACACAGCAGTCTGAGGCTGACCTGCGACGCTGAGCTTAGTGGGAGAGGGGCTTCCACCATTACTAAGGCTCAAGTAGGCAGTATAAACAAGGCCACCAGGAAGTTCAAACTGGGCGGAGCCCACCACAGCTTGACAAAGCTGCTGTAGCCAGACTGCCTCTCTAGATTCCTCTTCTCTGGGCAAGGCATCTCTGACAGAAAGGCAGCAGCCCTAGTCAGGGGCTTATAGATAAAACTCCCATCTCCCTGGGACAGAGCACCTGGTGGAAAGGGCAGCTGTGGGCACAGCTTCAGCAGACTTAAATGTTCCTGCTTGCTGGCTCTGAAGAAAGCTGTGGATCTACAAGCACAGCACTCGAGCTCTGCTAAAGAACGGACTGCCTCCTCAAGTGGGTCCCTGAACCCCATGCCTCCTGACTGGGAGACACCTTCCAGCTAGGGTTGACAGACACCTCATATAGGAGAGCTCTGGCTAGTATTTGTCAGGGGCCCCTCTGGGATGAAGCTTCCAGAGGAAGGAACAGGCAGCAGTCTTTGCTGTTCTGCAGCCTTCACTGGTAATACCCAAACAAACAGGGTCTGGAGAGGACCTCCAGCAAACTCCAGGAGACCTACAGCCTAGGGTCCTGTTAGAAGGAAAACTAACCAACAGAAAGGAGTAGCATTAACATCAACAAAAATGACGTCCAGACAAAACCTTCAAAGGTCACCAACGTCAAAGACCAATGATAGATAAATTCACAAAGATGAGGAGAAAAACAGTGCAAAGAGGCTGTACATTCCAAAAACCAGAATGCCTCTTCTCCTCCAAAGAATCACAACTCCTTGCCAGCAAAAGAATAAAACTGGATGGAGAATAAGTTTGACAAATTGACAGAAACAGGCTTCAGAAGGTGGATAATAACAAACTCCTCCAAGCTAAAGCAGCATGCTCTAACCCAATGCAAGGAAGCTAAGAACGTTGAAATAAAATGTTAGCGAATTGCTAACTAGAATAACCAGTTTACAGAACATAAATGACCTGATAGAGCTGAAAAATGCAGCATGAAAACTTCGTGAATTATACACAAGTATCAATAGCCGAATCGATCAAGTGGAAGGAGGGATATCAGAGATTGAAGATCAACTTAATGAAATAAAACATGAAGACAAGATTAGAAATAAAAAGAATGAAAAGAAATGAACAAAGCATCCAAGAAATATGAGACTATGTGAAAAGACCAAAGCTATGTTTGGCTGCTGTACCTGAAAGTTATGGTAAGAATGGAACCAAGCTGGAAAACACTCTTCAGGATACAATCCAGGAGAACTTCCCCAACCTAGCCAGACAGGCCAACATTCAAATTCAGGAGATACAGAAAACACCACAAAGATACTCCTCAAGAATAGCAACCATAAGACACATAATTGTCAGATTCACTAAGGCTGAAATGAAGGAAAAAATGTTCAGGGTAGCCAGAGAGAAAGGTCGTGTTACCCACAAAACGAAGCCCATCACATTAACAGTGGATCTCTCTGCAGACACTCTACAAGCCAGAAGAGAGTGGGGCCAATATTCAACATTCTTAAAGAAAAGAACTTTCAACCCAGAATTGCCTGTCCAGCCAAACTAAGCTTCATAAGCAAAGCAGAAATTAAATCCTTTACAGATAAGCAAATGCTGAGAGATTTGGTTACCACCAGTCCTGCTTTACAAGAGCCCTTGAAATATGGAAAGAAAAAACCAGTACCAGCCACTGCAAAAATATATGCAATTGTAGAGGCCATCAACACTAAGAAGAAACTGCATCAACTAACAGGCTAAATAAAAGCTAGCATCATAATGACAGCATCAAATTCACATGTAACTACATTAACCTTAAATGTAAACAGACTAAATGCCCCAATTAAAACACATAGACTGCCAAATTTGATAGAGTCAAGACCCATCACTGTGCTGTATTCAGGAGACCCATCTCACGTGCAAAGACATACATAGACTCAAAGGGATGGAGGAATATTTACTAAGCAAATGGAAAGCAAAAAAAAGCTGGGGTTGCAATCCTAGTCTCTGACAAAACAGACTTTAAACCAACAAAGATCAAAAGAGACAAAGAAGGGCATTACACAATGGTAAAGGAATCAATGTAACGAGAAGAGCTAACTATCCTAAATATATATGCACCCAATACAGGACCACCCAGATTAATAAAGCAAGTTCTTAGAGACTTATAAAGAGACTTAGACTCCCATACAATAATAGTGGGAGACTTTAACACCCCACTGTGAAATTTAGACAGACCAACAGGACAGAAAATTAACAAGGATATTTAGGACTTTAACTCAGCTCTGGACTAAGTAGACCTAAAAGACATCTGCAGAACTCTCCACCCCAAGTCAACAGAATATACATTCTTCTCAGCACCACATCGCACTTATTCTAAAATTGACAGCATCATTTGAAGTAAAACACTCCTCAGCAAATACAAAAGAATGGAAATCAGAACAAACAGTCTCTCAGACCACAGTACAATCAAATTAGAACTCAGGATTAAGAAACTCACTCACAGGCTTAAAACAGCAGAAGCAATGGCAACAAAAGCCAAAATTGACAAATGGGATATAAGTAAACTAAAGGGCTTCTGCACAGCAAAAGAAACTATCATAGAGTAAACAGGCAACCTATAGAATGGGAGAAAACTGCTGCAATCTATCCATCTAACAAATGGCTAATATTGAAAATCTACAAAGAACTTAAACAAATGTACAAGAAAAAAACAACCTCATCAAAAAGTGGGCAAAGAATATGAACAGACATTTCTCAAAAAAAGACATTTATGCAGCCAAAAAACATATTTTAAAAAAGCTCATTATCACTAGTCATTGGAGAAATGCAAATCAAAACCACAATGAGATACCATTTCATGTCAATTAGAATGATGGTCATTAAAAAGTCAGGAAACAACAGATGCTGGAAAGGATATGGAGAAATAGGATTGCTTTTACACTGTTGATGGGACTGTAAATTAGTTCAACCATTGTGAAAGACAGTGTGGCAATTCCTCAAGGATCTAGAACCAGAAATACCATTTGACCTAGCAATCCCATTACTGGGTATATACCCAAAGGATTATAAATCATTCTACTATGAAGACACATGCACACATATGTATATTGTAGCACTGTTCACAATAGCAAAGACTTGGAACCAACCCAAATGCCCATCAGTGATAGACTAGATGAAGCAAATGTGGCATATATACACCATGGAATACTATGCAGCCATTAAAAAAATGAGTTCATGTTCTTTGCAGGTTCATGGATGAAGTTGGAAACCATCATACTCAGCAAACTAACACAGGAACAGAAAACCAAACACTGCACATTCTCACTCCTAAGTGAAAGTCAAGCAATGAGAACACATGGACACAGGGAGGAGAATATCATACACCAGGGCCTGTCGGGGGATGAGGGGAGAGGAGAGAGATAGCACTCGGCGAAATATCTAATATAGATGATGGGTTCATGGGTGCAGCAAACCATCATGGCCTGTGTATACCTATGTAACAAACCTGCACATTCTGCACGTGTATCCTAGAACTTAAAGCAGAATTTTTAAAACAAAGGTAAAAAAAAACCCTTTTTTATTTTAGTAAATTTAAATAGCAATATACTTTACATGGAGTAAAATGCACAGATTTTAAGTGTACAGCTTGATTAGTTTGAAAAATGCATGTACTCATACAATTACTACCCAAACAAAAATAGAGAACATTTTCTTCACTCCAGAAAGCTTCTATTTCTGTTAATGCCCCTTCTTTTAGACACAATCATTGTTCTTATTTCTCTCCCACATCCTACCTTTACTTGTTCTATGATTTAATACAGATTCATTCGGTATGTTTTTAGTACCTGGCTTCACTCAGTCAACATGATGTATTTGAGATTCATTAATTGTATGTATTGATTTATTTATCAGCTATTGTATGTGTCAGCTATTGTATGTATCAGAAATTTGGTTGTTTTGTTGCTTGGTAACATTTCATTGTGTGAAACACCATAATTTTTCAATATGTACCTGTGGTTGGACATTTGGGTTACTTCAATTTTTACTACTATGTTTAAAATTGATATGAAAAAATATGAGATCATGTCCTTTGAAACAACATGAATGAATTGGAGGTCATTATTCTAAGTAAATTAACACAGAAACAGAAAGCCAAATACTGCACGCTCTCATATATTTTTTCTAGGATTGGAGCCAATATTCAGGACAGAATCCAAACATTGTTTGTAGCATAAGAGCTTTTCATGAGGACATGTTCAGTGTGTGTGTGTGTGTGTGTGTGTTTTGAATGAGCATCTACTGGCTTCTACATGGAAAGTTCCCTGGAATAAGTAAAATACTGAGAGATAACTCAAGTGGGGACTTTATACTGTGTTAGGTTTTTCACTGGGGAAGAATGGTAAAAATGAACAGTGCTTTCCTAGGTGGGAAGGATGATGATGATACTGGTAAAATGATGTGATGATGAGAACAAACAGCAATATCAAACATAATTTAGTGAAAAACCTTTCTGTCCCAAGAACTACACTAGGTCCTTTACATTTACCATTTCATTTAACAAATATGTGAGGAGAATATTATATTTTCCATCTTGCATATGAGAAAACCAAAATGCAAGGTAATTGCTAAAAACCCAAAAACCCTACTAACAATAAGTGACTTGAACATCTGTGCCTTCTCCACTATATGGCACTGCCTCTAAAAAACAGCAGTTTGTTTCTGATATATGAGAGATACATATAAAGATAATTTGTGGTATATATGCACTAAAATCGGGTGCAGTATATACTGCTCAGCTGATGGGTGCTCCAAAATCTCACAAATCACCACTAAAGAACTTACATAACCAAATACCACCTGTGATCCAATAACTTACAGAAAAATAAAATAAAAATAAATAAATAAAACTATTTCATACCGAATTTTTTAAATGCATTGATGTTATCAAATCATTAGAGCAAGGTTGAAGGAAATGTATTCTGTTTATATGGACCAGGTAGGGCAGATGCTACTCCCAATACTGTCAAAAAACACAGTGGCTAACCCACTCTCAGCCTCTTCAAAAAGTCTTTATTATTAATCATGTAGGAAAAATGAACTGAAATCTTACACAGAAGAAAATCTCTCATGTCATCTACATTGCAAAATTTACACAAGCACATAGGGCAGCAATTAAGGTTTTTTCTTTCTTCCCAACCCCGATAATATTATTAAGGACATCCTCTGGTTTAAGCAGAATACTTTTGAGATTTCAGTTATCAGAAAAAAAAAAAGTAGCCAGAATTAGTTAGACCTAGGACAGTAGTCACTCAGAAAGAATAATGAAATTTTCCCAGTATTTGAGAAGAAAGGAAGGAGAGGTCACCAGAATCAATTATTCAGTGCATTCTCTGACTGGGAAAGGTAAGATGAAATTAGAATCAGCCTGAGAAAAGAACCACCAAACTGGAAAAAAAAACTGCAAAGACAATTATAAAATATGAGATTATGCTGTTATTGGTTGTGTCCTTTTTCATAATTATAAATAAGAAGTGTTTTATATTCCTCATCTTTTTGTTTTTCAAGTATATCATATACATTAAAATTACCGTTCTCTCTATTCTTACAAAACATATAAAGAATTTAAGGAAAAGCTCTTTAAATGGTGGGCAGGTCTCATTAAATTTCTTCATAGAAACACTTTCAAACAGAATGTTGCCATCTCCGTAATTTTATGGAACTCATTGAAGGGCTCTGAAATTGTAACTGTGCCTTGGTTATCATGGTAGATTTGTATTCAATTATAGTATATACCAAATAGTGTCTTCGTCCACTTGTGCTGCTATAACAAAATACCACAGACTGGGTAATTTATAAATAATAGAAATTATTTTTCATAGTTCTGTCAGCTGGGAAGTCTAAGATCAAGGTGCCAGCAGGTTGGTTGTCTAGTTAGGGCTGTTCTCTTTTCTCAAGATGGCACCATGGGTGCTGCATCCTCAGGAGAGGAGAAATGCTATGTTGTCACATAGCAGAAGGTAGAAGGGCAAAAAGGACCAAACACCCTTTGTCAAGCTCTTATAGTATTAACCTATTCATGAAACTGGAGCCCTTAAAACCTAAACAAAAGGTCTCACCTCCCAAGACTTGCTTTGAAAATTAAGTACCCAATACATGAGTTTTGGGGACACATTCACATCAAAGTAACATGATAGTCACCATCTGATATGGCTTGGATCTGTGTCCTTGCTCAATTCTCACACCTAATTGTAATCCCCAATGTTGGAGGCAGGTCCTGGTGGGAGGTAATTGGATCACGGAGGTAGGTTTCTCATGAATGATTTAGCACCATCCTCTTGGTGCTCTTCTCATGATAGTGAATGAGTTCTAGCAAGAGTTGACTGTTTAAAAGTGTATGGCACCTCCCTGTCTCTACTCTCTCTCTTGCTCATGCTCTGGCCATGCAATATACCTGCTTCCTTCCTCTTCAACTTCTGCCATGATTGTAAGTTTCCTGAGGCCTCCCAAAAAGCCAAGCAGATGATAGTATCATGCTTCCCGCACAGCCTGTGCAATCATGAGCCACTTAGACCTCTTTTTTTTTTTTTTATCTAAATTTCCCCATATCAAGTATTTCTTTACAGTAGTGTGAGAATGGACTAATATGGAAAATTGGTATCAGGAGTTGGGTATTCCAATAAAAATACCTGAAAATATGGAAGTGACACAGGAACTGGGTAACAGGCAGAGGTTAGAAGAGTTTGGAGGGTTCAGAAGAAGATAAGAACATTAGGGAAACTTTGAAACATCTTAAAGACTGGTTCAATGGTTATGATCAAAATGTTGATAGTGATGTGGACAATGAAATTCAGGCTGAGGAGATCTCACATAGAAACAATAAAATTATTGGGAACCAGAGCAAAGGTCACTTTTATTATGCCTTAGCAAAGAACTTAGCTGCATGTACCCTTGCCTTAGGGATCTGTGGAACTTCAAACTTGTGAGTGACAGTTTAGATATCTTAGAAAGAAGAGCTTTCTAGGCAACAAAGCATTCAAGATGTGGTCTCGCTGCTTCTAACACCCTATGCTTATATGTGTGAGCAAAAAAAAAAAAGAAAAATGACCTAATGTTGAAATTTATATTTAAAGGGGAAGCAAAGTGTAAAAGATTGGAAAGTTTGCAGACCGGCCATGTGATAGAAAAGGAAAGTCCATTTCCAGAAATTCAAGCAGGCTGCAGAAATTTGCATAAGTAAAAAGGAGCTAAGTACTAATAACCAAGACAATGGGAAAAAGGCATTGAAGGCATTTTAGAGAACTTAATGAGAGCCCCACTCAACCACAGATTCAGAGGCTTAGGAAGACTGGGTGACATTGTGGGCCAGGCCCTGCACAGCCTCAGGACATGGCTTCCCACATTCTAGCCACTCCAGCTCCAGCAGTGGCTCAAAGGAGCTTAGGTATAGCTTAGGCAGTTGCTTCAGAGGGTACAAGCCATAAGCTTTTGTGGTTTCCACATGATGTTAAGCCTGCAGGTGCACAGTACAAGAGTTGAGGCTTGGGAGCCTCTACCTAGATTTCAGAGTATATATGGAAAAGCCTGGGTGTCCAGGCAAAAGAACCTCTACTAGAGCAGTGCAGAGGGAAAGCAAGGGTATGGAGCCACCACACAGAGTCTCCAGTGGAGAACTGCCTAGTGGAGCTATGAGAAGAGAGCCACCATCCTCTAGACGACAAAAAGGTAGATCCACTAACAACCTGCACCTTGCACCTGAAAAAGCTACAGGCATTCAGTGCCAGCCCATGAGAGCAGCTACAGGGCTGAATCCTGCAAAGCCACAGGGTGGAGCTCCCCAAGGCCTTGGGAGCCCACTCCTACACCAATATACCCTAGATGTGGAAAATGGAGTCAAAGGAAATTACTTTGGAACTTTAAGATTTAATGACAGTCATGCTTGGTTTTGGACTTGCATGGAGCCTGTTGCCCCTTTATTTTGCCTGATTTCTCCCTTTTGGAGTGGCAGCATTCACCCAATGCCTATACCCCTACTCTATCTTGGGAGTAACTAACTTGTTTTTATTTTGCAGATTAATAGGTGGAAGGAACTTACCTTGTCTCAGATGAGAATTTGGACTTTAGACTTTTGAATTAATGCTGGAATGAGTTAAGACTTTGGGGATTATTAGGAAGGTATAGTTGCATTTTGAAATGTAGAAGGACATGAGATTTGGGAGGGGCTATGGGCAGAATAATATTATTTGAATTTGTGTCCCCACGAAAATCTCATGTCAAATTGTAATCCCCAATGTTGAAGGTGAAGCCTGGTGGGAGATATTGAATCATGGGGTTGAATTTCTAATGAATAGTTTAACACCATCTGCTTGGTGCTCTTCCCATGATAGTGAGTTCTCAAAAGATCTGGTTGTTTAAAAGTGTGTGGCACCTCCTCCTTCCCACTCTCTCTTCCTCCTACTACAACCATGTGACATGCCTGCTCACCTTCACCTTCCACCATGATTATTAGTTTCCTAAGACCTCCCCAGAAACTGAGCAGATGCCAGCATCATGCTCCCTCTACAGCCTGCAGAACCACGAGTGATTAAATCTCTTTTCTTTATAAATTAAGTATAAATACATAAAATAAATTATATAGTTCTTTCAAACAATGCAAGAATGGACAAATACATTATCCTAAGACCTCGCTGTATGTTTCCAAGAGCAAGAAACTTCAGCTTAGTTTTTTTGTTAAGAAGGAAATTGAAAAGTACTGATTGAAGAATCCTGTTTCTAAAGGTAAGTAGAACATTTACAACAGGATTTATTTCATTGAAGCTTTTCTAGAAGTAAGAAAGTGTTTTAAAAATTTTAGAAAAACAAACTAATAACTTATGGGTAATACCCCACCCCAAGACCAAGTAACTTTTGAGAGAGGATTGGGAATCTAATCCATCAAAACTAATTAAGAAAAACAGCAGAACATTTTCAGACAGCTAGCTTTTCAGTAGCCTGCATGTTTCAATAAATTACCTGAAACAAGTAGACAGTCTTACTCAGAATGTGACCTTACAGAAATAGGAGCCCTGAGTGGATGAAGAATTCTACAGACCCTGAAAGTCTCAGCTTATATTAGCTATAGGTGGCAGGACCACTTGGTACAAACATACCTATCTAAATCCATACCTTCAGCTGAGTGGTTCCTTATATATATGAAATTTTAATCAAACAGGTGAAACTCATTTTAATAATATTTTAATTTATCTAAAAATTATCACTTAAACATGTTATCATTATCAAAAAAAAGAATGAGGTAATTTATTTTTCTTCATACTAAGTCTTAAAATCTGGTATGATATCAATTTGGACAAGCCAGATTTCAAATGCTCAAAAAACCACGCTGCTGATAGCACAGAATGAGACAGTAAAGAGCAGAACAATTACTCAAATATGTCCACTGTAGTCTTCAATTGATATGTGAGGAAACAATAATAAAGATAACTAACATTTGTAAGTCACGTTACAAACTAAGTTATGTTTTTATATTTTATCTACTAGGATTCAAAAGAATAACCTATGTCGTTTGTATAATTATTATCTCTAGCTGACAGTTTATTGAACTTAATAAATTCTTCATAACTTGAGACTACACTTCTAGTAATAAACTAGAACCCAAGTCTTCTAGCCATAGTTTAGGCTGCCGTAGAGAGTTTAAATGAATTTCCAAAGACTAGCAAGCAAGTTAGCTATAGGATATTCATTAAAACCTGGGCTACTTTACTCCCGAGCCAGTGCTCTTACAACACGGCAGAGGCCCTCATACCAAGATATACGGTCTCTTACAAACCTTTCTTTTCCTGAAATTAGTCTGAAAGTCAATACTGATCCCATTATTAAGAACAATTTGAGAAAGTACTAAGTCAAGAGAAATACAGAAGAAAAGAATATGTGACTGAAGATACAGGCAGGTGGTAGAAAGTGGCATATTTTTTGTTGATTACATCCATTTTCTCTCTGAAATAGAAGACCAGGTCAATCAATTGAGAGTAAAACAGGAAAAGCAGTGTTTGAGATTGGAGAAGAGAAGGTGTGAAATAGTCATCTAGAGAAGATGATAGTGAATTCACTAGAATTTCTGACAGTGCTCAGTGATTTTGAGATCAGTGTTCATAAATCTGAAGCAAGGCCAGTCAGCATACTCGTCTCACTGTCATCCAGCAATGTCCAGCTACTCTAGCATAGGGTTGTATTAGTCTATTTTCATGCTGCTGATAAAGACGTACCTGAGACTGAGCAATTTACGAAAGAAAGATGTTTAACAGGCTCACAATGCCACACAACTAGAAAGGCCTCAGAATCATGGCAGAAGGCAAAAGCCACGCTTACATGGAGGTGGCAAAAGAGAGAATGAGAGAGCTTGTGCAGAGAGACCCTTGTTTTTAAAACAATTAGATCTCATAAGACTTATTCACTATCATGAGAACAACCCAAGAAAGATTCGCCCCCATAATTCAATTACCTCCCAGTAGGTTTCTCCAATAACATGTGGATATTAAGGGAGTTAGAATTCAAGATGAGATTTTGGTGGGGACAAAGTCAAACCATATCATTCCAGTCCTGGCCCCTCCCAAATCTCATGTCTTCATATTTTAAAACCAATCATGCCTTCCAAACAGTCTCCAAACGTCTTAACTCATTTCAGCATTAACTCAAAAAGCCCACAGTCCAAACTCTCATCTGAGACAAAGTAAGTGCCATCTGCCTATGAGCCTGTAAAATCAAAAGCAAGTTAGTTACTTCCAGATATGATGGGGGTAAAGGCACTGGGTGAATACAGCCATTCCAAATGGGGGAAAGTGGCCAAAATGAAGGGGATACAGACCCATGCAAGTCTGAAATCCAGCAAGGCAATCAAATCTTAAAACTTCAAAATGATCTACTTTGACTCCATGCCTCACATCCAGGTCATACTAATTCAAGAGGTGAGTTTGCATGGTCTTAGGTGCCTCTGCCCCTGAGGCTTTACAGGGGATTGCCTCCCTCCTGGCTGCCTTCATGGGCTGGGGTTAAATGTCTGTGGCTTTTCCAGGTGCACGGTGCAAGCTGTATGTGTATCTTCCATTCTGGGGTCTGGGGGATGGTGGCCACCTTCTCACAGCTCCTTTAGGTGGTGCTCCAGTAGGAACTCTGTGTGGGGACTCCCACCTCACATTTTCCTTCTCCACTGCCCTAGCAGAGTTTCTCCACAAGAGCCTCGCAGCTGCAGCAAACTTCTGCCTGAACATCCAGGTGTTTCCATACAGCCTCTGAAATCTAGGTGGAGGTTCCCAAACCTCAATTCTTGACTTCTGTGAACCTGCAGGCTCAACACCACACGGAAGCTGCCAAGGCTTGGGGCTTCCACAATCTGAAGCAACAGCCTAACCTATACCTTGGCATTTTTAGTCACAGCTGAAACATCTGAGACACAGGGCACCAAGTCCCTAGGCTGCACACAGCATGGGGTCCCTGGGTCCAACACACAAAACAATTTTTTCCTTCTAAACCTCCAGGCCTGTGATGGGAGGGGCTGCCCTAAAGACCTCTGACATGCCCTGGAGACATTTTCCCCAATGTCTTCGGGATTAACATTCAGCTCATTACTTATGCAAATTTCGGCAGCTGGCTTGAATTTCTCCTCAGAAAATAGGATTTTCTTTTCTATCACATTGTTAGTTTGCAAATTTTCCAAACTTTTATGCTCCATTTCCCTTTTAAAACTGAATGCTTTTAACAGCACCCAAAATCACCTCTTGATTGCTTTGTTGCTTAGAAATTTCTTCTGCCAGACACCCTAAATCATCTCTCTTAAGTTCAAAGTCCACAAATCTCTAGGACAGGGGTAAAATGCTGCCAATCATTTTGCTAAAACATAACAAGAGTCATCTTTGCTCCAGTTCCCAAGAAGTTCCTCATCTCTACCTGAAACCACCTCAGCCTGGACCTTATTGTTCATTCAACGATCAGCATTTTTGTCAAAGCCATTCAACAAGTCACTAGGAAATTCTGAACCTTCCCACACTTTTCTATCTTCTTCTGAGCCCTCCAAACTGTTCCAACCTCTGCTTGTTACCCATTTCCCAAGTTTCTTCCACATTTTTGGGTGTCATTTCAGCAAGATCCCACTCTACTGGTACCAATTTACTGTATTAGTCTGTTTTCGTGCTGCTGATAAAGATATATCTGAGCCGGGGCAATTTACAAAAAAAAAAAAAAAAGGTGTTTAATGGACTCACAATTCCACACAGCTAGAAAGGCTTCACAATCCTGGTGAAAAGTGAAAGGCACTCCTTACATGGTGGTGGCAAGAGAGAGACAACTCCCATTTTTAAAACCATCAGATCACGTGAGACTTATTCACTATCACAAGAACAGAGTGGGAAAGACCCGCCCCCATAATTTAATTACCTCTCACTGGGTTTCTTCCATGACGTGTAAATTGTGGGAATTACCATTCAAGATGAGATTCAGGTGAGGACACAGGCAAACCATATCAAGGGCCAAGGTACACAGACCATTGGCCTTAAATGGGCACAACTAAAGTTTGGTCAGCTGCATACAATAGAGCAGGAGGGGAGGTCAAGAGAGTTAATAACGGTATAGTTATTGTGCCAAAACATGGAATCTAACTGGGATAAAAAGGACAGTGGGAGGTTGTAAATAGGAAAAATGTGGTGGGGTCAGTAGATGAGCATTTAAGAAGAAGAATGACTGAAGTGAGAGTACTAGAGTTAGAAGTTAGCTAGCTAAGAGGTGAAGTCAGAGAAGGCAATGGCTGGAAATGGTGCCATTATTAATAGTAACACCATGTCTGGGTATAACTATGTACAAGAGTCAGGAAGGCATGGCAAGATAGAGAGAAGAAAGAGATTCTTGTGGCTAAGAAAGTCAGGCAATGAATAATTTAGCATAGCAACAGAGTAAGAGGAAGGAACGAAGGAGGAAAGGAAGGGGCTGAAGAGGCTGAGCAATGACTTCAGCTATACTGGCTCTCCTCTGTGTATAAATGCTTTTTTTCTCATCAAAAGGACTAAAGGCTATGATGAAAACTCAACAAGGCAATAAGATTGGCCCTAGGAGGCTGAAATAGAAGAAATAAAATATTTGGTAAAATACTCATGGGCACTATTGCTTTCTAAATGTACAAATGGATGTAATTTGCACTTTAAGGAAGCAGAGAAGGAGGAAAGAACAAAACTTCCTAAAGCACAAAGCTGCTCTTCTCCACTGCTAAGTCTGGGATGAACCTGGGCTGGAAGATGGCTAAATCATATACTGTCCCCAGCCTATATCTATTATGGCCCATTTGCTGTTAATTTCTTGCATATTGATTACTGCTCATATCTAAAATCTTTACATTGTCAAGATGCAAAAATAAAGATTAAAAACTTGCTAAATTTTTTAGGGGCTGGCAAAATAGAATGAGTGACATAAAGAACAGGAACTAAGTAAAGAGAAAGATAGGGTAGGGATATTTTGGTTAAGGAAATAATTTCCTATAACAAAAAAATTGACTATTAATTTCATGTGTTTTAAGTGACATAATGAGACCTTTTATATTTATGTTGAACAAATTAGTTTTCCAAATGTAAAAGTCACTCATTTCGATAGTTAAATTTCCTTGCTTTTTGCAATTATCAGGGCAATGCATGTGGAAAACAAGAAATGATAAAGTCCCGATATGGTAATGTAATATGTTATAACATATTACAGAAAACTAAAGAAAGAATTCTCTTGGGAAAGTCAATAAACAAGCAGCTTAATGAATTGAATATTATGCTTGTGTTACTATCTAGGCAAATTTTTTTTAATTTGGAAAAGGGAAAATTAGCTCGAAAGACAGTTTATTTTCTAAAGATGATTTAACTCCACAATTGCCAAATAATTAAGTTTATAGTGATACATGCTTACTCAAATTTTCTTAAAGCTGGAGGAGCTCACCATTTGCCCTCTACATCATTTATAATAAGAATGGTTATTTCAGAATCAGAATGACCAAAGCCTTCCTGCCAGATGCTACCAGGCTCATCTCCTCACTCCTGGAGTTGAGAGGCAGGCTGTTGACCCTCGAGCCAATTCTTCCATGAGTTGCAAAGAACTCAACATCTTTAATACAGGTAATAGGTTGAGTCAAAGGATGTACACATTGTAACATCCATACCTAATTTTTCATGTAAGAACTTTAAAGGGAAATTTTTGAAAATGTATGTCAATAGTACTAGAAATATTATTTTCTCGGGGCATTAAGCCAGACATGAGCCAAATTTACCACAGCTCAATCAATACCCAATTTCAGCAAGCAACTGGCCACCTACTATGTGAAACAAATTGGGATGAAGTTCTTGTTCAAAAAAATCAGAGTTCACAATCTTCTAAACAAGAGGATAAAATCTAAGTAACTATAAAACTATGATTATAATAGATGAAAGACATTCTATGATGATATATTATCTTAACTGGTTGGCAGGTAAATCAATTTTATTGCTGGGTTCGAAAAACTAAATATACTAATAAATGTGAATTCAGTGTTGTAAGGACTGAATCCCATTCAAGCTGTGGTAGGTGAAGGGTATTTTAAGTTTATAGTCTCAAAGTATCTAAGTAAAGTCAGGCCTCCTGTAAATAAGAGCTGGACTTGAAAAGCCAGTCACTATCACACCCTCCATCACACAGCAGTCACATAAGCATTAGCTTAGTCTTTTTTTCCTCCGTTCCATTTCTCTCCATGACTGTGTATGGCCAAAAAGACAACAACTTCTAAGTTTGCATGAACTAATGGGTTTGGTGCCTACCACTGTTTATCTAAATCAAGCTCTCAGTATCTCAACTCTAAATTCCAGACATAGCATGGGTCAGACATCCATCCATGATCTAATCAATCAGCCATGGCATGAAGGATGAAGACATGTGATACACAGAGCTACCCCTCCCATGGATTAAAGGAAGCCAGAATCCCTAAGAGTATGCATAGAGAAAGTATCACTGGCATCTCTAACCACAAAGGCATTTATTCTTTATGGCCGCTTATTTTCCCATCTTTGCACTTGGACAGGTCCCAGCACACCACAACGTTTTTTAATAATTAGCCCATGGAGAGACACACAGTTTTACATTAGGTTGGAATTAGCTTTGGAATTAGCTTTGAAACTCTTGCTGGTGGCATGATATTCTTTCTACATCCTCTAAGTTATCTCAATGGAAAGTCAAATATCTCAACACTTCCCAAGTCAGCCTTCTTAAAAGCAAAAAATAAATAAATAAATAGTTTTGGTGCAAGCAGAAGAAATTACACACAGTTACTGTTACATGTATGTAGAATAAAAACAAATAGGTGTGCATTGGTAAGGTAGTGACTTCCTATATTCTTTGATTCTGACTATTTCTGCTTAGCTCCTGAGGTCAGTTTTGCTTCCTATCATTCTGATGTCTGCATTCTCTTTCAAGTACCAAATATTTCTACATCTCATCCAAGCTGACTTTCACTTGATTTCTGCTGTTCTTGACAGTTTCAAATCGAAGTCTTTCCTGATTTCCAGGCTGACACACAATCCCTGAGTTCTCCTTGAGCCATTCTTCATAAGACCCAGAGCCACTCTCCTCCACAGGGTCAGTCGATCAGCTTGTTCCCTTATTCATTATAGCTCCTATTCACTGGTGGCAGTAAACATTTTATTATCAACAATAATGCTGGAAGTAATTAAGTATCTGATTAGTGGTCTGGAGAGTAATTATAACAGGGGAAAATTCAAATCCTGTCTTTAATTTATTGGCAGTTGGTTTTATGAGGTCAACATCATCATGAATGGCTCTGAAAATATTTTGTTATAATAAATGTGAGCCACATCTTCTGCTCTTCTTCCTAAATATTCAAGTAACTAAAACCTTTAGACTGTTGGATCAAATGAGAGAATAACAAGATGAAAGATCCTTATCTCTAAATGGACCCAGATTATGGAGAAAGACATATCTGTGAGTAAATAATAAATATAGTATCAAGATATGGCAAATAAAGAAATAAGTTACTTTCATATGTCAAAGCAACACTATTATATGCAGCACTTCAAATAATCATGATTTAAAGTAGAGCAGAGTTCATTTATTCAAAAACCATTCATTAATGTCTACTTTATGCAGACAGTATGCAGGACAACTAAAAATTAAAGTTGCATCTCTGTGTGTGTACCATATTATCTAGATGGGATAACTCCTGAAGTTACTATCTTTCTATCTAGATGGGAAACCCCCTGAAGTTACTATCTTTCTTGTAACTTCTGTACTATTGTTCATCTCTTTGGTTGTTTTACTCATAAAATTTTCTTAACTATGTCTTTCAAATTTTGTGTTGACTTTTAATTTCTGATTCCATATTTTTTATTTCTAAGAAGTCTAGTTTGTTTACTCAATTTTCCTTTATTAGAACACCTTTTGTTGTTTTATTTATATGTTTTCCTTATCTGTTTGAGTATATTAATTATAATTTTCTTTCTTCTGCTTGATCAATTTTGCTACTAAGAGATGCCCATTACATTTTCAACTCCAGAATTTCTGCTTGATTCTTTTTAATGATTTCAATTTCTTTGTTAAATTTATGTAATAGGATTCTGAATTCCTTCTCTATGTCATCTTGAATATGAGTTTTCTCAAAACAACTATTTTGATTTCTCTCTCTGAAAGGTTATATATCTCTGTCTCTCTGAGATTGGTCCTTTGTACCTTATTTAGTTTATTTGGCAAGGTCAAGTGTTTCTAGATAGTCCTGATGCTGTTAGATGTTGGCTGGTGTCTGGTCATTGAAGAGTTAGGCATTTATTGCAGTCTTCACACTCTGAGCTTGTTTGTACCTGTCCTTCTTGGGAAGGCTTTACAAGTATTCAAAAGGACTTTGGTGTTGTGATGTAAGACATATTTGCATTAGGAGGCACCCAAGACTAGTAATGCTATGATTCTTGCAGACTCATGGAGGTACTGCCTTGGCGGTCTTGGACAAAATCCAAAATTCTCTGGGTTACCAAGCAGGGACTGTTGTTCTTTTCCCTTATTTTCTCTCACACAAATGGAGTCTCCTTCTCTGTGCTGAGCTGCCTGGAGGTGGGAGAGAGGTGACACAAGCACTCCTGTGGCCACCATCACTGGGACTGAGCTGGATCAGACCGGAAGCCAACACAGCACTGAGCCTCACCCAAGGCCTACTATAACCACTACCTGGCTGCCGCCTATTTTGGCTCAAGAATCTGGGACGCCTCAACAGCAGGTAACAAAGCCAGCCAGGTTGATCTCCTCCCCTTCGGCACAGTGAGTTCCCCCTGGGCCCTAGGCAGGTCCAAAGATGCCATCCAGGAGCCAGGGACTGGAGTCAAACACCTTAGAACTCTACCAGGTGCTGTATTCTACTACACCTAAGTTGGCACTCAAACCATGAGACAAAGTCCTTCTCACTTTTCATTTCCCTTTGCACAGGCAGAGGAGCCTCTCACCATGCCCACCATAGCCACCACGACTACAGGCTCACAGAGAGTACTGCCAGGCTGCTGCCAATGTGCACTTAAAACCCAAGCCTTCTTCCAACAGCTTATGGTGAGTGCTGCCAGGCCTGGGACTCACCCTTCAGGGTAGTGGTCTTCCATCTGACCCAGGGCAGGCAAAATGCCATTCAAGATCCTTATCTGGACATGAGGACCCCAAGAGCCTATTTGGTGCTCTACTCTACTGCGGCCAAGTTGGTACCTAAGCTGCAGAATGAAAACCCCTTTATTTCTCTCTGTTTTTCTCAAGCAGAAGGAGTCTCCCACTGTAGATCACACCTAAAGCCAGCATGTCTCAGAGTCTCACTCAAGACCCATGAAATACTATCTGGGTGTCACTGCTGATAATTCAGTGTCCAGGGGCTCTTCAGTTAGCAAATGATGAATTCTATCAGGACTTGGTCTTTTCCTTCAAGGCAGCAGGTTCACTTGGAGCCCAGGCTGCATCTGGAAATGTCATACTGGAGTTAGGAACTGAAATGGGGACCTCACAACTCTGCCCAGTGCTCTATCCTACTGTGGCTGAGCTGGTATCCAAGTTGCAAGACAAAGTCCTCTTTCCTTTTCACTAGCCTCTCCTCAAGCAGAAGAAAAGAGTCACTTTCCCTGCTGTGAGCTGTGCTACCTGGGGTTGGGAGAAGGGTGGCATAAGCACTCCCTTAGCCACTCTGAGTGGTATCTCACTAGGTTGCATTCTCCCCAAGTCTGCTGGTTCTGAGCCCAGCACTAGGACTTACCTAGTACTTGCAGTCCTTGTAGCCTAGACTGCCGCTCAAGTTTTTTTAGAATCTCAGAACACTTTAGTCTATTGGAGATGAGACTTGCCAAAAGTCAAATTCTGACCCTTGCAATGGGTGATTCCTCTCTGACTAGGGTTGTTCTAAATGCTCTCTGTGTGGGTGTCCACTGAGTTCAGCCAGGTTTTGCTTTCAACTGTGACGGGGAAGCACTGAGTTCAGCACAAAGTCCCATAATCACGATGCTCTTCCTCTCTCAAGTGCACAGATTCTCTTTCCATGCCACAAGGCCATTGTGGGGGATATGGCAGAGGTGCGGTGCTGGCAATTCAAGACTGTCTCTCGTACCCTCTTCAGTACTTCATCCAGTGATATAAGTTAAAGAGAGGTACTGTGAGTGCTTGCCTGATTTTTGGTTCCTGAGAAGGTGATTTTGTGTGTAGATACTTGTTAAATTTGGTGTTCCTGCAGGAGGGGTTGACTGACGGAGGCTTCTATCCACCTGTCTTGCTCCACCCCACCTCCTATAATTTCCTAATTTTATCTTGTTCTTTACATTTTTTATTTGCCCAGCATTCTTAACCTTTTTCTCATCTAGAAAAAAAAAAAAGTGAGCTCACTGCCAATAGTCATTTAATTTGACATAAACATACTCTTTGAGCCTGAAGCAAATGTGACTAATTTTCATGTGAAAATAAAATATAAACTATTCTTCTTGGAGTTATTTCTAATCATCAAGATCGCCTATTTCAGAAAATTCAGACTCATTAAACAAATAGGCCAACAACTATTCAAGAATAATGTTAACATCAAATGTAGGAATGTTACATTTTTTAGGATTGGACATTTTCAGCAATCGAGGATTACTATATTTTGTAAATGGAAGTACCACCACTAAAAATCAGAATGCTATAAACAGAATGAAATATTTTATTTCCAAAGTTGATACACTAAAGCGATGCAAAAATAACAATAAAAGCAAAATCTTTCACAGCAAAGTTATCTTGGGGTAAATGCTGCCACCTCAAGCACTGCCAACAAGTATTTTCAGGACAAATGGAAAAAGGATTAATTTCTACTTGTTTGGTTTGGCATGTCAAAATGCTTCCTCAAATATCTGTTGATCCTTGATTATCTGCTCGCTTGAAGAGTGAGACACTAAAAGCCTGAGTAGATAGATGCTCTGTGTTTAGGTGGGACATGCTGACTGCTTCACTGAAGATGGATTTGATGGTGGCATTTCCCTGGGCCCCACAGCTCTCAAAATCTGTAGATGCTTTCTCTTGAATTGGTAAATTTCACCAAAGAAAAAGCCTTCAGCTCTTACCTGAGAGTCTACCAGTATCATCAGAGGTTATGTAGTGAATGACGGAAAGGCCATTTCATGGAACAATATAGAATTTTATTTAATATATTTATTTCCTGTGTAGTTCTCTGCTTTCAGTTATGTGGTTCAACATACCCAAAAATTAAGCCTCTAATTTCCTATCTGTATGGACAAGAGCATCAGCAAGTTTTGGGTGGATAGCAGAGGATCTGACTACTTTTATACAGACTTTCAACTAACCCTTATGTTTTAAGCCCTACCTGGACCCCTCTCCCTCTTTCCAGAAGTACATGAAATTCCTAAGCCTTTCTAGAGTTCTGTGGCAGGACTCAGCTGATCTCTGCATGTCTCTCATTCCTGACTGGGGTTTCAGATTCCTGTGGTCTCCTAAGTATGTTACTATTCATCTGGGTGATAGATTAAGGATGGCCCTAAATTTTTGGCCCCATTTGTATTACGGAGACTATCACATGACTAACAAAATAGGACACATGTGGAGCTGAGCCACATGTTAGACCCAGGCCTTAACAGACTGAACCCTCATTTCAGGAGCCCTGGGTTGCCAGGTACATAGTCCAACCACCCTACAGGTGAAGCCCTGACTGAGACTATATGGAGAGGGAAGGAGACCCTGCTGAGCACAGACTTCCAGCTGTTCCTGCCAAGGTGAGTGAGTAAAGCCATCATGAAGACTCCAGACCAGTGCAGCTGTCAGACAAATACCACTGAGTGACAACAGTCAATGCATACGGAATGAAAGAATCACGCAGCTGAGCCTTGCCCAAATTTTTGACCACAAAAATTATAAGGTATAATAAAATCGTTGTTTTAATCCAGTAACTTTTGGGATAGTTAATTACATAGCAATACATAACCAGGACAATCTGCTTTTCTCCTTCCAAATTATGTGGTTTTTTTCCCCTGTCCTGGTTTTTATGTTCTTGGGCTTATGACTTAAAAAAAATCTGTATTGTCATTTTAGGAAGCTTTTAGTGAAGGTGGTAGTGAATGCACATATACTATTCACCATGCTTAATGGGATGTTTCCTCATTTACTCTTTAGTCTCTTTTATATTGTGAACTTATAATTCATTTTTTATATTTCATTATTGGATTTTGTTAAATTTTCAAACCCAAAGAAAAAATTTTGAAGGTATAAGCTATCTCTTTCATCAATTATAATTCCACAAACCAAAGTCATTCTGATTAAATAATTACATTATTTCTGCTCTACCAACAGATTTGCAATATTAAGATTAAGCCAGATTTCTAATACAGTTTAGCCTTCATTATTCTTCCCAGAAAAGCTTATGATAGATAACAGCAATGAATTTAATGCCACATGTCAACTCATTTTACAGAACTAAAGATACTGTCCTTTTCTAAAACCTAGTTAAGGGAATGTCTAATCTCATCTTCTAGTCCTATTTCTGACAGGATTCATCAGTGCTCAAAAAACAGGATCAAATTAATGCTTTCTGGCATGCGTTAACCGTCAGTAAGGTCATTCATTAGTGTGTGAAATACTCTCAGCATTACAAATAGATAGAGATGCCACTCTGTCACTTCATCCCAATCATTCCTGCTTGCTACTCCAAGTTGTAATGCATGGTTCTATTCAGGAGTGTGGCATTAGGTGGGAATACAGCCAACAATAGGCACATAAGTGATATTTCCCCTGAAAGTCATCACTGCTATACCATATGACTAAACAGCAATTACGGTGATATAGAAATTTATGAGTCAGCAACGCCTGTCACTATGAGCTGGATCATAACAGAGAATCTGGAAGTGGGAGAAGCAGAAGGAAGGATAACTCTAGGTCTGTCTGTATTTGAAGGTAGGTGGTCAAAAGACATTAGTTCCTTGCCCCATTTTGTCCTCCTGTGGAACTATCTGATGAACAACATACATGAAGCAGGGAAACAGCAGTGATTTTGGAGGGTGTTCTGTAGTTCAGTGCTTCTCATATTTGCATGAGCATTCCAACCTCCTGAGAGCTTGCTAAAATGCAGATCTGATTCAGTAGGTCTCACTGGTGGTCGAGATGATGCATTTCTCTAACAAGATCCCAGTGATGCCAAGGCTGCTTGTCCACAGAACACACATTGAGAAGTAAGACTACAGTTAGATGTTTATGTATCTCTCTTTCTTCATTAAATTCAGGACATATTCACGTTCCCTACCACCACACTTAACAGTGCCCTAAAAATAAAATTCTCAATGATGTTCATGAAATAAATTGGCATGAGTAGTTACCCATGAAGAGGAAAATAGTCTAACTGGCTCCTTGAGGAAATGCTAAATATTTTTGAAATTCCATTTTCTATTATTGTTGTTTTAAATGTGCCTATATAACTGAAACAACTCAATAAAATATTCATTGATATCTACATTAGGATCTTTGTGCATGTAATATATAAAGAAAATCATAGTCCCTGCTCCCTGAAGGCTTATAATCCAGTTAGGAAGAAAATATATTATCTATGCAATACAGAATCTAAATATCAAATTTAAAGCAGTGTATTATAAGATCAATTGTCAAATGTTTGTTATACATGTTATGGAATATAAGTTTAAATAAGAAAGTGGTAAATTATGGCTAAGGAGATCTGGAAGAGTTTATAAGATAAATAAATAGATAGATAAATAGAGGGATGATAGATGATAGAGACAGATAATTGTACACAGGTGGATAATGGACTCTTTTCTCCAAGAGGCATGAGGCATTCTTGTGATGCATAGAAGAGAGCAAATAGACAGAATTTTTACATATTTTTATTACCCTGATCTGTGTGGCAATAGGCTCATTTATCCTATAGCATAGCTCCTAGCATAGTTTATGCCTCCTGTAAAATTAGTTACTATAATGTTCTACTGTAAGTATTATGCTTCCATTTTATATTAAACATCCCCTCAGTAATAAGGCAAATGTATATTTATCCCTCAGGGCTTCTAATTCAGTAGATAACATCATGTATTGCCCTTAAAATTAATCACATCCCAGAGAGTCTCAAAATGAACTTTAGCAAATAATGCAACTGTGATATAATTTGCATATGATATTTACAGAGTATTCAAAGCATCTATTTCCCCCAGCTCAGCACTTATCTCCTAAGTGGGATAGTACATACCTGAGAAGAACAAAGGTGAGGTGTGCTTTAGTAAGGTGTACTTACTAAAAATAAATAGATCTGAGACACTTCATCTTCTGTGACCACAGTAACAATATTTAAGCAGGTGGTAAGGCTCAAGTTAGATTTGTAGTTTTAGTTTAGGGCAGGACACACAGGTTATCCACAAAGATCAGATTTTCTCTTACTTGCCGTTTTATAACAGGAAGATGGAGCCATTTTAAATGATTGAAAAGAAAAGATGTGGTTAATATTAATCAAAATCATTGCTGCCCAAAATTCTTAAATACCAGAACTAACCAAAGTAAAAATATAAAGGAAAACCCACTATAAGTTTTCAGTGGCCTCTCCCATCCACATCCCAAACTCCTCTCCTGTCCCCCACCGTAAACACCCACAGCCTCCAGCTCTCCTCCTCTATCAAAATGTTGTCTTGGAACGAGGCATGCAACCAGCAAGTGATCTCTCTGTTCCTTTGTACTGTACTTCTCAAGGTAGAAGTATGGAAAATATGGAGCTCCTGCTGAAGAGGCCTGAGCCAGTGGACAGACAATGTTTAGAGTAAAAGTCATGTTGTACATTTAGAATGTCAACTCAACTGAAAGTAAGAGAAGACTTTCATATTCAAACACACAGGTAGGAGTAGAATTGACATCTTTTTAACTTTTATTTTAAGTTCAGGAGTACCACTGCAGGTTTGTTACATAGGTAAACTTGTGTCATGAGGTTTTTTGGTACAGATTATTTCATCACCCAGGTATTATGCCTAGTACCCACTAGTTGTTTGTCCTGATCTCTCCCTCCTCCCATCCTCTACTCTCCAAAATTCCCCAAAGTGTTATTGTTCCCCGCCGTGTGTCCATGTGAACCAAGAAGCCAATCTGCCATAGGCTGAGAGTCTATCTTGAAAATTTACTTAAGAATTGACATCTAAATTAATGTTCAAGATAGACACTCAGCCTATGGCAGATTGGTTTATTGGTCCATATCATCGCTACCTTCAACTCAGGTCCAGATGTACATATTTACCTTCCTCTACCCTAATGAGTAATTAGGGGGAAAAGTTTGAAAAGCATTTTATCCATATTTGTGCCATTTTTGGATATATGTTCATTTTTAGTCCAGTCCTCTTCCTTTCCAATAAGCCAACAGGCAGGCCTATATGGAAAGCTATAAAGGAAAGCTTTCTCTATAAAGGAAAGCTTCTCACCTTTTCTCTAAATGAGTATTCCTGAGGATAAGACACATTTTCCATGAATAACACTTATTGAAAGTGATTCGTTGTAGGATGTCAGAATTGTGGCAAATATTGATTCTGATCAGTCCTTCAAGAGGAGGTTCTCTCTGTTACCTCACCCTGTACCTAAAACTATTCATTTAGCCAATAAACTTTTAATGCCGATTTTCTATGAGCCAGGTGCTATAATCATTAGGAAACTTACATATGCTTGAAGTTGGAGATGGAGAAGATGAGTGAACCATCCATTGTAATATAGGAACAATCACAATTTATGGACATTTGAAAAGGTGGTAAAATGTGTCTTAAAAGTCAAAAGAATTTTAAAAAAATCAAAGCAGACCTAGGTATGATTTAGATATTAAAGTTAGCTGACAATTTTCACTAGGCCTCCCATTGTCTCAGTTATAAGCCAGCCTTATGGAAGACCGGGAAACACAGACCTCAACAGTACAACCAAGAGTAGGATATGGGTGAGGAGGAATCTGAGTGCAGATGGTTCTAAAACTAGCACAGGAATCACATAGAATAAAGACTACAGAGATGTCACTAAGCTTGATGAGTATGAAGTCAGTGATGACCATTCTTTGAGATAATTAAGAAGTACTTAAGAATGCAGGTTAAGGGACTGTGAAGGTCAAAATTTTTTGTGCCAAAAAAATTTTAGTGTATATTGCTTTATTTTTAGAACTACCCTCATCCAGTTTTGAGGCCTCAATTGTTTCTGTAAGATTAACTCAGGCTATTTCAGATTAGTCTTTGGGAGGTATACTCTCAGGGACTGCTTATTTAGATTCTCCCTTTTCTGCATAATCTACATTCTTGAGGAGCTTACTTATCATCATGTCGCCAATATAAGACATATCTGATGTACTCCTGTCCCTGTTCTTTAGATCTTTATCACCTCCTTGGAAACAACCCTCATTTCACATGATTCCCTATGTCTCCTATACATGTATCTGCTAAAATATGACTATTTAAATAGTATCTCTGGCATCTTTGGGCCTCACACTCTGCCCTCCTTGTCCTAACCACAGGGTACCTTAGATTACCTTATTCTCTTTGGAAGCCTGATAATGTCAGGCTGCTTTCTCAGTATCACACTTAAATGGGCTTCAGCCTTGAGGCTTGGGCACCTTCCTCAGCTAGGTCTAATCTACCACCATGACAGTGCCATGTTGTTTTGGTACCATGCGTCACAGGAGAAGGTGCTTAAAATTTTCCTGGGATTCATCCAGAAACAAAACACTCTCGTTTTATCCATCACTCTCTCTTCCTCTCCCTCTCAAACTAGTAACAGAGGGTTTTATATCTAACAAGAACTGCCCCTACATCATTTCTCCTGAGAGAAAAGAAGAGTCTGTGCAAAATATATACACCAGACAACTTCAAACTTGAGTAGAACCTCCACTTCTTCCTGGAGAAATAAAGGAGAAAATGATACCACTACAATATAAACTCAATTACAAAAAAAAATGAGAATGTGAAATGGAATTTGTATGAAATATTATCTTTTAGCACTTGGAAATCTCATATGGTAGGTTATGTCCAGGTCTGCTATAGACCTGAAACACAACAAAAAATAGAACATAGACATATGCAACTGTGGAACAGGTAGGAAGAACTTCACTGGTTGTACATGGACCACTGATAGTCCAGGTCCCCACCCTCAGACTAATTACTTAAAAGGCAATATTTGATCACAGAACCTATAGATGGCAGCTCACTGAGGAACAAGAGAGGCATCGGGTAACTGCACACATTCACTGGTAAATTTTCTGGTGGACATAATTTACATAGTTGTTTGCTATGCAACCAAAGCAGAAATAAGCTTAAACCATTTCCAGTTCACTATTCTCACCAGTCTTCAGCAGAGACCAAACTTCACAGCCTCACCTAGCTTCTCCCTCCTCCTCTGCTGCTCTTTTCTTGCTTTTCTACTCCATCCTCACTTTGCAGTTTAGCTTTCTTTTCTCCTTAAAACTTTGCCTTGTCAAATAAGAATTTTTTCTTGAACTGTATTTTCAAATTTCCTTACTGGCCTATTATGGTATGACTATTATAATTCATTCCCTATGATTGCTGTAACCACAAACTTGACAACTCAGAGCAATATAAATTTATTCTCTTACAGTTTTAGAAACCAGAAGAGACTGGTTACTTCTGGTTATTGTTAGTCTAGTATTTTCCTTCCCTTTCATAGTGGTGTTAACATTCACCATATAATTCACCATATTCATAATGTAGTACCATGCATAATTGAAGAAGGGACTTAAAATTTTCCTTGGATTCACCCAGAAACAAAATACTTGTTTTATCCATTGCCATCTCTATTCATAACTGTGAATTATATTGTGAATGTTAACACTGCCATGAAAGTGAAGGAAAATACTAGAATAACAATAAGAAAAAGAACTTCTGTAATAAAGACAATCATTCAAACATTCAGTTTTTAAAAACAAGTTTGATTATTTCAACAAGGGCTTTAGAGTGAATATATTTAAAGAGCTTTATAAACTTCATTATGTATGTCAAAACACCCAAGTTACAGGGTTTTATTAAAGTCATTTTTCCTTTTACTATTAAAAAAATCTAAGCTCATTTATAAAAGGATTAATGCAACACTTTCTATGTATACAAGGTGTGCTTTAAGTAAAACCATGGAGAAATAACAGTAGGCCAATATACACCATTTAGGGTTAAAAATAATTGCCTTTTTCTTTCATTTTTTCATTTTAATATAAAAATCCGGTGTATATTGTCAACGTAAACATTAAAAAGTAGCAAGAAAAAGTAAGAAAGGCAAGCTGCCACATGCAGCACCTCATTAGGATGTGTCTGGAGTCTTGGAAGCTTGACTACCTTACATTCTCCTACAAATGGACCTTGAGAGCTTATTTGGAGGTTCTAGAAGTGGGGCACAGCTACCCGTATACCCTTGACTGAAGACCAATCCTCCTCTATTGGGGATGGTCATCCTCTTTGATGGAGTGCACAGCTTTGGTAGGGACACACATGGAGTGGTGAGGGAGGAAGGGGACATCTGCCTAGCCAGCCAGATCAGCCAAATAAACACTGCAAGCAATGGGGTGAAAGATGTTGCAGCCAGATTGCCCTCACATCCAGAAAAAAATTTTGAATGTCATTCAAAGACGTATTTCAGAAAATGTTGTGTACTTTTAGGCAGTCATGTTTTGCTCTTTAATTTATATCTTTATTCTTATACTGGGTCAGCTTGCCAGCAAAATGTAGGTACAAACTTTCATAGCAGTATCTTTCATAGCAATATTATCCATGCTCCTAAGAGGCATAAATATGTCCCCTTCTAGAAACATGTCTGGCATTGTGAATAAGTTTCATCTCTAGAGTCACAGTGCTATATAACCTTTAGCCCCTCTTTGCTCCAGTTTCTTCATCTATAAAATAAGGATGGTGCTGAAATCTTAAGGTAGTTAGTACTTAGAATAGTACTAGGTAAATTATAAACTCTAATAAATCTTAACTATTGTCACTATCTCTGCTTTTTATTCACTGTTAGTTTTTAAAAATAAGAAAACTCTGGAATGACTATAAACTATTGATCTGAAAATAAATGACAGTGAATCCATTTACAGTGCATGCACTCAACAAATTCAATGGCAAAAACAGACTACCTTAGTAAGAGACACAGATCAATGAAACAAAATAGATGACACAAATATGCTTAGATGACAAAGATACAAAAACATTTTCACAAAAGGATAGCCTTTTCAACAAATAGTGCTGGAGCAATTGAACATCCATAAGCAAAATAAATCAAGAAACAATCTAAATCTTACGCCTAATACAAAAATGAACTCAAAATCGACCATAGCCTTTAATATAAAATCTGAAACTATAAAGTTTCTAGAAAAAAAAATACACAGGAGTAATGCTTTGGGATCTAGAGCTAGACAGAGTTATCAGAATTGATGCCAAAAGTCCAATTCCTAAAAAGAAAATCTTTTAAATTCAACCTCATCAAAATTAAAAAAAAAAAAAAAAGTTTCTGTGAAAGTTCATTGGAAGAGAATGTAAAGAAAAGATACAAACTAGGAGAAAATATTTGCAGATTAGCTTATCTAACAACAGACTATTACATAGACTATATAAAGAATGGGCAAAACTCAACAGTAAAAAAACCAAACTACCCAATTAGAAAATGGACAAAGGATATGAAGAGACAATTCACTAAAGAGCACACACAGATGGCAATTAAGCACGTGAAAAGATGTTCAACATCATTATCAACTAGGGAAAGCCACAGTGAGATTTCAGTATACACCTATCAGAATGGCTAAGATTAAAAAGTGAAAACACCAAAGGCTACCAAGGCTGTGGAAAAGCTGGATCACGCATACATTCCTGGTGGGGCTGTAACATGATACAACCACTATGGAAAATAATTTAGCAGTTTCTTATAAAGCTAAACACTCAATTGCAATATGATCAACTGATATAGTTTGGCTGAAGTTAAACACTCAATTGCAATACAACCCAACCTACATGGTTTGGCTGTGTCCCCACCCAAAGCTCATCTTGACAGTAGCTCCGATAATTCCCACATGTTGTGGGAGACAGTTGAATCACAGGGGTGGTTTCCCCATACTGTTCTTGTAGTAATGAATAAGTCTCACAAGATCTGACGGTTTTATAAGAAGTTTCCCCTTTTGCTTGGCTCTCATTCTCTCTTGTCTGCTGTCATGTAAGACATGCCTTTTGCCCTCTGCCATGATTGTGAGGCCTCCCCAGCCATGTGGAACTGTGGGTCCTTTAAACCTCTTTTCCTTCATAAATTATCGAGTCTCAGGTATGTCTTTATTAACAGTGTAAAAATAAACTAATACACCAACAATTATACTTTGGGGCATTTATGCCAGAGAAGTGAAAATTTACATTCACACAAAATCCTGGTCATGAATGTTCTTAACAGTTTTATTCACAAAAGCCAAAACTGGCATTAGTCCTAATATCCTTTACCAAGTGAATGATTACACAAATTGTGGTACATTCACATTATGGTATATTACTCAGCAGTATAAAGAAATAAATTATTAATACGCGTAACAACCTAGATGATTCTCCAAAGATTTATATATGTGAAAAAAGCCAATTTCAGAAGGCTACATTCTGTATGATTTCAACTATATAATATTCTGGAAAAGGGAAAACTATGGAAACAATAAAAAGGTTAGTAGTTGAAGGGGTTGTTAGGGCAAGAAAGGGATAGTTGGAATACAGATATTTAGGACAGTGAAACTATTTTGTATGCTACCATAAAATGTGGGTACATTTCATTATACATTTGCCAAGCTCTATAGTATATACATACAACAAGAGTGAACCTAATGTAAACTATGGACTTTGGTTAATAATGATGTGTCAATATAGGCTTCTACATTCATAGACTGTGATGAAGGTAGTACTGTGGTTCAGGATGTTGATAGCAGGGGAGGATGTGCGTGGAGGTTGGGCAACAGAGGTTATATGGGAGCTCTCTATACTTTCTACTTAATATTGCTGTAAACCGAAAACACTCAAAAAATAAAGTTTATCAAGAAAAGTTTACACTTTTTATGATTCCATGTATATAACATTGTTGAAATGACAAAAGCATGGAAAAGAGGAACAAATTAGTGATTACTTAAAGATTGTTTTGGAGAAGTGGGGAGATAGGTATGATTACAAAAAAAGCAACAGGAGAGAGCTTTGTGGTGTTGGAACTGTTCAGTATCTTGACTGCACTGGTGGACATGTAAACCTACAAGAAGATAAAACTGCATAAAAATAATCCCCCCACACACACACGAATACATGTAAAACTGGGGAAATCTGAATGAGACTGGTGGATTAATTTAATGTCAATATCCCGTTTGTTAATACACTAGAGTTGTTACCATTGGGGAAATGGAGCAAAGTGTACAAGAGATCACTCTGTATCATTTATTGCAACTGAATGTGAATCTATGATTTTCTCAATTTTTAAAAATATACTACCTTAAATTCTCCAGCAGATTTTAATCCATTTTGAGTTTATTTTTGTATACAGTGTAAAATAAATGTCCAATTTTATTTTTCTACTTTCCCAACATTGTTTACTAAAGAGACTATTCTTTCCCTTTCGTGTGTTCTTGGCACCTTTGTCAAAGGTTAAATAAATGTAAACACACAGATTTATTTCTGGGCCCCCTATTTTGTTCCTTTGTTCTATATGTCTGCTTTTATGGTAGTACCATATTGTTTTGATTAGTATAGCTTTTTAGTATATTTTGAAATCAAGTAATATGATGCCTTCAGCTTCATTCCTCATGCTTAAGGTTGCTTTGGCTATTTGGCATCTTTAATTTATTTGGTTCCATATAAATTTTAGAAATTTCTTTCATTTCTGTAAAAAATGCTATTGGAGTTTTGACAGGGATTACATTCAATCTGTAGACTGCTTTTCTCCAGCAGGTTTTAAAAATGGTAAGATAAATTTGCGATAGCTTTCTTAATTTTACTGCAGTTACAGTCAATATTGACCCTGCAGATAAAGTCATCAGTACATGAAAATGAGATGTTTCTACTCTTAGAGGACAGAAAGCTATACCAGCTTTGGAAGTTGCCTGGTGTCCCAGAAGCTGAGACTTGCCTCACCTCACCCTGTGAGGTTGTTCAGCTTCTCTTCCAGAGATCAAAGGAACCTAAGTTACACAGTCAGGTCCTACCAGTATTTGGTGGCTCGCAAGCTTTGTTGATGTCACTGAAACATCTATGAAAATGATCTGCTTAACTAGGTTAAAACAGCAACTTATGTTCCAGAAGGGAAAAAAATGCTATGGAAAATTATATTATAATGATGCAGCCAGACACCAACAATGGCATGAAGCAGGAGGCAAAGAAAATTGGAAATAGCTATAAAGAGAATTTTCTTCTTTTCAGCAACCAAGGGGGTGCACATCTGGCATTCTGTCAGAAATTAAACGAGAATCAAGCTGGATGCCTCTAAAGTAGTCACTGTGCTTAAAACTGAATTTCATTTGAACCATAAAATTGCATTTGCTCTCTAAAGTGTAAAATGCTAAATATTTTGGTGGGATTTAATTGACCCCATTTGACAAGAAGTATCAGACTCTGATACCAATAGAAGGAAAATTTTGAATATTAAACCAATAAACATCAAAGAGTCAGAGCATTAATGAAAGACCAGGTGTGGATCAAGGGAGAGAAAGAGAGACTGGTTCACTGTCCGTTTTGGATTTTCATTTTCCTATGTTTTCTTTCCCCTTTTTCTTCTCCTTCCCCTCCACATCCTCTATTCTATATTTTTACTTTAAGATTCCTCATTCAGCCAGATCTCCCAAGTTTTTCCTGAGTGGTTCATCTCTGGGCTTAGGACATGTCTAAATTTTCTGACAGATTTTTGACAGACTTAGGGGAAAGAAATAGAAGAGGAAAGTATGGAAATCTATTTGCATTCAGGACTGAGAAGCAAGCCCCTTGGGAAGGAATATATGAAAGGAATATAAATGATTTGACTCAACAACAAAATCATCATCATCAGCATGGAGAAAGCACAGTGTTTCTCATTACCCATCTGTCTTGACCTATGGACTCATATCTCAGTCGTAACAGTGAGTTGAGTGAGTGTGTGTGTGTGTGTGTCTGTGTGTGCATGTACATATTTTTATATATGATATTTTCACTAAAAACCTCTGAAGTCCGGACAGCACCATTGTGGTAACCACATAACAAAAGAAAACCCAAAGTAGGAGAGAGAAAAAGACACTCTCCCTACCTTTTCTGGGGAAAGTTGAGTATGGCTGAGAATCCCAAAGTGTGCTGAAGCCTCATATAGTGATACTGCCTTAGAACATCCAAGGGCGGTATTAGTTCTTAGTGTTTGTGCCTAATAGGAGGCTGTGGATACCAGATACAACTAGCAAAATGCCTTTGCATATAAGTAATAGTTTAAAGGGATATATATGAGTGGTAATGGAAATCACAAAATAGCAGGTAGTAAAAAATAGTGCAGGTGGAAATAACATAACAAGGAAAAAAAAAATATATATATATATATATATAATCTACTGTAATTAATGTAAGTACATTTTTGTCTATAAAGCTAGTGTAGCTCAGGGAAATACAAGTCTTTTTTAATTTTATTTTATTGCATTTTAGGTTTGGGGGTACATGTGAAGAACATGCAAGATTGTTGCATAGGTACACATGTGGCAGTGTGAGTTGCTGCCTTCTTCCCCATCACCTATATCTGGCATTTCTCCCCATGCTATCTCTCCCCAACTCCCCACCCCCCACTGACCTTCCTCTATGTCCCCACAAAAGGCCTCAGTGTGCAGTGCGCCCCTTCCTGTGTCCATGTGTTCTCATTGTTCAACACTCGCCTATGAGTGAGAACATGCAGTGTATGACCTTCTGCTCTTGTGTCAGTTTGCTGAGAATGATGGTTTCCAGGTTCATCCATGTCCCTACAAAGAACACAAACTCATCGTTTTTGATGGCTGCATAATATTCCATGGTGTATATGTGCCACATTTTCCCTGTCCAGTCTATCATCAATGGGCATTTGGCTTGGTTCCAAGTCTTTGCTATTGTAAACAGTGCTGCAATGAATATTCGTGTGCACGTGTCCTTATAGTAGAATGATTTATAATCCCTTGGATATATACCCAGTAATGGGATTGCTGGGTCAAATGGAATTTCTAATTCTTAGGTCTTTGAGGAATCACCACACTGTCTTCCACAATGGTTGAACTAATTTACACTCCCACCAACAGTGTAAAAATGTTCATATTCCTCCACATCCTGTCCAGCATCTGTTGTCTCTAGATTTTTTAATGATCGCCATTCTAACTGGCATGAGATGGTATCTCAATGTAGTTTTGATTTGCATTTCTCTTATGACCGGAGATGATGAGCATTTTTTCATATGTTTCTTGGCCTGATGTATGTCTTCTTTTGTAAAGTATCTGTTCATATCCATTGCCTACTTTTGAATGAGCTTGTTTTTTTCTTGTAAGTCTGTTTTTGTTCTTTGTAAATTCTGGATATCAGCCCTTTGTCAGATGGGTAAACTGCAAAAAATTTTTCCCATTCTGTTGGTTGCCGATTCACTCTAATGACTGTTTCTTTTGCCATGCAGAAGCTGTGGAGTTTGATTAGGTCCCATATGTCTATTTTGGCTTTTGTTGCCAATGCTTTTGATGTTTTGGTCATGAAGTCCTTGCCTACACCTATGTCCTCAATAGTTTTGCCTAGATTTTCTTCTAGGATTTTGATGGTGTTAGGTCTTGTGTTTAAGTCATTAATCCATCTGGAGTTAATTTTACTGTAAGGTGTCAGGAAGGGGTCCAGTTTCTGCTTTCTGCACATGGCTAGCCAGTTTCTCAACACCATTTATTAAACAGGGAATCATTTTCCATTGCTTGTTTTTGTCAGGTTTGTGAAAGATCAGATGGTTGTAGATATGTTGTGCTGCCTCTGAGGCCTCTGTTCTGTTCCATTGGTCTATATCTCTGTTTTGGTACCAGTACCATGCTGTTTTGGTTACTGTAGCCTTGTAGTATAGTTTGAAGTCCTGTAGTGTGATGCCTCCCACTTTGTTCTTTTTGCTTAGAATTGACTTGGCTATGTGCGCACTCTTTTGGTTCCATATGAAGTTTAAGGTATTTATTTCCAGTTCTGTGAAGAAGGTCATTGGTAGCTTGATGGGGATGGCATTGAATCTTACATTACTTTGGGCGGTATGGCCATTTTCATGATATTGATTCTTCCTAACCATGAACATGGAATGTTTCTCCATCTATTTGTGTCCACTCTTATTTCGTTGAGAAGTGGCTTGTAGTTCTTCCTCCTTTCCTATTTGAATACCATTTATTTCTTTTTCTTGCCTGATTGCTCTGGCAAGAACTTCCAGTACTATATTGAATAGGAGTGGTGAGAGAGGGCATCCTTGTCTAGTGCCAGATTTCAAAGGGAATGCTTCCAGTTTTGGCCATTCAGTATGATATTGGCTGTTGGTTTGTTGTAAATTGCTTTTATTATTTTGAGATACATTCCATCAATACCTAGTTTATTGAGGGTTTTTAGCATAAAGGGCTGTTGAATTTTGTCAAAGACCTTCCCTGCATCAATTGAGATAATCATGTGGTTTTTGTCTTTGGTTCCATTTATGTGGTGAATTATGTTTATAGACTTGCGTATGTTGAACCATCCTTGCATCCCCAGGATGAAGCCTACTTGTTCATGGTAGTTAAGCTTTTTGATGCGCTGTTGCAATCGGCTAGCCAGTATGTTATTGAAGATTTTTGCGACTATGTTCATCATGGATATTGGCCTGAAGTTTTCTTTTCTTGTTGAGTCTCTGCCGGGTTTTGGTATCAGGATGATGTTGGTCTCATAAAATGATTTGGGAAGGATTCCTGCTTTTTGGATTGTTTGGAATAGTTTCAAAAGGAATGGTACCAGCTCCTCTTTGTATGCCTGGTAGAATTTGGCTCTGAACCCATCTGGACCTGGGCATTTTTTGGGTGGCAGGCTCTTAATTGCTGCCTCAACTTCAGACTTTGTTATGGGTCTGTTTAGAGTGTCGGCTTCTTCCTGGATTAGGCTTGGGAGGAGGCAAGTGTCCAGGAATTTATCCATTTCTTCCAGGTTTACTAGTTTATGTGAATAGAGTTGTTTGTAATAATCTCTGCTGGTGGTTTGAATTTCTGTGGAATCTGTGGTGATATCCCCTTTATCATTTTTTATTGCATCAATTTGGTTATTCTCTCTTTTCTTTTTTATTAATCTGGCTAGTGGTCTATTTTGTTGACCTTTTCAAAAAACCAGCTACTGGATTTAGTGATTTTTTGAAGGTTTTTTTGTGTCTCTATCTTCTTCAGTTCTGCTCTGCTCTTAGCTATTTCTTGTCTTTGCGAGGTTTTGAGTTTTTTTGATCTTGCTCCTCTAGCTCTTTCAGTTTTGACAATAGGGTGTCAATTTTTTATCTCTCCTTGCTTCTCATGTGGGCACTTATTGCTATGTATTTTCCTCTAGAGACTGCTTTAAATGTGTCCCAGAGATTCTGGTATGTTGTGACTTCATTCTCGTTGGTTTTGAAGAACATCTTTATTTCTGCCTTCATTTCATTGTTTATTCAGTCAACATTCAAGAGCAAGTTGTTCAGTTTCCATGAAGCTGTGTGGTTCTGAGTTAGTTTTTGAATTCTGAGTTCTAACTTGATTGCACTGTGGTCTAAGAGACTTTTTCTTATGATTTCCATCTTTTGCATTTGCTGAGGAGTGATTTACTCCCAATTATGTGGTCAATTTTAGAGTACGTGTGATTTGGTGCTGAGAAGAATGTATATTCTGTGGATTTGGGGTGGAGAGTTCTGTAAATGTCTGTTAGGTTTGCTTGGTCCAGGTCTGAGTTCAAGTCCTGGATATCCTTGTTAATTTTCTGTCTGGTTGATCTCTCTAATATTGACAATGGGGTGTTAAAGTCTCCCATTATAATTGTGTGGGAGTCTAAGTCTCTTTGTAAGTCATTAAGAACTTGCCTTATGTATCTGGGTGCTCCTGTATTGTGTGTGTACATATTTAGGATCATTAGCTCTTCTTGTTACATTGATCCTTTAACGTTATGTAATGTCCTTCTTTGTCTCTTTTGATCTTTGTTGCTTTAAAGTCTATTTTATCAGAGATGATAATTGCAACTCCTGCTTTTTTTGCTTTCCATTTGCTTGGTAAATCTTCCTCCATCTCTTTATTTTGAGCCTTTGTGTATCCTTGCATGTGAGATGGGTTTCTTGGATACAGCACACCGATGGGTTTTGGCTTTTTTATCCAATTTGCCAGTCTGTGTCTTTTGACTGGGGCATTTAGTCCATTTATATTTAGGGTTAATATTGTTATGTATGAATTTGATACTGCCATTTTGGTGCTAGCAGACTGTTTTGTCCGTTAGTTGATGCAGATTCTTCATTGTGTTGATGCTGTTTACCATTTGGCATGTTTTTGGAGTGGCTGGTACTGGTTGTTCCTTTATATGTGTAGAGCCTCTTTCAGGAGCTCTTGTAAAGCAGGCCTGGTGGTGACAAAATCTCTGAGTACTTGCTTGTTGGCAAAGGATTTTATTTTTCCTTCACTTATGAAGCTTAGTTTGGCTGGATAGGAGATTCTGGGCTGAAAGTTCTTTTCTTTAAGGTTGTTGAATATTGGCCCTCACTCTCTCTGGCTTGTAGGGTTTCTGCTGAGAAATCTGCTGTGAGTCTGATGGGCTTCCCTTTGTGGGTAACCCGACCTTTCCTTTCAGTTGCCCTTAGCATTTTCTCCTTCATTTCAACCCTGGTGATTCTGACGATTATGTGCCTTGTGGTTGCTCTTCGTGAGGAATATCTTTGTGGTTTTCTCTGTACTTCCTGGACTTGAACATTGGCCTGCCTTGCTAGGTTGGGGAAGTTTTCCTGGTTAATATCCTGAAGAGTATTTTCCTTCTTGGATTCATTCTCTTTGTCGCATTCAGGTACACCTATCAGATGTAGATTAGGTCTTTTCACATAGTCCCACATTTCTTGGAGACTTTGTTCATTCCTTTTTACCCTTTTTTCTCTCTCTTGCCTCCTCGTTTTATTTCATTGAGTTGATCTTCGACCT
>NW_016107379.1:5223438-5249115 GCF_001604975.1 Cebus imitator | reverse complement strand
TTCACTTATATTCCTTTCTAACTTGTCCATTCTCGTTAGCATTTCGTCAAATCTTTTTTCAAGGGTTTTAGTTTCTTTGCATTTGGTTAGAACATGTTCTTTTAGATCACAGAAGTTTCTTACAACTCATCTTCTGAAGTCTGATTCTGTCATTTCATCACACTCATTCTCCATCCAACCTTGTTTCCTTGCTGGTGTGGAGTTGTGATCCCTTGTAGGAGGAGAGGTGTTCTGGTTTCGGGTGTTTTCATCATTTTTGTGCTGGTTTCTTCCCATCTTTATGGATTTATCTACCTGTCGTCACTGTAGTTGCTGACTTTCAGATTGGGTCTCTGAGTGGATGCTCTGTTTGTTGATGATGAGGTTATTTCTGTTTCTTAGTTTTCCTTCTAACAGTCTGGCCCCTCTGCTATAGGACCGCTGAGGTCCACTCTAGGCCCTGCTTGCCTGGGGATCACCTGCAGCAGCTGCAGAACAGTAAGGGTTGCTACCAGTTTCTTCTTCTGCTATCTTTGTCCCAGAAGGATACCCGCCAAATGTCAGTCTGATCTCTCCTTTATGAGGTGGCTCTTTGGATATACAGGGGTCAGGGAGCTGCTTGAGGAGACAGTCTGTCCTTTATAGGAGCTCAAGTGCTGAGCTGTGAGCTCCATTGTTCATTCAGAGCTGCTGGGCAGTTACATTTAGGTCTGCTGCAGCAGAACCTTAAACCACATTTTGCTCCCAGGTGCTCTGTCCCATGGACTTAGGGCTTTATTTATGAGTTTCCATTGTGCTGCTGCCTTTTTTTTTCAGGGCTTCCCTGCCCAGCAAGGAGGCAACCTAGTCACTGTCTGCCTGCAGAGGCTTTGCTGAGCTGCTGTGGGCTCCACCCAGCTGCCATGTGAACTTCCCTGCAGTCTTGTTTATATGTATGTAGATATAACTCCCTCTGCAATCGTGGCCTGCCTCTTTATTGGCTGACTCTCTCTGTAATGGCAGGTTGCCTTGGCAATGGAGGGTTGCCTTGGCAATGGCAGGCAGCCTCAGCAATGGCGGGTTGCCTTGGCAATGGCAGGCTGCCTCAGGAACGGCGGACTACCTCTGTAGTGGTGAAGTGCCTCGGTAATAGCGGATGCCCCTCCCCCGCAGAACTGGACCGTCCTGGGTTCAGCTGTGCTTGCTGTGAAACTCTCAATCCAGATAGTTTCTGATTGCTGTTCTTTTGTGGGGTGGGACCAGCCGAGCCTGATCACCTGGCTCACTGCCTCAGAGCTTTTTTTTTTTCTTTCTTAGTTGAACAGTCACCTCTATCCCAGTCACCTGTTGAAGGGGTGCCGGGATCTGCATGATTTCCGAGGCAGCGACTCACTGCGCCGGCTTCAACAGCAGCGCTGAGATTCGTGGAGCTTTTTGCCTGGCTCCCTGTTCAGTTCCCTCTTTAATCAGATGAATGGGTGACTTCCTGGGTCTCCAATTGCCAACCAGAAGGGCACCCAGACCAGTGTATTTTGTACGGAGAACTGCCAGCCAGGGCGCCCACAAAGCAGCCGTGCGGGGCAAAGCAGCCTCGCCAACCCAAAAAACCGCCGCGACCAAAACAGCCATGCTGGCAACCTGTGGGGCTCCTCCATCTTATGTGCATATAATTTATTTTCACTTAACAAAGAAGGTGCTGAATTGGAATAATTGACTATAGTCACTTCCCAGATCTACCTACGTGGACCCTAGGTATGTCTTTTTATTCATTATATCGCTGGCAAACTAGTTTTCTCTACTGACAGATATCTATGTTGGCCTATAAATGTCCTTGTGAATAAAAACTTCAAAATAAAATTCTATATATACAATTAATTGACTGTCAGCAATAAAGTAAAAGCAGCATACAACATGCCATCAGCTTCCCAGTAGATGTAATCTTTTACCTCTGAGCAAATTATCTGTAAGACATATTCCAAGGTAGAATATAGAAGTTCCTCATTAAAAGTACATTCAAGTCATAGTTTCAATACCTATTATTTGTTCCATAATTTTACCTAAGTACCTAATAAATTTCTTCTTACTAAATGGAAATTTCCATGGCTACTTTTGGTCATTATTGTCACACCTGAATTGAACTCTTTTAATAACATTCTTTTAAACATCAATCCTTTCTTTGTTCTATTTCATGCCCTCTTGCTTTTGAACTATTATATCCTTGAATAGTTTCCTTTCATATACCTCTTTTATACTCCAAACTTTATCTGCATTAGTCATGTTCACCTTTCATTTCCTTTCAGGAATAAGTACTGACCTTATTTTTTCAGTCTCCACAAGGAGCTATGACCTGAAGATCTTTTATCATCATGGCTGTCTTTATTGATGCTTTGTTATCATTCCTGTCAAATAAGGTTCAGGATTATGCAGAGTTCCAAATGAGGTGGCTTCCTGGCCCTTTGAAATGCTTCTATAATGATATGTAGCAGAGATCCATTAGCTTTTCTGATTATTAAATGCTAGTGCTTTTTCTGTTTTATTTCACCTACAAATTTTGTTTCTAGTATTTCCTTGAGATTTGTTATTTTCTTACAATTTTTCCAGACTTTTATCTGATCCTTTCTCCATTAATGAAAAAGCTCTACATGGCCTATAATATGACATATAGCAAATGCAATGACAAATATACTTTCTTTAGTTTAAAAAAAAAAAGTTTGAAAAATGCTCCCAAAAGATTATGTTTTCTTAATTCAGTCAATTTATATAAATTTTTTCTCACCAAAATACTACTTGGTTGTTTTCTACATGGTATTTTCACAGAGAAAAAAGTGTCAGGTAAAGATAAAAGGGAATGAATACAAATAATATGAAATTATCCCTCCTATTGGAAGAGAAACCCAATAAATGATATTATTGATTATCGACTAGTAGAACCAGCTCTATATGAAGAGCATATTGTGCAGATTTTTCTGGAAGCATTTATGTGTCTTAGAAATGTTTACATAAAGTATAAAAAATCCAAAACTTGCAACTAAGAAATAACCGAAAAATTCAGATAATTTATACTTTATCAATTTTGGGTTTTGATATCAATTTTGGGTTTTGACGGGCTTCATTTAGTTTGTATTTTACAATTCTAAGAACCAGGTAGTGAAACACTCAGGCACAAATCAAAGTCACAGACAAGTTGCTTATACAACTGAAATGAAAAGTCATAGCAGCCGCATAGGCACAGCAGACAATCCTTTGCCTTATTGTCTAGAACACAGCCAATTTTGCTTTCTTTGTTCATGTGCCAAAAAGAAATGACAGTTAGTGAGCTCTTAGATGTGTCATCCTCTTTTTCCTTCCTCACCAATTACTGTGAAACTAACAAGTTCAAAATTATCACACCCACGTCTTAGCTGCAGTGTCCAAAGCAGAAGAAAATGATATCTCTGGACACTGTCCTAGAAATATAGCAAAGGGCCACTTGCACAGGTAAAACAGGAACAAGCCAGGAAAAGATCAAAGGAAATAACCCATCTCCCTGTTTTTTCTTTTATATGGATTTACCTTTTCCTCTTTCTCTTCCCGCTGCCAATCATGATTATCTAAGAAAGTTCCTACAGAGATATATCTCTTTTTAATGGAAATGACTTCAACCATTTTGGTGAACTTTCTTGAAAATTGGAGGAGGGAGGGCATGTCTTGTTCACATTCATAACCTCAGCATATAGCAAAATATCTGCCATGTACAGTCACTCAAAAATGTTAAATGAATAAAATACTGTGTGTGTGCTTGCTATAGTCTGAATGTTCTGTGTCTCTCAAAATTCTTATGGTAAAGTCTTGAAACTCAAGGCGATGTTAGAGGCCCTTTGGGAGGTGATTCGGTCCTGAGCCTTCCTGAATAGCATTAGTGTCCTTATAAAACAGGCCAAGGGGAGCTAGTTCCCACCTTTCCACCATATGAGGACACAAAAGGTGCCATCTGTGAACAAGGAAATCTGTGGCTCCTTGATCTTGGACTTCCCAGCCTCCAAAAGTGTGAAAAAATGATTTTTGTTGTTTACAAGCTGCCCAGTTTATGGCATTTTGTTATAGCAGCCCAGATGAACTAAGACAATACTATAGTCACTTTTAAATTATGCTCACATTTGATATCTCACTGGCAAATTATAATAAATATGCCAAATACAGGTAAAGAAACCATGCTATATGGCTTCTTATTTTTCTCCTCTGGGTTGACTATCACGTTTCACTCATTAAGACTTCTCTCACCTGTGCAAACTCCACAGAAACCTGAGCTGAAATTCCTACTAGTAGCATAGTGGTTAAGAGAGCTAACTCTGGAGTCAAACTGTATGGATTCTAATCCCTGCCCTATTTACCAGCTGTTGACCCTAGGTAAGCCAATTAATTATTCCATATGTCAGTTAACCTATCTGTTATACTGCCACCTACTTCATCAAGTTTTATGAGTATTAAAACAGATGATGTTTACATATCATTTAAAATACACACATGATAAGGATTACATAAATGTTTTTTAAAAGTTGTCTTCTAAGACACTACCATCAGTTAGTTAACTAAAAAGAATTTAGTATTTGTTATAGGAAACAGAATGCCATAATAGGCTACTAAATATCTCTATGAAAATATTTTATGATAGGCATGGTGCAATGGCTCATGCCTGTAATCCCAGCACTTTGGAAGGCCAAGGGAGGAGGATAACTTAAGCCCAGGAGTTTGAGACCAGCCTGGGCAACATGGTGAGACCCTGTGTTTACAAAACATGTAGAAATTAGCTTGGTACAGTGGTGCACACCTATGGTCCCTGCTACTCAGGAGGCTGAGATGGGAAAATTGCTTGAACCCAGGAGTTTGTGGTTGCAGTGAGCCATGTTCATTCACATCACTGCACTCCAGCCCAGATGACAAAGAAAGACCCTGTCTCAAAAAAAAAAGAAAGAAAAGAAAATTTTGCATGCTAAATGTAATATTTAATCAGTAGATCCTGAGACTAATTGACTGCATGGTGGTGGGGATAAGTCATAAAACTAAATTTCTTTTCTATATCTTCCTATTCACCCTCACTTAAATATTTTAAAGTACTATTCCTGCTAAAATTCTGGAAATGTTCTTTGAGGAATGTTACTTCTCCTTGCTAAGTGGAGGAGTATTTGGCTCTGACAATATGGAGAAGAAGACGTGCTGAAAAATCCTTCCAAACAAAACACCACGTGAGATAACTTTAATAAAGATTATTTAAAATATGTAGCTAAGAATGTAGAATGTTAGGAAAATCTTCAGAGGCCATAAAATGACAAAAGATTCAGGGATACAATGTATATTAGTACTCAAATGACTCCCTAGGGCATATGTCAATTCCTGGAATATGAAGCCTTAAAAGTTAAGGCTACATTGCATGGCTTAGAAAGAAATTTGTCACAAAATAGCAACACTTACTATAAAGCTAGTGTATATATGACTGTTTAGTCATGCTGCAGGGATAGAAAACTAGACCAATGGCCACAAAAGTTTTATTACAAATTATAAATAAATGACCTGGAGTAATTAAATATCTTTGTCTTTAAAAGTTAAAAAAAAAAAAGTCTGCTTCCTGCCACAGATTAAAATCACTACCAAATAAATTAAAGCCCTATGGAAAAAGCAAACTATAAAGCTGTTAGAATATTATACAGGAATATGTGTTCAAGATTTCAGGGAACTGAAATATCATAAACAAGATTTACCAAAACGTAGACAAAAATTACTAACCTTAAAGGAAAAAATAATAAATTTAACCACATTAAAATTAAGAGCTCTCATTAAAAGACACTATTGAAAGAGGAGGTAAATGAGCCCCCAAGTGGAAAAAGACATTTGCAACACATAATTAGCAAAGGATTAGTACAGAGAAAACATAAAGAATGCTACTAATTTATGTGAAAGAAACAAACTACTTAATAGAAAACAACCAGCTAAAGATATAAACACTTTTTAAAAACATTTTTATTGTACATATAAATGGGGTACAAAGTGATGTTTTAATATATGGGTACACTGTGGAATGATTAAATCAAGCTAATTAACATATCCATCACCTCACATATTTATCATTTTTGCAGTGAGAACATTTAATATCTACTCTTTAAGCAATTTTCAAGTATACCGTACATTATTGTGAATGACAATAACTATACTGTACCTTAGATCTCTCTAGATTCCATCCATCCTGAATAACTGAAACTTTGCATCCTTTCACCAACACCTCCCCAGTCCCCCCATTTTCCAGCCCCTGGAAACTGCCACTCTGCTCTCAACTTTTATGAGTTCAACATTTTTAGATTCCACATATAAGGTACATCATGCAATATTTTTCTTTCTGTACCTGGCTTATTTCACTTATTTCTCTCTCCACCATGTGAAAAGAAGAATCTAATTGACCACTATATATATGAAAAGATGATCAACCTCACTTGTACTCAAATAAATGCAAATTTAAAATATTGAAATACCATTGCGTAACTACCAGATTGTCAAAAGCAATAGAAGCCAAACAACATCAAGTGTTGGTGAGAACATCAAGCAAAGGAAATTCTCATGCATTGCACATAGGAGTATAAATTGCTAAAGTCATTTTGGAAAACAGCTTGACATTAACTAGTGTATTATTTTGTTCTTATGCTACTAATAAAAACATACCTGAGACTGGGTAATTTATAAAAGAAAGAGGTTTAATTGACTCATAGTTCAGCATGGCTGGGGAGACCTCAAGAAACTTATAATCATGGTGAAGGGGGAAGCAAACATGTCCTTCTTCACATGGTGGCAGCAAGGAAAAGTACAGAGTGAAGTGGTGGAAAAGTCCTTTATAAAACCATCAAATCTCATGAGAACTCACTCACTATCATGAGAACAGCATGGGGGTAACCACCCCATGATTCAATTGCCTCACACCAGGTCCCTCTCATGATATGTGGGGATTATGGGAACTACAATTCAAAATAAGATTTGGGTGGGGAAAAGGCCAAACCATATCATTCCACCTCTCACTCCTCCCAAATCTCATGTCCTCATATTTCAAAACACAATCATGCTTTCCCAGCAGTGCCACAAAATCTTAAATAATTTCAGCATTAACTCAAAGTCCAAGTCCAAAGTTTCATCTGAGGGAAGGCAAGTCCAGTCTGCCTATGACCCTGTAAAATCAAAAGCAAGTTAATTACTTCCTAGATACAATGTGGGTACAGACATTAGGTAAATATAGCTGTTCCAATGGGAAAAATTGGCCAAAACAAATGACTACATGCCTCATGCAAGTCCAAAATTGAATTGGGTAGTTATTACATCTTAAGGCTCCAAAATAATCTCCTTTGACTCCATGTCTCATATCTAGGTCATGCTCATGCAAGAGGTGGGCTCCCATGACCTTGAACATCTCTGCCTTGTGGCTTTGCAGGGCACAGCCCCCCTCCTGGCTCCTTTCATGGCTGGCATTGAGTGTCTGCAGCTTTTCCAGGTGCATGGTGCAAGACGGCCACCATCCTCTAGACTCCTTAATCTACCATTCTCACAGCTCTACTAGGCAGTGGCCCAGTGGGGACTCAATATAGGGACTCCAACCCCACCTTTCCCTTCCATACTGCCCTGACAGAGGTTCTTCATGAGGGCTCTTCCCCTGTGGCACACTTCTGCCTGGACATCCAGGCCTTTCTATACATCCTCTGAAATCTAGGCCAAGCTTCCCAAACCTCAGTTCTGGACTTCTGCACACCCACAGGCCCAATACCACTGCTGCTAAGGATTGGGGCTTACACCCTCTGAAGCAATGGTCAGAGCTATACAATGGCCCCTTTTAACCACAGCTGGAGAGGCTGGGATGCAGGGCACCAAGTCCCAAGGCTGCACACAGCAGGGAGCCCATGGACCTGCCTAACCAAACCATTTTTCCCCCAGGCCTCTGGGCTTGTGATGGGAGGGCCTGCCATGAAGTTTTTTGACATGCCCTGGAGACATTTTCCCCATTGTCTTCATGATTAACATTTGGCTTCTCATTACTTAAGTGAATTTCTGCAGTGGGCTTGTGCCTCTCCTCAGAAGATGGGTTTTTCTTTTCTACCACATCAGGCTGCAAATTTTCCAAACTTTTATGCTGTGCTTTCTCTTGAATGCTTTGCCACTTAGAAATGCCTTCTGCCAGATACCCTAAATCATCTCTTCCAAGTTCAAAGTTCTACAGATCTCTAGGGCAGGGGTAAAATGTCTCCAGTTTCTTTGCTAAAGCATAAAAAGAGTCAGCTTTGCTCCAGCTGCCAGCAAGTTCCTCATCTCCATCTGAGACCACCTTAGTCTGGACTTCGTTGTTCATATCACTATCAGCATTTTGGTCAAAGCTATTCAACAAGTCTCTAGGAAGTTACAAATGTTCCCACATTTTCCTGTCTTCTTCTGAGCCCTCCAAACTATTCCAACCTCTGCTTCTTACTCAGTTCCAAAGTCACTTCCACATTTTCAGGTATCCTTATAGTAGCACCCTACTCTACCAGAGCCAATTTACTGTATTAGTTCATTCTCATGCTGCTAATAGAAACATACCTGAGACTGGGTAATTTCTAAAGGAAAGAGGTTTAATTGATTCACAGTTCAGCATGGCTGGGGAGGCCTCAGTAAATATACAATCATCGCAGAAGGAGAAGCAAACACGCCCCTCTTCACATGATGGCAGCAGAGAAGTGCAGAGCAAAGGTGAGGAAAAGCCCGTTATAAAACCACCAAGTCTTGTGAAAACTCATTCACTATCATGAGAGCAGTGTGGAGGTGGCCACCCCCATGATTCAATTACCTCCCACTGGGTCCCTCCCACAACACATGGGGATCATGGGCACTACAATTCAAGATGAGATTTGGGTGGGGACAGGGCCAAACCCATATCAGTTAGGAAAGTGATAAAGCACGTACGCTAAAATGGAAATTTATAAATCTTGATCTATTCAAAAGAAGGTAGCAAAAGAAAAAAGAACCATATATAAAGGACAAATGAAAGCTATAAAATAAAGCCAAATATGTTATAAATTACCTTAAGCATAAAATTAAAATTGAAATGTTTACATTTACCAATAAAGAAAGATTATCATGTTAGATTTTTTTTAAGTGTTCAGCTACATGATCTTTACAAGACACCAAGGACTAAACTCTGACCTTTTTCTTCTCTTCCCTAAAGTCTCATCTAAAGGCCTGGAGAGCCATGCCCTACAAACCCTAAAGTCTCATCAGAGAGGTTTATTTAACCCTAAATAACATGGCTCACTTTCCAACCTGACTCTGGCATTATATTACATGACAAATAAGGTAGGAAATAAAAATATTTCAACCCCAAATGTATTTCCTTGCCATATCTGGAAATTGCCCTGCAGTCATCTCATGTGGGAAAAATCTACATTCTGTAGAGAATCCCTTCTTCCCTTTTTACCACGCATTTTTCTGATATAGGAGATAATCAATTAAGAGTCTGGCACCCTTTTTAAGTCCAATAAGAAACATTTACAATCTATTCTCTCTGAAGCCTGCTACTTTGGGGCTTCCTCTGCACAATAAGAACTTTGGTGTCCACAATCCTTTGTCTTAACCCAGACATTTCCTTTCTATTGATCCTAGTTTTCAACCAATTGTCGACCAAAAAATTTTTAAATCTACCCATAACCTGGAAGCCCCCCGCCGCACACCCCAACCCTGCCCTGCTTTAAGTAGTCCCACCTTTCTGAACCAAATCAATATACCCCTTGAATGTACTTGATTGATGTCATCTCATGTTTCCCAAAATGTATAAAACCAAGCTGTGCCCCAACCACTTCAGGCACATGTTCTTAGGGTCTCCTGAGAGCTATGTCATGGGCCATGGTCACTCATATTTGGCTCATAATAAATCTCTTCAAATATTTTAGAGAGGTGGATTTGTCAACAACTCATGATGTTTACTTTTAAGATATAAAATTTTTAATAATAAAAACATATCCCAGATATAAATCACTCAAAGGAAATCTGGAATATCTATATTAATATCAGGAGAAAGAATTATCATAATTTACTATGAATGAAAAAATCTTTTATTTAAAAAGAACATGTAACATTTCCAAGTGTGTGTCCTCCTAACAACATTTTTTCTATGTCAGAGAAGCCTGTTATTCACCAAACTAAGAACTGCAGTTAGATGATATTTCCAAGCTTTCCCAGAGTTAGGTGGGGCCATTTGACTAGGTCTCACTAATAGAGGTGAGTGGAAATTTTGTGTTTTATTTTCATTCCCAGGGATGGTCCCATCCATACATAATCATTTATTTAGTAATTCATACTTATTCAATGCTGATTATGATTATTAGAGATACTTGGGTATTATAATAAAGACGTAACCCTCTAAGAGTTTCAAGATTCTGTGGAAACAGATATAAATAAGCAAGTATAGTGCAATAATAATTGCTATAATATATCGGAAATACGTACAAGGTACTATAGGAACTAAGAGAATTAAGCACTAAGTTTAGCTAGGCATGGCTTCATATCTCAGAGGAACTGATACTTGAGCTAATTGATGACAACATAAAATGAACAGATGGAGAGGCCGACACATTCAAAGGCATGAGAGTCTATAGCTGGTTTGGAGGAGAGCAAGTAATTCAGTATGACCAGTGCACATGGCCAGAAGGAAAGGACCTGATCTAGGGCAGTGGCAGACAGGATGCAAAAAAGAGACTTTCAGCAGAACTGATGGAGCAAAGGGAAATAAGTGACTTACTGGAAAGAGAGGAAGAAGGTGGCATGGATGATTACTCACAGGCAGATTATGGTGGCCTTATCTGAAAAGAAGGTAAGCAAAGTACGTTGTGAAGCAGTTGTGTTTGAATCTAAGGAGGATGTTTCAACTGTCATCTGTGTATACTTGGATCCTGAGCAGTGAGCTTACATAAATTTGCCTGCAGGATGTCTAAAGCAAGAAATAAGAGCACCAAGGATGGCCTAGTTTACTCTAGATACTTAGCAACCTGATGTTAAGTACCAAAAGAATTGAGGGTCTAAGTCAGAGGGTGACCGAAGTCCAAATGATTTATAAAATGTCTCCTTAGTAAACTAGTAAGCAGTTTGCAGTGTAGGGTGGTGAAGCATTTCTAAACCTTTGCTATCAGATTCAGGACATGTAAATCTTTTCTAACAGAACAATCTAGGCCAAGGAAAAAGAAAATTTATTTTGTGTTTTAATTATTTTTATTTAAGCGCCAGGAGAGCAGAATTGTCTATGCAAAATATTGAGCATGTGGAATGTGTGGAAATTTCCAAACAAAACCTGAGAGATTTCAGGGTATGTTACTCTGGCTTCTCAGTCCCTCTCATGGCCTGTGTTCTTTTCCTCAGTATAAAAGTGGCAGAACTATTTTGCATGGAGGAAGAAAAATAACTAGCCTATCAGGCTAGCTATTGTTCAAGCTATAGCTCTGCCACCAGGCAAGCTTAAGTTAGCATAGTAGAAATTGCCTGGATCTATAATTCTGTATATACAATGAATTCTGGCTTGAAGGTTTCTTTAGCAAAAGATTTAGACATGTTGCATGAAAACTGGAATTGTTAACTCTGCATGGTAAATAATACAGTTTATATTTACTTTTGCTTTCCCAAGGCTTTTTTTTTTCCTAGAATGATGGGGTGGATAGAGTATTGTGGTTTTTGCGACATTAAAAACCACTAATGAAGATGAGAGAAAGCAGTTGCAGGATCTTCTTTAGGATCAACTATCCTAATAAACTATCTAGCTTTGTTGATATGCAAAGACAATCATAAATTAGTAGATATTTACTATATGAATATTTACCAAGTATATTTGAAGAAAAGAGAAAATACATTTGTAGAATATTGATCTGCCCAGCTAATGCGATTTGAGTGATAAATTAAGGCCCACTTGCCAACAAGCCTGGTTAGTTGAAACTCCCTACTTAAAGGCCCTACTTAAGTATATTTTTAGAGGTCCCTTGGGATGGATTTTCTCATTTTCCCTTCCAGATTCAGTCTCTAATTTCTTCTTCCTGTTCTAGACCTGAAGAGTTGATCTCTGTGTACCACATCCCAAGATTCCCTTGCCCTCTGGCTTCTGGTTGAGATCTTCCAATAAAGAGCAATATCAGGAAACCAGACACAGTGAAAGGAAAGAAAAGTCAGAACAGTTACTCCTCGCTATCCACCTCACATGCTCCCCAAGGGGGCTCCAGTTTGTAGTAGCTACATTCTTCTCTCTATATTCACAGCTGCTTATGGAAGGCCTCAACTCCATGGCAAGGAGAGGTCATAATTTCTCACTGTGGACAGTTCTAGGGTTGTTCTCTGTTACTTGTTGATGTCCTTGAGCTCTCCATTTAGGGACTTCACTACTTTACTAAATTCTCTCCAGTTACCCCATTTGTCAAGTATGCTTTCTGTTTCTTGCTCAAATCATGACTAACAGAACCTGTATGGAAATGCACTGTATCCACTAAGAGAGGAGGAACACAATGAAACAAAGTTGAGCTAGTTCTCCATTAAATCTTAAGTTCTTATTAATACATGGAAATGGGCTTGTGTTTTGATTAGCCCATATACAGTAAGAACTCAAAGTTTTGCCTTTAAAAGGGTGAGACATAGAATAGGCATGTTTTGATGAAGGTACAAGTAAAAATGAGTTTAAAAAATTTAAAAATGCTCCACAATGGAGCAGCTGGGACAGCAGGAACAGCAGCAGCTAAGAGAGGGAACTTTCTAAAAGAGAATGAGGAAAGTTGAAAAACATCTCTTTTGATTCCTAGGGGATACCAGAGAATGAAATGAAACAAGCACTTTGCAGTTTTGCCTGAAGCTAACTTTACTTATGTTCCCTAATGTTTTAGCTCAATATCAAATCACTGCAATTAAGAGAAACTATTGTTCTTTTCTTTATTCTAAGAGCTTATGCCCGTTTTCTATTGTATTATATGTATTTCATAAGTAGAGGCTCAAATAAAATTCATTTTCTCCTAGTAATAGTTTCCGAGATCAATATACTTGCACACAAAAACAAGCTGGTATATAGGTATACATCAGCTAGTATACTTCATATCTGGTAATACTACTGCCTTTCAACTTGCAACTCTTGCCACCTAGTGGCACAATTTGCCCTTACAACTTGACAATAACAACAACTATGATTTCGACTAAAAATGACAATTTGAAATTCCTGATTTCTTATCTAAATCAATCATTCTAAGGAAATTTCTCATATTATACATCGTGTGGTAAAAAGTCTTCCACAGAATGATACTGTATGATGGCCTTTGTACATAATTAAAGCTAATAAAAATTAGTATTAAAACATAAACATTTTGTCTTAGGATTCTGTCCATCTCCTTTCTTCCTTTAAGGCATGATCAAGGACCAGCTGAGTAAACTGAAAGCAAATTTGTCTGAAAATTAGCAATAGTCATGTCTTTGACTTATTACTATCACAGTTTTCTTACAATAGTTATGAGCTCTACAGGTTTCCAAATAAACTTACTATCCCTTTTTCATGTCATAGATTACAAAAATACTTTTAAATCTTATACTTTAATTCAGAGAAGGAGAGTGAATGCAATAGCCCATTTTTAATTTTCCTATGCACAACATTCTTTCAAATTTAAGAAATATTTGTTTTGTGTAAAGTACTACGCTGGGTATTGACTTAATTGGAGGAAAAAAAACAGAGAAAAATCTTTTCCTTCACTTGTTCTTAATTATATTCTTGAATACTCATAGAATTATAGGCATGTACAATTGAGAAGATAATTTAGAGATTAGCTAATTCAACCTAAATGTTTCATTTGTAATTTATAATTTACAATGAAGAAAACAGTAATGCAATTGGTAGGAAAAGAAGTTCACAAAAGCCTATCTTTGAGTATTCACAATACTTTGGATTATAGCAAAGTGATATTTACAATGAGCTGTCCTGCTTGTTATATTTTTTAAAAATCCTAAGCGTAGACCTCAAGCAACTACTTTTTCAATTCCTATCTTCTCTCTTTACTGGTCGCATCTGTATTTGACTCCTGTCTGCCACATTCTATGTTCTTCCCAGTATATCTATTTGCTTCCCTGGTCTATCCCCAGCCACGAGGGTATTATACTGAAAACCAGCCTGTTGACTAGGGCCCTGATTCCCCTTCTGGTTCCCACTCAGCCCTCCTTCAGCTGCAGGGTCAGACCTTGCTTTTAACCTACCTTAGGTGGGCTTCCTTCTGAGACTGGAAAGAAGTCCTGGAAGTCTATCTGAATTTAGGCAATATTGGCAATATCTGCCTACTCAGCTATTGAATTACTATCATTTGCCAGATTCTAGTAGTGATACTTTGGTATCTGGTAGTTATACTTCACATACCACGTATGAGTGTGACATTCTCTTTGGATGTTATGCTTTTGTTTTTTTCATTAGCATCAGCCACTGCCTTTAGAGCAGTGCCTCTAGCCCCATTTAATTTTCCAGTGATTTTCCAGTTTATTTAGGCTCATTCATATTATGAGATTTGCAAAGTAACAACTAATCAATAGTAGTAGAAGCTATGGCAGTGGACATAACCCAATAACATGTATAAAAAAATAGGAAGTGAAAATGCTCAGTATCCCTTTGGGGACCCAATCCTCTCCCATTCTCAGGTCATGTGCTTCAAAGAGAGACATGTCCCAAATCCCAACTGCAGGAGTCAGTATGTGATCCAAGACTGGTAATTCCAAGTCCTTCTATCCCTTGATCATAGTGACTGATTCAGGGAATATCCCAGAACCTAAGCTAGGCCAGTAAGGAACTATAGACATCTATAAAGTTACTGGAAATATCTGCTATCTGTAAAGCTATCAGAAAAAAGATAGTCTTATAGCTCTCTTCTCCCAAGCTTGTTAGTTGTAAAGATAATATATGCTGAGAGCAATCAGTGGTCAACTTTGTCATTATATGGGACTCACAGAATGGAGGATACAGAGCAGAGAGAGTCTGATGACAGCACTGGAGTCCATGAATGAGACACACACTATATTCTGTTATTGCTTAGGTTGTCCTGAATTGGGTTTTGATCGATAGTACCAGAGCATAGGACCTTGGGTAACATCCATATTTTTGGTTGTATATGAAGAACAGGAACTAATTAAATAAATTACATAAGCTTACCAAATATTTATGAAGAGAAACAGGAAGCTAAAGAGAGTCAAACAAAATGAGGTGGTGGTGTAAGATGTAAGATGGATCAACAAAATCAAATTCAAAGTAAGTTCATGTGATATGGAGATGAAGAATTATTGGACTTGATAATTAGATAACAGGTGACTGCTAAGAAAAGAGTTGTGGATATAGAAACAGTATCAAGAATAGTGGTATATTAGTCCATTTTCATGGTGCTGATAAAGACATAGCCAAGACTGAGCAATTTACAAAAGAAAGAGGTTTAATGGATTCAGTTTCATGTGGCTAGGGAGACCTCACAATCATGGCAGAAGGTGAAAGACATGTCTCACATGGCAGCAGGCAAAAGAAGAGTGAGCCAAGTGAAAGGGGTTTCCCCTTATAAAACTATCAGATCTCATGAGACTTATCACCACCATGAGAACAGTATAGGGGAAACCACCCCCATGATTCAATTATTTCCCACTGGGTCCCTCCCACAACATGAGGGAATTATGGGAGCCACAATTGACGATGAGGTTTGAGTGGGAATACAGACAAATCATATCAAGTGGCAAATGAAGACGCAGAAATAGCAAGGGTTGACTCCTTCAAGAGGTTGGGCAGTAATGAGCATAAGGGGAAGAGGGCCAGGGCAATCACTTAAGAGGAAGCAGAGGCAAAATTTGGCACATGGAAGAGTAGTATTAAATACAATTTGAAGTGTAAAATAAAAAAACAGAACATTAGGGAATTCATACGTATTAGAGCCCATATTTTCAGTGACTGAGAAAATATTCTACTAAGAAGCATGTTGAATGGATTAAGGAGTGCATGAATATGTAAAGGTTTGAAGCACTGATCATGGGGAATGAAAGAGGGAGTCACTAGAGATTACTAAAAGAATGCTACAATTGCAAATGTCATTAAATCTCAAAGAAATATTCTAGTGAAATAAAACCAATGAGTTTTGTTTAGCAAAATCTAATTTCTTGTTATAAGAATAAAAAGGGACATTAGATTGTGGATACATAAAGCAGTTGAGCATAGATACATAGGAAAACAACCTGGACAACAAAGTGAGACTGACCCAATCTCTATAAAAAATCAAAAAATCAGCCCAACGTGTCAGTGCATACCTGTAGTCCCAGCTACTCGGGAAGCTCAGGTAGGAGGATTGTTTAAGCCTGGGAAGTTGAGACTGCAATGAGCCATGAACATGTCACTGCATTCTAGCCTGAGTGACAGAACAAGTTCTTATCTCAAAAAAAAAAAAAAGAGTCAACATTCAAATAATAATTAGCATAACATTCATTCATATTCATTCATTCAACAAATTGTTATAAAGAGCATACTATGTGTCGAGCAGTTTTAGGCAACTGGAGATTCAGTAGAAAAGAAACTACAAATGTCCATCCTCTCATAGGGCTTACTTTACAGTGCAAGAGACAAATAATAAACACATAGGCAAATAATATATAACATAATGTCAGGCAGTAAGAGTTCTAGAGTTAGTTCTATGATGAAAACTAAATCAGGGCAAAAGGATAAAAAGTGACTGGGGTTGTTGTTTTAGAAAATGTTTCCAGGGAAATTTTCTCCAGGATAAAAAATGTGCAGATACTTGAATAAGTAAGGTAAAGGGCCAGGTGAAAATCTGAAAAATGAGCACTTTGGGCAGAATGAATAGCAAATGCAACAGTCCAGAAATAGGAATGGGCTTAAACTAAATCTAGAAGTAGCTAGGTTTTTTAAAATAAATTTCTGTGTATTTAAAATCTATAACATATTATGGGATACATATAGACAGTAAAATGTTACTAGAGTGAAGCAAATTAACATATCCACTAGAAAGTTTTGTGTCTGATCAGCTTGAAATTAAAAAAACAATCATAGGAAAGGAGATTGAAAAGGTAGCCAGGTCAGAAAGAGCCTTTATTGATGAGAGATGTTACATTTGCCCTATGATACCGAGGATTCCGAACAGAAAAATGAAATGATAATGGCTTATGAGTCAAAAAGATTAAACTGCTGTGCATATATGTAAAGGTTAGGGGTACCTGGAAAAGTCTAACTTCTGCCCAATTTTGCTGTGAACCTAAAACTTATCTAACAGATAAGTTCTATTTTTAATGTGCATAAAATATAAAGTAAAATAAAGGCAAAATTAATATCCTAAAAAAGAAAGTATAGAGCAAGAATGCCAATTTGTGGCCACAGAAATTAAGGCAGAGACAGAGGTTTGGTGTATGAATGTGAGCCCAGGAGAGTAGCAGGTGCGGAATATATAAGATGTTTTCATATAGATGACATTTAAACCATGGGACCAGATGAGAAAGTATAAATAGAAAAGAGAAGAGGTCCAAGGATTGAGTATGGGGTGTATTATCATCTGAAAATGAACCCTATAAGGAAAAAAATGTGCTTGAGAGTAACAACGGATTAAACAAAGAAGAGAGAGGGGGAGAGGGAGAGAAAGCAAAAGAAATTTGAATACCTGTAAGTCTTTGGTTTCCAATTAGTAAGTATCCAAAGAAAACTAGAAGCTGACTTTATATGTCATTTTAATCATATTACCACTGACCAAAGAAAAACCACTGGAAACTTATTTTAATCATGTTACCACTGACCAAAAAAAAAAAACCATTGGAAACTTTTTGATGGCAACAGCCATAAAAGTTCAAATAAATTATATGGCAAAAGCTGATTTATAATCAATTTATGGTAATTACACCATGAAACAGTTCTTTGCACTTTCTTCTCTGTATTGTTTTAAAAGTTTTCTTTCATACCTCCAACTACTTAATTATCACAGTATTGTCAGATATTTATTATACTGCATTATCACTGACATGAAAACTTACACAAATTCATTGCCCTTAGAAATAATCCCATATAAACTTGGTTCTTAGAATAAAGCAAGATTACATATTTCCTTGCTGTCAACCTTGACAGGTAAATTGGTTTTTTTATCCATTTGCCTATGTACTGGTCAGCTCAAGGTACCATCACAAACTATCATGCACCCAAATGGCTTAAACAACAAACATCCATTTTTCATGGTTCTGGAGGCTGGGAAGTCCAAGATCAAGGTGTCAGTCAATTCAGTTCCTGGTGAGGGTTCTCTCTACTTGGATTGCAAATGATTCCCTTCATGCTGTGTTTTCACATGGCAGAGAGAGAGAATGAGCTTTCTTGTGTCACCTCTTATACGGACATTAATTCTATCAAATCAGAGACCCATACTTACGACCTCGTTTAGCCTTTATTACTGTCTTATTTCAAACACAGTTACATTCACTGAAAGTCTTCTCAACACATAAATTTTAGGGGGACACAATTAAGTCTGTAACAATCCCATTGATTGATATATAAAATTTTCAGATATGTACACATTTAGTACTTTGGGTATATTGTACAGAAGGACTATAATTCCTGAACCTGAGGTGTTAAATTTGCTGATGCAAACACCAACAGAACTTACCGTACAATCACAGATGCACTGATCCATGACAGTAATTTTAATGTAATAAAGAATTGAAAATGTACCTGCTTGACTCTTTAGAAAATGAAGTTCAGATCAGCTACAACAGGAAATGAAAAGAGCACAGATAAATGACATAGTAATTAGGCGAAAACTTTTTATTTTATTCAATAATTTTTTATCATTTTCCCTATGGACTTCTACCTCTCTTTGATGAAAATAACTAATCTTTTCAATAAAACTATTTTTAAAAAGTTAGAAGAAATGCTTACTTTATAGCCATATCTTGAGTTTTCTCTGGTTCATCTACTAAATGTTTAATTGACAAAATAGGCAGTATAAGAAGAAGGAGAGATCCGCTAGACTTGACTACACAGCTCTTGAGGTCAAGGGTGATTCTCTTTACCATTGTTACATTTCCACGTCTAGCAGCATGCCTGGTATACTGGTGGTAGGTATTATCTATCTATCTGCATATAAACACACTAGCATACATATTCACAAATATAAACATGGTCTTATTTAGTAAATCAATTAATAAATGAAAGAAGGAGAGAGATACTGATAACTGATTAATATTGTAAACCACTAATTAGACAATTCATCTCTGAGTGTTCACAAATCAACTACAGTATGACATTACAATTGTAAAAACACATTTATGGAATATTATACCAGCTGACTCTCATTCAAGTCTTTATTATCTTTTTATTTTGTTCTAAAATTTGCCCATGGCATACCAAAAGATAAAGAATGGTGTGGACTGGGGCTAAAAAAAACTTCAGGTGATGGAAGATTTGCAAACTCTTGCAGTTTCCCAATGGTTCATAGAGTTGAAATGTCTTGCATTCCCAGAAATCTGATAGCAACACAAGAATTAAAGCACGTATTCCATGACATTCAACCCTTACTGACTTTAGTCCATCAATGCCACTATGCACTATAATGGCTTATTGAGCCCAGAATGCTCAAAGAGAACTATAAACTCTTCTCTTCCCAAGTGCTCCATGGAAAATAAGTGACCTGGAGGAAAAACCTCCATCTCAAATAAGTTTGGAAAGCATAAGCTTGTCTCCTTCGGAGCCTTACAATGCCCATGAACATATTACAGACTCTAAGAAATACCAAATTCATTTTTAACTATGTTTAATTTTGTTAGCCCCCATACTTCCTGTGCCTCAGATGATCTGTTGGCAGCTCAGCACCATTCCTTGCTCTCCTGTGAAACGGGCTCAAACAGAGAAGAGTATTTCTGAGAATCCCTTGCCAGTATGGTTCTAGGTTACAATCTGCTAGTAAGAGGTGCTTGCATGAGATGTAAAAGGCAGAAGAGAGATATAGCATCTGTTTTGCACCTTTATTACTGTGTAAAGACACATAGCATCAAAAGGTCTAAAGCCCTGAGAGTTCTGCTGCAAATCACCCACTTCACTTTTATGTTGTTGTTGCTGTTTTGTTTTGTTTTGTTTTGTTTTGGTCTTGTTTTGTGAGAAAGACAGCCACGCTCTGTCAGCCAGGCTGGAGTGCAGGGTGCCATCTCTGCTCACTGTAAGCTCTGCCTCCCAGGTTCAAGTGACTCTCATGTCTCACTCTCCAAGTAGCTGGCATTACGGGCATGGCTACCACACTGGGCTAATTTTCATATTTTTAGTAGAGGCAGGATTTTACCATGTTGGCCAGGTTGATCTGGCATTCCTGACCTCAAGGAATCCACCCACCTCGGCCTTCCAAGTGCTGGGATTACAGGCGTGAACCACCGCAGCTGGCACATTTTGTTAAAATGCTGATGAGGAAAAGAAATCAATTCCTGAACAAGACTATTGTCTGTGTGTAGTCTGCATGTTCTCCCCATGTCTGCATAGATTGTCTTTGAGCACTGCAGTTTGCTACCATATCCCAAAGACATGCACATTAGGTGAACTAGGCATATCTACATGGTTCTAATACACATGAGTGTGTGTGTGTGTTGTGGAGGTGGGGTGCATGCCATGTGATAAAGAGGTGTCCTGTCCACGATTGGGTCCCACCTTGCTCCCTGAGCTGCTGAGATGGGCTCTGGCCCATCCTACACCATGAACTGGAATAAGCAGGTTGGAAGAATGAATCAATATAAATTACTGTAAAATTAAAATTAACAAAGTAGGTAATAACCCTACAGACACGCAACAATAAAATACGTGGCACAAAAGGCTCAGTGACCCAACCATATTGATCATGGTTTGGTTTTGAGCTGCATGGTGGGAGAAGGTGCTTCTGACCATTTTCACTTTGCAAACATTTATCCCTTGATTTAACCCACCACGACTGCAACCACTGTCCCTCACTGGTTCACCAAAAATGGGTAAATAATTGTCTTACTTGTATTCATCTTTCTTAAATGTATGTATAGCTCACATTTATTTCACTGTTTAACACTAGAAGTGTTTGGGGTCTTTATTTAGAAATTTGATGCTGTTTTTATGACCAGAAATGTGCTGCAGGGACTTAAGTATTGTTTTTATTAATTAGCCTGTGGTAAAATTGTTTTTATTATACATCGTTTTGCTTAAATTCACAGTTTCCAGGAAATTATCAATGATATTAACTAAGCACTTACTGTACATTTCCTAAATGCTATCAGCAAAATTCAACAAGTAGTAGTTTCCTAAAGGTTAGTTGCAATGTAGAATCTGAAACTGTATCAATGAATTTTTTAAGTTGGATACATTAAATTTCATTGATTTGTCTTGAACTTTGAATGGATTTTTTTTATACATGCATTATTTTGTAAACATTATGCATATTTAGAAAGTATTATTTCAATGAGTTATACAGACCTTTCAAATGTTGACAAATTACATTCTAAAAAAAAAAAAAGTCATATTTGTTACTATCACTACTAAGCTCTTTAGAAATATCTCTAACTATTGGGAAGCCTCAACCTCACAGTGACAGGTAAAACTTTTTCAAATATCTAATTTTCATCTAAAAGTTCAAATTTTAAACATTAGCCACAATACTGCCAGTTATTTTCTTAAAATGACAGATTCATTTTACTTCTGAAAACAAGTCTCCCTAATATCTAATCTGAATGACCACAGGTTTCCTGTCTCTCAAGCAAAAATGGCATTTCATTTTTAAAAAGAGGGTACCTGGGTCAACTCATCTCAAAATAAGTGTATTTTCTTAAGAAAATATCATATTTCAGTATGCAGCAGAGTGCTTTATGCTCACATTGTCATAATTAACATTGAAAAGATGTGTATTCAAGGGTTGAGATTTAATAAAATAAATCATATTTACCACTTCATCAAGAACATTTGTAAGGGAAAGTGCACTTTTTTACTGCAAGTGTATGGTGATGAAGAATCTCAGGACTGCTTCCACTGCTTTGTGCCAGTGTCTTGCGTCATACAAAAATGTTAGCAGTTTTACCCAACACAATGTTGTATATTCAGCACAAATCCCAATATAGCATAAAAGGTAAATAACATCTTAGTATTTTTTTTTTTTTTTTGAACGGAGTCTTGCTCTGTCACCAGGCTGGAGTGCAGTGGCGCAATCTCGGCTCACTGCAACCTTCGACTCCTGGGTTCAAGCGATTCTTCCTACTCAGCCTCCCGAGTAGCTGGGACCAAAGGCATGTGCCACCATGCCTGGCTATTTTTTTGTATTTTTAGTAGAGATGGGGTTTCACTATATTGGCCAGGATGGCCTCAATCTCTTGACCTCGTGATCCGCCTGCCTACATCTTTGTATTATTATAAAAATAGTTTTCACCTTAGGGACTCCAAAAACAAATCTTGAGGACACCAAAGGATCTGAGGACCACTGGCCTAGCCCTTCCTGTAGATTCTTTCGAAACTGTTTCTTTTCTCCGGGATGATTGTTCTCCATCACCTACTGCACAGAACCCAAGGCTTCTTTGCCATCTTTTAAAGGATATATCATACTCTGGCACCAATATATCCTTCCAACATGGTCTTTCAGAATCAATCTATACCAGGGGTCCCCAAGCCCCTGGCCATGGACCAGTATTGGTCAGTGGCCTGTTAAGACCTGGGCCACACAGCAGGAGGAGAGTGGTGAGCAAGCAAGCAAAGCTTCATCTGTATATACAGCCACTCCTCATCACTCTCATTACCACCTGGGCTCTGCCTCCTATCAGAGCAGCAGTAGCATTAGATTCTCAGAGGAGTGCAACTCTTTTGTGAACTGTGCATGCAAAGAATCTAGGTTTTGCTGTCATTGTGATAATCTAATGCCTAATGATGTGTCACTGTCTCCCATCACCAGCAGATGGGACAATTTAGTTGCAGGAAAACAAGCTCAGGGCTTTCACTGATTCTACAATATGATGAGTTGTATAATTATTTTCTTATATATTCCAATGTAATAATAACAGAAATAAACTCCACAATAAATGTGATGTGCTTGAATTGTTCTAAAACCATCCCCCTACCATGTTTGTGGAAAATTGTCTCCCACAAAACCAGTCCCTGGTCCCAAAAATTTGAGGGCAGCTGCTCTGCAGTTACCAAATACTGCTCTATACGCCAGTCAGAGCTATTACCTAAATTTCTATGTTTCTCTGTCTCTAATATTGCACACATTATTTGCTCATATAAAATGTCCTTACTGGTATAAAATGACAACGAGCTGAGGTTCACCTTTTTCAACAGCACCCTCTCTGATTGCCCCTGTCCACAGTGATTTGTCCATCCTATATATTCAACATTTATTGTCTAAATAATTTCTCTAGCACTCCCTACACTGCCTTTGTTGAATATATTGTTTGTACTTGTACTGTTTTTTTTAAAAAAAAAATACAAATTAGTCACACTTATATGGACTGGTGCCTTGTCTCTCCAGATCCCTAAGGGCTGAGATCGTGTATTACAAATCTTTGTACACAACACAATGGGAGATACATAAGCTCAACAATAGTTTTTGATTGAAAAGTTGTGGTTGTTCTAACTAGTCATGCTGATAGAAGCCAATCCCAACAGTCTTCCAGAAATAATTTGCTATCTAATCAGCAATAAATATCTTTCATGGAATGTCAAATGGAAAGAAAAAAGGGCCATGAATTTCAGCCATAATTATTTATACTCCTTTAATATAGTCCTTACAACTACAGTATTTGAGACAAATATTTCTTAAGACTGTAAGCTTGACAAAGAACATATGCATGTTGATGACGTATGTGATGGTCATTCCTCTTGAAGATAACTTCTGTTGTCCTAGTGCAAGAAGTACTGGCTCTGGCTTGTGTGCTCTTAACTAGAGAGCTCTTCACCAACTGGATGTCTAAAGACTATGCTGCCTCTGGGCATATTCTGACAGCTTTGACTTTCTCTGAGGGCTTATCATAGAAGAAATAAAAGGATGCTACAGCCATTGTAAGTACAGTGAGTAAATGTTTTGTCTCTCTCTAGGCAACAGGATTGCAGCTTATATTCAGTAAATACATTACTATCAAGAGGCCTTGAATTTTACGATACCTTGAGGTTCACATTAAGGCTATCATATTGCACAGTGAATGTATTTTTAGATATTAAAAAATATTTCGATTTACTTAGTCTCTTTAAATGAGCAATTATGGGAGGTAAACATTCTTCAGGCTGATTTCCATTTCCTAGAAACTAGCATTGGAAAAATCACCATAACAATAGTTTGTAATCTTCATCTCAAAAGTCTCCTGAAGAATGCAGTGAATGTGCAGGATTTAGTGTATGGAAGTGTAAAAGGAGAATCAGGGAGGGGAGGGGATATATACCGAGACAAATTTGGAGATAAAAATTTTGCATTTGTCTAAATGTAATCTAATTTTTTTGATAACATATATACACATGCCCATAACCACTTTTGTATGATTACTATGAAATAGGCAGGGGCTAGAGGTGATAGCAGCACTTTATCGATGATTTCAGTCTCATGTGTAAGAAGTGTCTTTCATGGAATTGAGTTTGACCCATTTCTTAATGTCAATATCAATTCTTGAGGATAGATTTTCTCAATTAAATAAAAATATTCCACTTAGAATGAGATAAAGATCCAAAAATGATAAAAGGATCAATGAAACAATAAGTTGGGTCTTTGAAAAGATAAAGTTGGTATACCACTAGCTAATTTTAACAAGAAAAAGAGAGGAGATTCAAATAAGCACAATCAGAAATTACAAAGGTGACATCACTACTGATATCAGAGAAAAACAAAAGATCATCAGAGATTACTATAAACATCTCTATGTACACAAACTAGAAAATCTAGAGAAAATGGATAAATTTCTGGAAACATATAACCTCCAAAAATTTAACCAGGGAAAAACAGAAACCCTGAACAGACCAGTAACAAGTAATAAAATTGACTCAATAATCAAAACCTTCCAACCAAAAAAAAAAGCCCAGACAAGACAGATTCATAGCCAAATTTTATCAGACATACAAAGAAGAGCTAATATTTCTTGCTAACTCATCCTATGAAACTAGTATCACCCTGATACCAAAACCAGGTAAAGCAAAGCAAAAAAAGAAAACTACAGGCTAATATCCCTCATAAACATAGAGCGAAAACCCTCAGCAAAATAGTAGCAATCCAAATCCAGCAGTACATCAAAGAGATAATTCACCATGATCAACTGAGTTTTATTTCAGGAATGCAATGATGGTTCAACATTCACAGATCAATAAATGTTTTCCCCATATAAACAGAATTAAAAACAAAAACAATATGATTATCTCAATAGATGCAGAAAAAGTATTCAATAAAATCAAACCACACTTCATGATAATAAAAAAAAAAAAACTTTAACAAACTAGGCATTGAAACAGCATACTCAAAATAGCAAGAGCAAACCCACAGCCAACATTATACCAAGTGGGGAAAAACCGAAAGCATTACTCTTAAGAATTGGAACAAAGCAGCATTGACAACAAAAACCAAAATAGACAAATGGGACCTAATCACACTCCACAACTTCTGCACAGCAAAAGAAACAATCATTAGAGTGAATCGGCAACCAACAGAATGGGAAAACATTTTTGCAGTTTACCCATCTGACAAAGGGCTGATATCCAGAATTTACAAA